>NC_090256.1:33688749-33801249 GCF_037325665.1 Littorina saxatilis
TTGGGAAATTGCTTGTGATGAACGGTTTGAGCACGGCAGATCTAGATTCAGAAAACAACCGAACTCATGGATTTTATATGGAGATTCATGTGTTCAGGCCTGTAGTTGTTAATTTAAATACGGTATGTTTGTATTGTTTGCTCCAGAGATGTATACTTCGTACATTAGAGCGTTCGGAACTTTTCAGTCGCAAAAAGTAGTACCGAAACAGAACAACTTCTCAACCCATTGCACTATCGAGGATTCAGGCTGTTGCTGGGTCGTTATTTGTTTGGTTGCTGGGTCATTATCGAAAAATAACTACCCCTACAAGTTTACAGAGGTAAAGAAGCAGAGGGGGGAATAAATTAAAAATCCAGCCTCTTCACTTGCATGGATTGACGATTGTGTGCGCATGATGGACAACGTTAATAACTGTAATTCTAACATTCTCCTCTTAGGTGATTTTAATTATGATTTAAATAAACCGCAACATGCATGGTCTTCTACTACATCGATGTTTGGTCTTCAGCAATTAATCAAAGATCCAACAAGAGTAACCAGTACTAGTGCAACGTTAATTGATCATATTTACACAAACAATGTGTGCAATGTTTCTAAAGTGTTTGTATCCAATGAAAGTATAAGTGACCATAGCCCTATTTTTTGCACTTGGTCTTTTAAATTACCAAAACGTCCGCCTAAGGGCCATACAACAATTGAGTACAGATCCTTTAAAAATTTCAATGAGACGGATTTTTTGCGAGACATTGCTTCTGTGCCCTTTCATCTTATTTGCAATCATACTTGTCCAAATAATGCCTTTTCTGCTTTGTATGAGGCATTTTTGCCAATTATTGATAAGCATGCACCGTTGCGCAAAAAGAGGGTTAAGCACCCCACACTTCCCCCGTGGTTAAATAAAGACATTATAAACGGTATGGCTCTTCGCGATTTCTATAAAGAGAACAAATTAAAAGCTGATCACAAGAAACAAAGAAATAAGGTCTTAGACCTCGTGCGCCGGGCCAAAAGGCATTATTTTAATAAACTTGTTTCTGAGAAGAAAGATACTGCTTCCTTATGGAGAGCAATAAACGGCGAAGTAACTGCAAAATCAAAAACCCGACAACATTCAACTTCGGTTGGTATTTCACCCAGTGCCTTTAATGATTATTTCTTATCTCTTCCTAGTAAACTTTTGGAGTCTACCTATAGGGAAAAGGACAAAAGCGAGTATGAATGCCCACAATTTCTTCAATTATTTTGCCAGGCCAATATGAAAGAAGTTGAACCTTTTAACATCCCATTCATTGCAGTCCACGATGTCGGGCGACTAATAACTGACTTGGGTAATAAAAAAGTCAATGGGACCCGATAACATACCCGCTTCCTTACTCAAGTTAGCGTTACCCTTTCTTGTTGAGCCAATTACGTATGCGTACAACTTATGTATTGACCGAAATGTGTTTCCAGAAATATTTAAAACCGCAAAAGTAATTCCACTTCCCAAAACAAAAGACTTAACCGACATAAACAATTTTAGGCCAATTTCGCTATTGTCTGTTCTATCAAAACCATTAGAAAAACATGTACAAAAGTGCTTGCTTCTGCACATGGAAAGCCGTGGTCTTTTCGCTCCATCTCAATCAGGATTTCGCCCTAAACATTCGTGTCACACAGCTCTCGTTAAACTATGCGATACATGGCTCTCTGCCATTAACCATTCGGAAACAGTCGGCGCCGTCTTCCTCGATTTTAAGAAAGCGTTTGATATTGTTGATCCCACAATTCTGTTAAAGAAATTATCTTGTTATTTAGGCGACGAATCCTACTTACCATTTTTTCGTTCTTATTTAGCGAACAGAACGCAGTTTGTCTCCCTTAGTGGTAACCGTTCTTCGATAGGACGGCTCATGCACGGCGTCCCACAAGGATCAGTTTTGGGCCCACTTTTATTTTGCATTTACATTAATGATCTACCACTCTATATATCAGACAAGACGGTTATTAATGACCTTTTCGCAGACGACTCGTCTCTTTACACGTCCGGTAAAAGTTTACAATCTATAGAAACCTCTCTTCAAACGAGTTTGAACAACATATTTGATTGGTGTAAACAAAACTCAATGATTATACACCCAGGCAAAACTAAATGCATGGTGATCACAACACGACAGAAACACCAACTCGCTCCTCTGAATCTTCATCTCAGTTTAAATGAGTCACCCATTGAGCAAGTAACCAGCCATCGTGTTCTCGGGGTCACAATAGACGCTGAATTAAAGTGGCAGTCCCACCTCAACCGTGTTACCAAAACCTTATCTAAAAACTTGTTCCTTCTCTCCAAATTAAAGCATTACGCTGATATCTCAGCACTCAAGTTGTTTTATTTTGGTCATATTTTACCTCATCTGAATTATGCATCTACACTTTGGGATGGTTGTAGCGATGTTCACTTAAAAAAAGTAAATTCTCTTCACCGTCGCGCAGCCAAACTTATCATGCCGGGTCCGCAAACATCAACAGATCAAAAGCTTAGCATTCTTAATTTTTTATCACTTAAAGATCAGTTATTTTTTAATAAGGCGCTTTTAATGTTTAAGGTACA
The DNA here is from genome assembly GCF_037325665.1 of Littorina saxatilis. Classification (NCBI taxonomy): domain Eukaryota; kingdom Metazoa; phylum Mollusca; class Gastropoda; order Littorinimorpha; family Littorinidae; genus Littorina; species Littorina saxatilis. Next base: position 33,691,340 of record NC_090256.1, read on the forward strand.
AATAAACGAGACCCCACAGTACATGCGATCATTATTTCAGAAAGCAACAGACAGATATGGCTCAAACAAATTAATTTCCCCGCTACCCCGTATTGATTTATATAAAACCAGTTTAGCGTTTTCGGGCTCAACAATTTGGAATTCGCTACCATGTGAGATAAAGGGGTCAAGCACGATTAAACACTTCAAATCGCAGCTTCGCAAATATCTGCTGTCACGAACAGTTACATTCTGAAACTGTTTCTAGCAAGAATGCATTGCTATCACTAACCTCTATATATTTTGTTGATGATGATAATGATGTTGACGATGATCAGGATGATGATGATGATGATGATGATGATGATGATAATGAAGTTGTTGTTGTGTGTGTGTGTGCGCGTGTGCGTGTTTGTGTGTGTGTATGTGTACTATGTGTGTGTGCCGCGTGCGTGTGTATGTGTGTGTGCGCATATGTGTATGTGTGTGTGTCAGTGTGTGTGTGTGTATATATGTATGTGTGAGTGTGTGTGTGTGTGTGCGTGTATGTATGTGTGTGTGTGAGTGTGTGTGTTGTATTGAGTGCGAACGTGATTGCAGGCATGCGGCGCGCGTGTGTGTGCGAGTCGAATTTTCGTTTTCTTTGTATTATATTGACATACATGTACATTTTAATGTTCTATTATGCATTATGTAGTCGTATAGGTAATGTTGAAATTAGTAATACTGTATGATTGCGATTGACAATTGTCCTTTTATTGTCTTTATTTTTATGTCTTAGTTTAGCAGGGACAGATTGTAAGACTAGGCGTGAGCCTAAAATCTCCATCCTTGAGTAATAAAGTTCGTTCGTTCGTTCGTTCGTTCTCTCAGTCTCTCTGTCTCTCTCTCTCTTAGACTCTCTATCTCTCTCTCAGACTCTCTGTCTCTTTCTCTCTCTCTCTCTCTCTCTCTCCGTCTCTCTCTCTCTCTCAGTCCCTCTCTCTCTCTCTCCGCATTTAGTTATGATGGAAATGTTTAACAGAGGCAGAGAGACTGCCGACAGGTGCACGCCTCTCTCTCCGAGTCTCTCTCTCTCTCTCTCACACACACACACACACACACACTACACTGACGCACACACGGCACACACATTATTTTACCGTCATGTGCCTGTGAAAGAGTGCCAGGGGACTGTACTCTCTATCTTATCCTTGAAAAGGGGGATTACCAAACCGGCAACATTGAAAATGGCGAGCCACGCTGAGCAAATGCAAAAGCATTTTCAAGCCAACAACAGAACCCGTGACATTCAGATCCATACGGCCAAGGTGCATTCGGTAGCCTGGAGCGCAGATGGCAGAAGGCTAGCCTCAGGATCATTTGACAAGACGGTTGCCATCTATGTTGTGGAGAGGGAACGCTTGGTTGGTGATTTTATTTGGTTCATGAAAATGAAATTGACAGTGCTGTTCCGACTCATCATGCACAGTGACATTCTGAGTTATTCCAAATTAGCGGACTTTAGTGTGAATGGTTGCTAGTGATCTCATCCAAGTTTTTAACAACTACTCTTTGCAAGTATGAATTAGTCAAGTGGGTAAGGTAAGTGATCTTCAGCGCTGAGACTGCCGTCATCATCAGGGCTGCCCCAACACGGACCACTTGCAGAGCTCAGTTTTTAACATTTTAATAAGTCACTAAGAGTGAAAAGACATTGATGTGACGGGACTGTATAATATATGACTTGTCCCACCAAAGTCAGGACTTTTATTGTACTCAAAATTATTATTATGCGCTCTCCCGCATCCGTTGCGAAGATGACCAACAGTGGTTCCTGCAACGTAAAGAATCCAGATCCAGGTAGGGTGATCTACTAATCATTATTGAAGAATAGCACTTTAGCAGTGATGCATACATTACATATGTCACTTTTTGTGTGTATCACACTGTCAGTGTGTGGATCACTGGATGTGAGTGAGAGAGAAGAGAACTGTCTCAGTACGTGAATAAGGATAATGCAAGGTGGACTCTTGATCAAGCTCCTAAACAACTACTTTTTAACGCTGTAAATAAGTGGTTATATGGTGAGTGTGATAAAATGATCCAGGGAATGTAGCATTTTTAGCTTAATGTCACTTGAATAATGTTATACTGTTGAGCTTTACGTTCTTGTGATGGTTTTTTCTGTTTCAGAATAAAGAACACATTTTTCGTGGCCATGGTGACAGTGTTGATCAGTTGTGTTGGCATCCATCAAATCCAGATCTCTTGGCCACAGCATCTGGTGACAAAACTGTTCGCATTTGGGATGCACGCAGTAGTAAGGCAGCAGCAGTTATCAACACAAAAGGTATAACTATCTTTCCTGCGTAGCGAAACCCTGGGTCTGGGTGTATTCTTCTTGGAAATGGAACATTAATTGCCAAAAAATTGAGTTTGTATTGGTTTCTCAATATACTGAATTAATGTAAGTCTTGTCAGAGGATAAATAGGTCAAATAAGTATGACAAGATGACGCAGTAGTCCTTTCATCATTTCAGCTGCTGTTCGGCAGAGTGTGTCTAGTGGTGTTGAGTATGAACTAATTTGAATAATGTATCTAGCTCTACATTTTGTGTTCAAGTTAGATGAGACACCTCTGGATTGTAGAGAGCTGTTTGTGATAGGGTGTGACTGCTGTTGTCTCCTGGTATATTGTATACTAGATGATTACCCGCTTCGCCGGGAAGAAGTAGAGCCGAATACCAGGCTGTGCCTGGGACGCCGGCTTTGCCGGCGCACGAAGGAAAGGAGATAAACGCGCAAAACACTGGAGACCTTCTAAAAATAGTAACGTGCAGTGACCTTCTAAAAATAGTAACGTACTAACGGGAATATGCATTGACGCCACACGAAGGAAGGGAGATAAGATAAACGCGCAAAACACTGGAGACCTTCTAAAAATAGTGACGTGCAGTGACCTTCTAAAAATAGTAACGTACTAACGGGAATATGGATTGACGCCACACGAAGGAAGGGAGATAAACGCAAAACACTGGAGAAGATAAGGAAGAGTTACTGGGAATGGTGAAATGAACAGAAAAACCTAAATCGGTTCAGCGCTGCGCGCTGAGAGCACGTGTTGAAAATTCTCATCGACCAGGTTGTGTCCGGGGTCTAGCTGAATATGCCCACCAAATTTGAAGCAGATCCATCCAGAACTTTGGCCGTGCATGGCGAACAGACACACACACAGACACAAGTCGTATATATATATATGCTCTTGCAAAATTGGAAACCTTTGAGGTCGGCAAAATTGCCACCATCAGATTTTTTATGGGGGCTATCTATATATACGACTAGTGTCTGTCTGTCTGTCTGTTCGCGATGCACGGCCAAAGTTCTCGGTGGATCTTTTTCAAATTTGGACACCGTATTCAGCTACACCCCGGACACAACCTCATCGATGAGATATTTCAACACGTGCTCTCAGCGCGCAGCGCTGTGCGCGCTGAACCGATTTTTTGTTTGTTTGTCGGGATCCACTACCAGTAACTCTTCCTTATCTTCTCCAGTGTTTTCAGCCGCGATTATCTCCCTTCCTCCGTGTGGCGTCAATCCATATTCCCGTTACCACGTTACTATTTTTAGAAGGTCACTGCACGTTACTATTTTTAGAAGGTCTCCAGTGTTTTGCGTGTTTCGCCGGCGTACACCCGGCAAAGCCGGGTCCCAGGCGCAGCCTGGTATTCGGCTCTACTTCTTCCCGGCGAAGCCGGTACCCGGCGAAGCGGGTAATCATCTAGTATATATATATATATAGTATATTAACTTAGCCCAAACTTCTGTTTGTCTCCAAAGGTAATAAAAAGTGTTTTGTGCTCTTGATTACATACCAGGAATGCACATTTCTGGGCACATGTTTAGAGCAAAACTTAGAAATAGAAGACTGTATTGGGAAGTGTCTTTAGTTTGTGTGGAGACTCAGTAATCTCAGATAATGTTATTGTTAAAATACATGTAGTAATAATTAAAATGATAGCTTTCACAAACTTTGGGATTCCATGGCACACTGAACCTTTTTGACGTTATGCATCTTTCCCACAGTTGGAGATAGAATTTGCATAATTGAAAACAGACTACTGTGCTGCAATCTTAAAGGCACAGTAAGCCTTCCGTAATCCATCACAGATACTGTCAGGCTTTTACACACAGTACAAACACCCTTTCATTTAAACACTCACCGCTTGAGAACATCCCAGGTGCCCTCCGTAAAGAGCGAGTAATTTTCAAAGAATTTATTTTTGAGTGGTTTATCTTACCCCTGAGCCATTGTGAACCCGTGTGATCCAGTTTCCTTTTTTTCACAATGTAGTCGTCAGTTTATGATTTCAATGCGACTTGCTGTAAGCTTATCTGCAATAGCACGTTATTATGTACCTCTGAATCTAAACGCAACAAACGGCTGCGATTCACACGTACTCTAGCGATGGCTTTTGACTGTTCAGAGGAACTGGCGATAGGCATAACCGTCGTCTGCTATGACAACTACGACCTTGCATGACCCTGCTTCCAGGCTTTTCTTTTTTCAAACTTTCAAAACTTCGAATTGTACTGATATTGTCTTGATGAAAAAAGAATTCTTTTATGATTTAAGAATGTTTGTGTAACAAGCTGTCAATTTATTATTTAGATTTTAAAAATTAGGTCTAACGCCAAAACGCACCGTCCGATTGTCTGATCAGACAATTCGCAAAATCAATTCTTTGAAAATTGCTCGCTCTTTACGTAGGGCACCTAGGATGTTCTCAAGCGGTGAGTGTTTAAACGAAAGCGTGTTTGTACTGTGTGTAAAAGCCTGACAGTATCTGTGATGGTTTACGGGAGACGTGCTGTGCCTTTAAAAGATAAAGTGGCAAAGAAGAGACTAATTTGCTGCATCCAGTGATTCCACAGTGCATAGCTTTTAAAAGCAGAGTCTTGGAATAAATTCTTTTTTATTTGTCAGCATAATTATTATTATATATATAATAATATATATACTTAAGATTTTGTCATCCATAGGGGAGAACATCAACATTTGCTGGTCACCAGATGGCAGCACAATAGCTGTCGGAAACAAAGATGACCTTGTCACATTCCTTGACGTACGATCAGCAAGATCTCGAGCAGAGGAGCAGTACAAGTTTGAAGTGAATGAAATATCTTGGAACAACGAAGGAGACTTGTTCTTTCTTACTTCAGGAAATGGCAGCATTCACATCTTCAGGTAAGCTCTAGCTTTTCTCTTGATATTGGAATACATATAATAAGTATAACCTGTCAAATTATAAGGACACCCTTGGGACGAGTGAAAAGTGTCCATTCTGCAGGTGTCCTTATTTTACAGGTTCAAGCAAATGTGGTTGCGAAAAGGAAAGTGCTATATTGTATGTACATATTTAAGAGTTAAAAAAATAACAAGTAAAAACAGTGAAATACAGTATTTTATTACCAGTTGTAACAGATCCAGTCCACAAAGAAGGACAAAATGATTAGCACGCTTTGTTGAAAACCATTGGAAAACAGCATCATTTAGTTCCTCATAATCAGTTGCCTTCTTCGAAATCCACTTTTGATCTGCTCGACCGTCTCCCGATTCCCACAAAGCCATAATTTTTTCTCTGTCTATGCTGACTTTTGAAATCTGCGTCCTTCCACAGCCCAGCTCTTGCGCGATCGATCAGCATGATTGTCCGCTCTGCAGCTTTTTCACCACAGACACTCGTTGCTCTAAAGTGAGAGCGTTTCGTTCCTTCCGCAACCTAGAAGCCATCATGATTCATTCAAACTTCGGCAAAAAGCGACTGAATCAGCTGTGCAAGTGTGTGAGAATCTTTGATGTTGTTTACAAATGTACCAACTTCCGTAGAATACTTTCGATGCATTTCATTGGCTATGAGGTTGCTGACCAATCGCTAATAAGCTTGTTTCAGTTTCAGCTCAAAGCCGACCAATCGCGATTAAGCTTCTTTTACCTCTCAAATCAAATCAAGCTTGCGAGAGAGAGAAGACAGTCAATCGCAATGATGTTTGGAAGTTAAACGAACATCCTTGAGCAGTTACACAATTTAGTAGGGACCTAAAATAGCGTCTGCGTCCGTAATTCCGAGGTGTCCGCTAAGTACAGTGATTTTAATGAAGGAAACGATCCGTGCCAATAAAGACTGTCCGTATTGTGCGAGTGGCCGTTAAGTCCAGTGACCGCATTCTACAGGTTTTACTGTATGAAATTTCTTAGCATGGTATGTAAAGCTTTACTGAGTGAAGAAAGCACAAATCTGAAGTTCATACTCTAAGGACTTCAGTAGCTGGGCTGTGCTGTTTTTGAGTTCACGAAAGTAACCTCTGATCACATGCTCCCTGGGAAACTTCTGTAACGATACTAACATGAATTTAGGAAATGTGCCCAGAAACCAGAAGAAATAACGGTTTAAAGTTGAGGAATGTCTGGTACAGAACTGTGGGAATGGAGTCTTAAAAAGAAAAAGCATATGTGCACGTCCGTAATACTGGGTAACACTAACAGTAACAAAATTAGTGAGTGATTAACTTTGCTGGTCTATAAACTTGCTCTCACAAAGCCTTGGACTCAGTTGATGGTTTCATGTGATGTAGGACAACTTTGTCTGATCCAATAAAACGTGTTTGCAAAAACAGTTGTGTTTGTGAATTTTTTAAATATTTTTGTTTATCAAAGCATGGCGCCTAAAAGGGGGACATGAACAAAGCTTCTCACTTCTATGCACTGGTGTTTTTGTTAGAAACACCAAAGATCATTTGTTGGGACATATGCTTTGAGGTTAGGGTACATTTTTCCAATAAAAACACAGAAAATAATATAACACTTAGTTATTTCAGATTTAGATGGAATTGAAAAAAGCCTTGTCGTAAGTTACTTTCGTTTCCATAAACAATGCAGGGAGAATAAATTGTCTAAAGTACTAACATGTACTAACGCGCACATTTTACGGGAACAACATTATTTTGTATGCTGAATTATAACTTACTTAATTAATTGAGCAATAGATCTTTCAAAAATATCAATGATCGGCGATAAACGCAGACAATTTTCCGATCTCACTTGGTTTCGTTTCCTTCTGTAATGTACGCAAAGCACACTAACTGACTTCACGCAGTCAACCCCACCCAATTGTCAATGTGTTGTGATGAAATAGATGCTCGAGAACCTTCCAGTTTTTGTCTTTGTAATATCTGATTGAAAACAGGTCTTTTGTATGTGGACAAGCCTGTTTAAGTTTGATTATTGATATTTTTTTGTCAAAGTACTCATGTCCCAAAACTGTTACCAAGTATCATGGACGTGCACATATGAATAAAAGCTCTCAAACATTAAGACTTTCAATCTGACTTATTTCAGAGTTATTAGTTTTAATAAAGAAAACACATGTTTATAGAAGAATAGCATTCCTTTAAACGCTGTCTGTTTCCAGCTATCCAGACCTGAAGCTGCAGCATGTTCTCAATGCTCACCCGGCCAACTGCATCTGCATAGAGTTCGACCCCACTGGTCATTACTTTGCCACTGGCAGTGCTGATGCCTTGGTCAGCCTGTGGGACCTCCACGACCTTGTCTGTGTGCGCACCTTTGCAAGGTAATTTACTGCATGTTGGGATGCTTCCCTCTCATCTAAGCCTTAGCTTGACAATGACAAAGCGTCGTAGCGAAGCCATTATTGTACCTGTGGTACCACTGCTACTTTCTCTTAAAGTGTACCTCTTTGGGAGGTTATTGCATGATGTGAATATGTTCCCTTTTGGTGTAGCCTAATATAACACACTCATGAAGACCCCTGCTACATTATCTACATGCACATATTTGCAAGGTAAAATATGTATATTGCTTGTTGGGAGTTGGCCTGTCCACTCATCGCTTCTGTCTTAGTAGCCAACCATGTCATTATTTACCTTTTATATTATGGTGAAATAAATAATTAGAATCTGTACATTGAAGAACAGATTAAACAAATTTATGGAAATGGAACTGTCACAGTCTTTTACCCTTGTCACGAGATTCTGAATCCGAAATACATTCACTATGAACAATGAGCATAAGAGAGACTTTTCCAAACTCTAACAGCTCAGAAAGTGAGCTTAACACTTTCTACCCCAGCTATGTTGACCAAGTTTTTTTTAGCCGAGACCAGCTGTGCTGCATCAGGTCACTCACAATTGCAGTAACTGGGTTGTAACTGTGTATCAACACGCTGGAATGCAGGCGTTAGATCGACGTTACAGTAAGCGACTGAAGCTAACAGTCTGAGCAGATATATTCGTACCTGGTCAGATATAGCCATATGAGTGGGTTTGGATATATCCGTACCTGGGAGACAATGAGTTAACTAATTGGTTGCTAATGTTTCCTTACACAATCAGGCTACAGTGGGTGGTATATAATTTGAAGATAATCATGGCTGAATCAGAACAGGCACAGAAAGCCCAGCAATTGATAAAGGCAGATTACTTGATTCTGTCTCTGTGGTGTGTTTTTGTGTGTGTGTCTGCGTCTGTGTGTTTGTAGATTAAGCAGGCATGAATTGGAATACCCTGTCATGCAGCAAATAAGTTTGCTTTGTTATTGATGTGTAAAAATGTGCTGTACACCCCGTTTTGAGATGTGACGTGTTTAACCCATTGTGTTGCAGGTTAGACTGGCCCATTCGCACACTAAGTTTTAGCCATGACGGCAAGATGATTGCCTCAGCATCCGAGGATCTTGTCATCGACATTGCTGAGGTAGAAACAGGTAAGATGCAATCCTCACCTCACCAGGTTTGCTCAGGTTGTGTCAACTATGACAAGGTATTTTGTGCATGGGTATACATTTTTTTGTCGGACAGTACAGTGGAGTCCAGCTATAACGAACCTGGGTATAACGAAATCCCTCTTTTAACAAACTGCCATTGATTTCCCGGCAGACAGCCTTCTATTTCTTACTTGTTACTTTACGGCTACATCGAACCTTTTGAACTCATTTGCATAACGAACCCCTCTTTTAACAAACACGTTTTCATCGCCCCAGAGCCGTTTTGTCTCTAAAAGTCACAAGGCTACAACGAACTGATGTCAATAATTGTCTCCAAAGACAAAAATACACAAAAATACACAAACACAAGTGCACATCGCGTGATGAGCGAACTCTGAACAAACTAACAGCGGGAGGTGCACGGAACAGATCGAACCAAAACCGAAAGTTGTGATGACGTCATGACATTTTGCGATGTACGTCAGCGAAGCTCGTGCACATGTGGTCTGTCTTGCTAAAAACAATGGCTGACGAACATGGTTTCGAAATCTGCAACTGTTTTTTTGTTTTCTCCGATCCGTGACCAAGTGACGCGATATAGAACCACGCGTTCGTTTGAATCAATACTCTCCTCAGGCAGTGAAGTCTCCTAAATTGCTCAACACTGTGGACAGTCCGGAGTGCAGTTATGTCCCGTGAATGAGCGAGTCAAAGTTTTATCGTGAAAACTGACGCTTTTCATGCACCTCCCGCTGTTAGTTTTCCTCTCTCTATGGATTATATTATGAAGCTGTTGAAAACATGCAGAGATTGTACTCTCCAAGGAGAGATTGATGGGACGATCATTTGAAGGTGATTGGGAAAACTTGTCTTGAGGCCATTTAGGGTTGAAAACTCTACAGCGAATTACTGATATAACGAACTAAAATGTATTTCCCTTGAGATTCGTTGTACCCGGACTCCACTGTATATACGTGGTACCCCAGATTTTTCAAGAAATAATGGTATTCTATTGGACTTTCTTTTGATTGTACTTGAGACTTTTTCTTAACAAAGTCATTGCCATGTTCTCAAGTTTAATTGATTACTGTGACAAGATGCTGTGTTTTGGGATAACTGGTCTTCCTGCGTTATAAGTAGTACTGCTTTTTCCCCATTTTAGGAGAGAAGATTCATGAAATACCCTGTGACACGCCCACCTTCACCGTCGCCTGGCATCCCAAACGTCACCTCCTGGCCTACGCATGTGACGACCGCAGCGACAGAGACAGGGATCGAGACTCCGGAGTTGTACGCGTTTTTGGATTCCCAAATGACTCATGATGATGCTTGCAAAAACGAGGTTCGGGGCTTTTCAAACTCTGGAACATTCAGGGCTTTTGAAATTCTGGAACACTCAGTGCTTTTGAAGGTCCAATACATTCAGGGATTTAGAAAGCCTGGAATGTTCAGGGCTCTTGAAAGTTTGGAACGTTCAGGACATCCTGGGCTTTTTGAAAGTCAGGAACGAACGTTCAGTTAACCCATTCCTTTACATGTAAAATCCAGTGTTGTCAACTTAGATTCCAGAGCAACATAGGCATGAAGAGCAAACAGAAAAGTAACAACACTGGTTTGTAAGAAGGATGGAAGTCAGAATTTTGACTCGGCGTCATAGTGTCCAGTTGACACTAGCGGGCTCTGCTTTAAAAAAAAAAAAAGACTTTTTTCTCAGGTGGTTTGAAGCACTCTGGAACCTGCTTTGCTATAACCAAACCTTTCACTTTTTTTTCCCTGAAAAAAAAAACGACGGAAAAAAACCCCAAAGCAGAATTGAAGTTGATCTGTGCTTTGCTAATTGGAGGGTTTACAGAATTCTGTTTTAGTCAGCTGATGAAAATGATGTCTCTTGAGTCCTGTTGTCTTGTGTGTTCAGGTAAATTGACCTGTTAAACATGTGTTGGCTGAAGTGAGGTTGCGGAGATCTTGCATTGCAGTTTGGTGCTAAATAGATATCAGAAACACTGATTGTGAACACACAATTTGACTACAATAGTACCCCTCTTTTAAATCTGAGAAATTCAGGTATTGAAATGAAGGTTAATGTGCAAAATTTTGAACAGAAAATGTCAGAAAGCAGGGTCTTAAAAGGAGAGAGGGTTTAACCCCTTCACTGCCCAGCACGTACTAGATACGTGGTCATGTTTGGTTTGTCATACGCCCAAACACGTATTTGTATGTGGCATTTACATCAGCACTTTTCAGGACATTTGTGAAAACTAAATGGGAGGTAACCACTGTCCAACTTCTTGTTGGGGTTTAAACACAGTTCTTTCCCATTGACCGTTCAGATAAGTTAGTACCACATGGTAAAAACATTTTTAGAAGTTTTTTCCGATCTATAAGATTCAAAATGGCGGCCGAAGGTCGGACATCAACTCGTAGACCTGTTTTCAAATGATACAGTGTTCTGGAAGCTCTACAAGAAGTGACTTATGGATTACCACACAGAAGAATACTGTTATGGGCTGTAATGTGAGTACCTGATGTTTGACACCAGTTTTAGCTGTGTTTTCTGCGGTTTTACATGCTGCAGTGTGTGTGTGAAAGTTTGGAAACTGTAATTTTTGACAAAAATGGTCATATCGATTTTTACTATAACAATCACAAACAAAGTCCAATGATCATGTTATCAGATAATAGCCAAGGGTGTAAGCAAACCACATGCCAAAGATCTAAGAGATATCTCAATAAATGATTGAGCAGTGAACAGATTAGTGAACCTACCGAAGAAAGCGAAATTTGCTCTGGCGCACAGCAATACCAAAATGCTGTTATACTGTGGCAGTGAAGGGGTTAACCCTTTCGCTGCCTGTAGGACGTCAGCTGGGTACCTCGCTTTAATGTGCAACAAACCGTTCAATAAACAAGAGAATAAGAAGAAAAACAACAAACGATGTGTGTGTGTGTGTGTTCATTTAAATACATTTAGGACACACTGTTACAATGTAGTTGTCATTTCAGGTAAACAAAGGTAATACTTTGTATTCAAATATTTTGTGGCAGCGAACAGAATAAATCAGGGGGTCTTAAAAGGGAGGGTGTAGGATTGCCAGAGCAGTGCGTGCCTAGAGATATTGAAGATCATGCAGGATTCAGTAGCACTTGTGTTTTAAACACGAAACAGCTGGCAGTCTGCATTTGTAAGATTGAGAGGGAGAGAGAGAGACTACTGTATGATTATGATGATTTGTATGCACTTGCGTGCATATATGATGGAACTGTATGTACATTTTTATGTTAAAAAATACTTTTAATGCCTGCTTTTGTTTGTGCATTTCTTTTCATGTCACAACCAAATGGGTGTGTGTGTGTGTGTGTGGGGGGGGGGGGGGGGGGGGGGGTGCGCATGCAATAATAACAAAGAAATAAAAACAGCACTTGGTGGGTTTTTTTTAAACTAAGTTTTCAACTGCATTACACTCTCGAGTGTAACAGGCTAGGGTGCAATAGGTTTTCACTCAAAAACTTTGCATTCCACACGACTTGTGTCTGTTCAAAGAAAAAATCTGCCTGTGCAATCCTTTAGGAAACGCTTTCGGACAAAACTCACATAGACACTGATCTGTCAATGCAAGCGATCATGGGGAATCGAGACGGGGGTCGTGGTGTCTGTGTGTGTGTGTAGAGCGATTCAGAGTAAACTACTGGAACGATATTAATATAAATTTACAAGAGATTTCCTGGGAATAATATCCCCAGACGTTTTTTTCATTTTTTAAATAGATGTATTTGATGACATCATATCCGGCTCCGGCTTTTTGTAAAAGTTGAAGTGGCACTGTCACACCCTCATTTTTCAATGAAATTGATTGAAATTTTGGTCAAGCAATTTTTGACAAAGGCTGGACTTTGGTATTGCATTTTAGCTTGGAGACTTAGAAAATAATTAATGAGTTTGGTCATTAAAAATCGGAAAATTGAAGAATGTTTTTTTATAAAACGATCCAATAATAACTTCATAAGTTTCTTATTCCAAAAACATATAAATATGTTATATTCGGATTTAAAAAAAGCTCACAAAATTTTTAAAAAAAAGAAGAAATTTATGATTAATATTAAATTTCCAAAATGGATTTAAAAACAATTTCATCTTATTCCTTGTTGTTTCCCGATTCCAAAAACACATAGATATGACATGTTTGCGGGCGCTGTGGCAGGGTGGTAAGACGTCGGCCTCTTAATCGGAAGGTCGAGGGTTCGAATCCCGGCCGCGGTCGCCTGGTGGGTTAAGGTGGTAGCCACTTCCCCGAGGCAGCTTTGGCCGGGGAAGACAGGCACGTGCTGGTTTAACTCAGCCAACAACTCTGCTGCTTCCGCCGTCAATGTATTTACTTGTACCTGCACCTCCTTGATGCCAGTGCTCCTGTCTGACTCGAAAGAGCAGCAGCTTCCTTGACTACCTCTTCGGACACACACACACACTACCGTGAGCTTCATGGCGTGACCTTTTGAGGTGAGAGTTCAGCCTTATCGAAGTCAAGGACGCGAACAAGAAATCTGTCGGCTGCAAGTTGAAAGTTGCTACAGGTAGGCAACGAAGTTTCCATCTCTGCCGGAGTTGTTTCGTGCCAATCACCCGTGTCCGTGAAGACGTCTTGTCCAATTGCGTGCAACTGCAAGCTGCGTTTGGTGAGTAAACTATTGTTTCCAGCAACTTCTTCAATATTACAATAATCGACGAGACAGTTGGTGCTGGTGCTTGCAAGTCGGGGTGAAAATGCACACCTAGATAATTTAATGTGTGGATGCATGTGACACGGACATGGGTTTGCGAAGTTAACTTGGGGGTAAAACTGGACATTATTTTCTGTACGTGGACGCATTCCTTTCTGCCCCCAAAGAATGTCATTAGTGCTGTTTGCTGGTCTCCTTATACAAAGAATAGCCCCCCCCCCCCCCCCCCCCCCCCCCCCCCCCCCCCTGGCCCCGAGTGTGGTGGTCGTACCACTGATGTGTTGAGTGACACGCTGACACTGATACTCTGCTTATCAGTAGTGAGTAGTATTCACCATCGCCTATAACAGGCTCAAGGGGACGTGCTCTGCGGTTTTTGGTTCATTATCTTGTCAATTAACCTTGATCGCTTTTAATGTTGTGATCATTGACTTCGTCATGTTGAGACCTACAGAGTGGTACCAGTTTTGGCATTTTTGGATGCTGGCCTGGAGAGATAACTCTATGTTTCTGCTCGGACTATCCTTTCTCCCTACACTGCTGTCAACAAGGGCTCCGCTCACGGCTACCGTCAACACCGGCGGCGGATACTACGCAAAAGTACACGCGCACCGCTCCGGTGCGCAGTGTTGTGACTACAGCTGTGCGACCTTGTGTCAAGTACAGCCATGCAGAGCTCCTGTGTTTACAAGAAAAGCCGGTGCATGTGTCCCCTGGATTTTTACAACATCTCAGTGTCAGACTTACAACTTCAAGAAAAGTAAACGTCGCCCGTACAGCGGTGGTCGCCGCAAACAACGAGGTGGGGCACCTGACCTGTCACCGCTGCCACGTGTCGTGTGTGGGGCACCTACGCCGCTGCCACTGTCTGCCGTTGGTGGGGCACCTTCGCCGCTGCCACCTGTCGTGGGTGGGGCACCTTCGCGGCTGCCACCTGTCGTGGGTGGGGCACCTTCGCGGCTGCCACCTGTCGTGGGTGGGGCACCTTCGCCACTGCCACCTGTCGTGGGTGGGGCACCTTCGCCACTGCCACCTGTCGTGGGTGGTGGAATCGCAGTTGTTTTTAGGCAGGCGTTAGAACCCTTTGTGACTTTCAGAACATCTGTTCCTTATGAACATACCACCTTAGCAATAGTAGAAATGGTCATTTCCTGCTCTGGTTACTAGCACTTGTGTGATCTGCATCTACCGTCCTTCCCACAACACTAAAAACAAATTCACATTCCCCACATTCCTCACAGAAGCTGAAGAATTGCTTGAACACCACATCACGCACACCCTTTTTACACCCCCGGTATAGGGGTGTGTATAGGATTCGCTTGATGTGTTTGTTTGTTTGTTTGGGTGTGTGTTTGTGTTCGCATATAGATCTCAAGAATGAACGGACCGATCGTCACCAAACTTGGTGAACAGGTTCTATACATTCCTGAGACGGTCCTTACAAAAATTGGGACCAGTCAAACACACGGTTAGGGAGTTATTGGTGGATTAAGATTCTACAAGGACTTATAGAGGGACATGTTAATGGTCAAAGGGAAATAACCTTCTCAGTTGGTGGCAGTGAGAATGGTTATTTCCCTTTGACCAACGGGGGTGTTTTTCCTACCTCGTAGGAATTTCTTTTTTTTTTTTTTTTTTTTTTTTACCTCAGTTGCATGCAGGATGCTTCAACCCGTATTTGTTTGCCCGATTTTTTTATTTTTATTTTTTATTTATTTATTTTTTTTAAGGCAGGGAGCATCCTTCTTCCTTGGTCTTTTTCTGTATAACATAATCAATTTTATATTATACAAAACATAAACTTCTGTCTAATGTTTAACTCTAATTCCAATAAAATACGTAATACTTAAATTTTCCTATGGTCACTTTTGTTATCAAAATACAATAATTTATCAAATAAATTTGATCGTTTTTTAAATTTTCATTCCAAAAACCAAATAATATATCTGTTTCATTCAAAGTTATATTATAATAAATTTGCTTATAAATAAAGTCTTTACTTATTTTCCAAATGTTCCCCACCTCTTGACAATGAAAAAAGAAGTGCTCAAAGAAGTGCTCAAATGTATCCAGTTCATTACAAACTTCACAATTATTAGTTTGACATAAACCCATCACGCACACTTCAAACGTTGTCCTCATTGGAGACTTCAACATACAGTTTGATCAGCCACAGAACAACGACACAAGACAAGTTACCTCCACTCTCTACACTCAACCTCTTGACCACGTCTTTGACCGACACAACGTTCTCCATCACTCTTTTGCTGACGACTCACAACTTCAAAACAGCTCTACTCCTGATCAGTCTGACACTGTCCTATCCACTCTCTCTGGGGCGGGGACGTAGCTCAGTTGGTAGCGCGCTGGCTTTGTAGCCAGTTGGTCGCTATCAGCGTGGGTTCGATCCCCACGTTCGGCGAGAGATTTATTTCTCGGAGTCAACTTTGTGCAGACTCTCTTCGGTGTCCGAACACCCCCGTGTGCACACATGCGCACAAAAAAGATCCCACGTTCACAGCGAAAGTCTCATGGCTTGGAAAACACGAAGACACGCATGCATCATCTCTCGTCTCCGATTATCATGATCGTATTTCGATACTTTGACGAGACAAACCCAATGCTGGTGTGTCGAAGAAGACAGCCACAGCGGGCTTGTTCGAATCAAAGTATCACACCATAGTTATTGTATTGTATTGTATTGTATCTTCAACGTATTACCAATACCTGTCCCAATATAGACCAGTTGGTCTAAGAGGACGTTAAACCCGAATAGTCAGTTTCTAATACCATCACCGACGTGCTGAATTGGATGACAGAGAACAAACTTCAACTCAACAGCAACAAAACCGAAGCCATTCAGATAGGGACCACATCCAAACCCTCAAAAGCCACCTCTGACTCTCCCTAGACTGGAAAAAGTCATCAAAGAAACCACCTTAAAAACCTGTGACCTTGACCCTCTTCCCACACAACTCTACTCTGACTGTCCACCTGAACTTCTTCCTTCTGTCCTTGAAATCATCAAAAACTCTCTGCTATCAGGCACAGTCCCACCTCTGACTCTCTTGAACTCTCCGACTTGTCTGTCCCGCATGTAGGCCTACTGTTTTTATGTATGGCCAAAAGTTGTTATTATCTATATGTTTTAGGATTGTGATAGAAGTGCAATGCATTGGTTACTATCTCTTACCAGCAACTCATGTGCGTGAGAGTGTGTGTGTGTGTGTGTGTGTGTGTGTGTGTGTGTGTGTGTGTGTGTGTGTGTAGTATGGATGTGGCGGACGTGTCTGTGTGGAGTACTTTGGGTGTTCTTACATCGCATGTTTTATTGTTCTTTTTTTGTTTTTTTAAGGTTGTTGTCATATGTTGTTTTGGTTGTTTTAAGAGCAGATTAACCACACTTTTCCATCCATTGTAATTAATTGTATGGACAATAAAAGATCTTATGTCTTGTGTTATGTCTTATGTCCCTCTGTTTTCTACTGTCAAAAATCTTGGAGTCACCCTAGACAACACCCTATCCATGAAACAACACATCTCTTCTGTCTCTCGTACCTGCTACTTTCAGCTCCGCCGCATTGCCACTATACGCAAGTACCTCACCACAGACGCTACAGCCAAACTTGTCACTTCTACCATTCTCTCTCGTCTTGACTATACGGTAACTCCCTTCTTGTTGGACTTCCCGCTTCTTCTATCTATCGTCTTCAACGCTTTCAAAACGGCTCTGCCCGTCTTGTCCTTAAAAATAAAAAGAAAGACCACATCACCTCTCTGTTGCAACAACTCCACTGGCTACCCATCTCACATAGGATCAAAAACAAGCTCAACACTCACACATACAAATGCCTCAACAAGCTTGCTCCTACCTATCTCTCCGATTCCCTCTCACTCTATCAACCTTCCCGACCACTTAATTCGCTCCTCAAACGACAACCTCAAACTCAACATACCTCACCGGCACAAAACTCAAAACTGCAGCCCAACGCTCCTTTTCCTTTCAGGCCCCCATCAACTGGAACTCACTACATCTCCCCCTCCGCCAACAACAGTCTTTAGAAGCATTTAAATCTGGCCTTAAGACTTTTCTTTTCCCTAAATAATCCTCAGACTACAGTGCCCCGCTACACCCCCCCCCCCCACACACACACACACACACACCCACTCACCCGCAAGAGCAGTTGTAAATAGCCATGTACATTATTATTAGTTGACATTTTCTTTTGTTTGTCATGCTTACTTGTGCGTGCCGTGTCTCTGTTTGTGTTGTTGCTTTGTCATCTTCATGTAATTTATGCGTAAGAGTATATTATTCATGGCAGTTTATTGTCGGAGTTGTGAACACACTTAGTCTAGTGGAGTGTGTATCGACCTAGAAACGCAACTCTGTGTGAATGTACATTATTTGCA
Source organism: Littorina saxatilis (assembly GCF_037325665.1). Taxonomy (NCBI): domain Eukaryota; kingdom Metazoa; phylum Mollusca; class Gastropoda; order Littorinimorpha; family Littorinidae; genus Littorina; species Littorina saxatilis. The sequence goes on from NC_090256.1 coordinate 33,709,215, forward strand.
AACCCTCGACTCGACAGGCTCCGAAAAAGAGATAGCGAAAGTCCATACGTCAAACTTATTTTTCATTGGCTACTTCCTAACGACTTGTTAGGGGGAATTTCATTGGCTATAGATTTGTAGTTCAGCAAGAGCTTTTCATTACCGGAGTGTATACAGACTGGCATCGATCCTGTATACACTCGAAGTGCGTATGCTAATAGCTTTTGCGTCCATTGAGGCACTTCAGGCTCTGTGTCACTTCAGGCTGCAGGCTGTGTGTATGAGAGAGAAAAATGAGAACTTTATTTTGAAAGAGTAGGGGTTCAAGGCTTGGCATAATCTAACCTGTCCATTTAAACACATACAGAGTTTTAACTGAAAAAATAAGCAAAATAAGAAAGTAATCTTGATCGAGGGAGAGAGAGAGAAAGTCTCCTATTACTCTGTGTGTGTGTGGGAGAGAGACTGAGAGAGAGAGAAAGAGAGGAGGGAGGGGGGGGGGGGGGGGGGGGGGGAGATCATGTGGTTTACGTACTTCCCCACGCAGTCTACAATAGCAGACGATTTTTATCAGCTGACATTTAAAAAAAATCAGCGCTGTCAGCATTTTCTATTATGAAGCTCCGTATGTTTATCAACTTTAATTTCCCGAAAAAAATCCAACACAAGAGGGCCCCAAAGGGGGGGTATCATCACGATCACGGGAAGGGAAATTTTAGCTGACGTCCGACCCAATAGCACAGGCGGAGGTCCTCAACGCACAGTTCCAGTCAGTGTTTGGTGACGGCGCTGCGTTCAGTGAGGAAGAGTTTGAGGCCAGGACTGGTGTGCCGGCCTGGGCCTCGAGCACTCCTCCCATGGATGAGATCCACATTACAGCGCATGGCGTCCAGAAACTGATGGCGAACTTGAATCCAAACAAGGCGACAGGACCTGATGGGATTAGCCCACGGGTTCTCAAAGAACTGGCAAACTGAGGAGCTGGCACCAGGCCTCACCGCCGTCTTCCAGTCATCACTAACCACTGGCTCAGTTCCACCTGACTGGAAGGACGCGCACGTCACTCCGATCTTCAAAAAGGGGGAGAAGTACAATCCAGCCAATTACAGGCCGGTGTCTCTCACCTGCGTGGCGTGCAAGCTCATGGAGCACATCGTGGTGAGCGCCATGCTGCAACATTTTGACAACAACGACGTCCTCGACGATAATCAACACGGCTTTCGTCGAAGTCGGTCCTGCGAGACTCAGCTCCTGGACTTCACCGAAGAGCTCACGAGCAACCTCGAGAGTGGGAAGCAGACGGACGTGTTGATCATGGATCTGGCGAAAGCATTTGATCGCGTCAACCACAGTCTGCTTACCCACAAACTCCGAAACTTCGGTGTCCGAGGAGCTGCACTTGCTTGGATCGAGAACTTTCTCCATCAAAGACGTCAGGCCGTGGTGGTGAACGGCAGTCGCTCCTCGTTTGGCAGCGTCCGCTCAGGGGTGCCGCAGGGCTCGGTGCTGGGGCCGACGCTATTTTTAGCGTACATTAACGACCTCCCGGAGAGACTGACGGCACTAGCGCGCCTGTTTGCGGATGACACTGCAGTGTACAGGGTGGTGACTAGCGTAAATGACCAGGCCCAGCTACAACAAGACCTCCATCGCCTAGCCGAGTGGGAGAAGCCGAACTGGGACATGCAGTTCCACCCTGCAAAGTGCAACACCCTGCCTGTTACGAGGAGCAGACGCCCACTACAGCCCTCTTACCAGCTCCACAGGCATACGCTGGAGACAGTGAAGGCGGTCAAGTACCTGGGTGTGACCATTCAGAGTGACCTGTGCTGGGACGACAATATCAACAACATCGTCAGCAAGGCAAACATGACCCTGGGGTTCCTGCGGCGCAATCTGAAGATCTCATCAAGATCCGTGAAAGAGCAGGCGTACAAGGCCTTTGTCAGGCCTATCCTGGAGTACGCCTCGTCAGTATGGGACCCGCACACCCAGAAGAACATCGACAAGCTTGAGGCCGTCCAGAGACGAGCTGCCCGATTCGTCTGCAACCGCTACCACAACACGTCAAGTGTCAGCCGGATGTTGGACTCCCTTGGGTGGCAGTCTCTGGAGGAGCGCAGGAAGCTTGCCCGCCTCTCGATGCTCTATAAGATCAAGAACAGCATCGTCCACTGTCCGGGCATCAAGTCGAAGCTGGCCCCCCTTACCACCACGCCAGCGAAGAGGCCATTGCCAGCAGTTCGGCCTCATCACCTGCCGCACTCAGTATCGGAGTGCCGCTTTTCTACCCAGCACAGTGAAGGACTGGAACTCTCTACCAGCAGCTGTCGTCGAGGCCCGCACTGTCGACACCTTTGTGTCGCGCGCCTCGCACTAAACCAGCAGCCACTGTGACTCATGTCCCCTCCCCCCCATACTCCCCAACCTGTGAACTTTAATGGACTTTTGGATGCTGGAAACGCTGCTTTACTGGACTTGCGCAACATCCCATCAAGTGCCGAAATAATCACTACTGTTGATTGTGGGCAGTAATGGAAAGACAAAGACAGCTTTCACGATCACAGTTACCTTGATTTTTGTTTTCACGATCACAAACATCTTGACGAATAGAGGATCATAGAGTGATACAGCTGTGAAAAATGTACGTTGAAAATAAAATGCTTTGCAATAATGCCCATCACGATCACGAAAACAAATGACGATCACTATCACGAGACTTGATTTTTTTGTCATCACGGATCACGGGCAAAGTCCCATCACGATCACAGAAATGGAAATGTCGGCAATCACGGTCGGCACAGAAAGGTCAAAAAACGCCAATCACGATCACGATTTTAAACCCTTTGGGGCCCTCAAAACAAACATTGAAACCATAAAAACGAAGAATAGCTGTAATAACGCATAGTCTTCACATACAGCGACAAACAGACACACGCACACGCACACACTTCCATGAGCTTCATGGCGTGACCTTTTGAGGTGAGAGTTCAGCCTCATCGAGGTCAAGGACGCGAACAAGAAATCTGTCGGCTGCAAGTTGAAAGTTGTTACAGGTAGGCAACGAAGTTTCCATCTCTGCCGGAGTTGTTCAGTGCCAATTAATCATCCGTGTCCGTGAAGACGTCTTGTCAGATTGCGTGCAAGCTGCGTTTGGTGAGTAAAATATTTTTTCAGCAACTTCTTCAATAATCGATGAGACAGCAGGTGCTGCATGGTGCTCGCAAGTCGGGGTGAATTTTCTTCCCGTTCTTCGTGCAACACAGCTAGATAATTTAATGTGTGGATGCATGTGACACGGACATGGGTTTGTGGAGTTAACTTGGGGTAAAACTGGATATTTCTGTACGTGGACGCATTCCTTTCTGCCCCCAAAGAATGTCATTAACTGCTAGTTGTGTGTTGGTCTCCTTATACAAAGAATAGCCCCCCCCCCCCCCCCCCCCCCCCCGCGTGTGGTGGTCGTATCATGTGTTGAGTGACACACTGACACTGATACTCTCCTTATTAAATGTGTAGATTTGTGCACAATCATGCAAGGTTTTTGTGTGATTTTTTTTCCTTGAGAAAAGAAACAGTGTAATTATCTGCATGTGTGCATGTATATATATGGTCTGTGTATACATGTATTATGTGTGTGTGTGTGTGTGTCACTGTGTGTGTGTGTGAGAGAGATCGAGAGACAGAGAAATGGTGGTGCCACTGCTTATTATCAAACCCTTGCAATGTACATTATCAAAGCTGCTTCATTCATGGAAATTAGAAGGGAATTAAGGAGCAGCCGGGATGTGTGTGTGTGTGTGTGTGTGTGTGTGTGTGCAGGGGGGGTTTAGAAAGAGAGAGAGAGAGAGTAACACACTGTAGTGTAGTTGGCTCCTCTAACCGGCCAGTCCAAGAAGAGTATCATTTTACATGTACATTCATTTTGGAGAAAAACTACAACAATAACGTTACTACAACTAACTGCATTTTTCAAATGTGGATGACTGGATCATTTGAAATGCCTTGCAAATATGCCTGTTTTTGTACTAAAAAGGTGAAGAGAAAGAAAATGGCCACAGTGATCCAAGCGGCAAAGACCCGCCTGCCACAACTCCTGCAGACTTCCCTGCGCGGTAACATAGGTGTGCGTGCTGCCAGCACACTAGACATCAGCGGAGTATATCCTCCCATACCCACACCGTTCAACGCTGACGAAAGCATAGCGTATGACAAACTGGAGTTCAACATCAACAAATGGAACACCATTCCTCTCAGAGGTGAAATTCTACTTTAAAACCCTCGGTGTGCTTGCAGTGTGACTTTTGTGTCTGGAAAAAGATTAGCGATGAAGGGACTGAAGTAAAACACATTTTTTACTGAAGAAAACACCTTATCTTCCATTGCGGTTCAGTTCTTATTATTCATTATGCTTAATCTGTTACAGAAAAAAGAGCAGGAAACCATACAAATCACATTTAACTGGACCGGTACCAAGGAAAAGAACGATGAGTTAATCAGAGAAGTAACCTGTTCCATCAGCAGACTGATATGTAGAGGTTACATGCCGAGTCTCAGTGATTATTAAAAATAATGGTCGAAGTTGGCGGATCATGAAAAATGCGAGCTTCAGCGAGCTTTTTCATGACCGCGAACTGAGACCATTATTTTTAATAATCACTGAGACGAGGTGTGTAACCTCTTTATTCCTCCTTTCTTCAGTTATTCAAAGAAAACAGGAGTTTTTGTGCGAAAGTTTGATCGAATCCGAATCACTCAACCAGTCAACCTGCGCAGACGATCGATTAATGCGCGGTTGTATAGTTCCATGCAAATCATTCCATTCTGTTAACACTTCTTGTCAGTTTCCCTGTTTTAGACTAAAATCAAGTACACAGATATGCTGTTATTCTGCTGTGGCGGTAAAGGCAGATATTGTGTGTTCTGTTTATGTTTTAGTATCGTTTCGGATAATGTTCTTTCGTCAAATAGGACTAGCAGACGAACTTTTGCACCCGTGTTCCAACGTTAATTACTGTATGAAGTTCAGTTTTCTGGGGAAAATAGTGTATGAAACCGCTTTATGTTGTTTAAATTGATGAGATGTGTGCATTTGGTTGCGTGTGATCTGTTTATAAAATGAAATATTGTTTAAAACTGACCGTCGGATTGCAGTCAGTGTTGTCGAAGAAACTGCGTTAAAAGAAGGGGAACTACTCTTGTCGGCAAGAGTATGAGTTACTTGCCTTGGGAATCGGCTTGTGATGAACGGTGTGGGCACGGCAGATCTAGATTCAGAAAACAACCTAACTCATGGATTTTATATGGAGATTCATGTGTTCAGGCCTGTAGTTGTTAATTTAAATGCGGTATGTTTGTATTGTTTGCTCCAGAGATGTATATTTCGTACGTATAGAGCGTTCGGAACTTTTCAGTCGCAAAAGTAGTACCAAAACAGAACAGCTTCTCAACCCATTGCACTATCGAGGATTCAGGCTGTTGCTGGCTCGTTATTTGTTTGGTTGCTGGGTCATTATCGAAAAATAACTAGCTCTACAAGTTTACAGGGGTAAAGAAGCAGAGGGGGGAATAAAGATCTGTATTCACAGTTTGAAAAGCCTTTCAGGGACCTCTGGCTTTCAAAATTCACACTCTCTCTTACTCCCACATATTGCGGTGGGAGTCCAACAAATTTAAACTCATCTGTGTACAGCAGATCAGAAATCAACTAACCAACTTACAAAGAAGACGACAAGGACAGAGTGTGTATGTGTGTGTGGAGGATTAGGGGGGGAGGGGTGTGTGAATTTGAAGGAAGGGGGGGAAACATTCAAGCATTGATTATTTATGAACAGGAACATTTTCATGACTATGAAAAATTATGTTATTGTCACCTTGCGTTATACAAGGTTGTTGAGATTAATTCATTACAGATGTGAATTGTTCACAGGCTATGTCGTCCAAGGATCCAATGGAGAGTATGCATTCCTGACAGCAGAAGAAAGAGTGGAGATGGTGAGGAGAGTAAAGAAGATGGTGCCACAAGAGAAACTCATCATTGCAGGATCCGGTTGCGAATGTAAGCTTTGTTGCTAATTGTTCCTGTTTCGTTTTATAACATGTTAGTTTCTTCTTTGTTATTGCAGTGGTGTGTGTGTGTTCTGATAATTTTCCAGTGACAGGCAGCATAATTAAAAAACATGACAGAAAAGATAACAGAAGCCAACAGCTGTGATGGCAATGATCATTTGTTGCACAAGAGGATCTTCTTCTTCTTCGTTCATGGGCTGAAACTCCCACGTTCACTCATGTTTTAGCACGAGTGGATTTTTACGTGTATGACTGTTTTTACCCCGCCATGCGGGCAGCATACGCCGATTTCAGGGGGAGGCATGCTGGGTATTTTCGTGTTTTTATAACCCACCGAACTCTGACATGGATAACAGGTTCTTTTCTGTGCGCACTTGGTCTTGTGCTTGCGTGTACACACGAAGGGGGTTAAGTCACTAGCAGGTCTGCACATAAGTTGACCTGGGAGATCGGAAAAATCTCCACTCTTAACCCACCAGGCGTCAGCGACCGGGATTCGAACTCACGATCTCCCGATTAGGAGGCCGACGTCTTACCACCAAGCCACTGCGCCCGTCGCACAAGAGGATCAATAATACTTTAACATTTTTTACTTTGTTATTGCAATGTGTGAGTATGTTGCGCATGTTGCAAGCACAGATTGCAATTGCTTCATTGTTTTCTTTTTTTGTTCTTTTACTGCATCCATAGGCTATTAAAACTCCCACAATACCCACTGTGATTAATTATGGGTTAACTTTTACTGGTCTGGCTGTTTTCTACTCATGCTCAGTTTTCGGAGGGGAACTCCTCAATTTTCATAAATACTGAGGAAAAACTACGATTTGTCTACAGCCACAAGAGGCACTACAGACATGAGGAAAATTGAAATTGTAAAGTAAAAATATCTAGGAATGAATACTGCAGGCCAAGTTTTGCTAGGATTTATTTAATAAAATTTCTTGAAATGGCCATAAAATCTTCGGCAATTGATTGTCACCTTTCCACCGACTGTGAACAAGTTTGGCAAATTGGCAAAGATTTCAGCGATTTAAGATAGATTTCAGTGTTTCACAGACTGCTGACGCCAAATGACATCCCTGTGCTTTGTGATATTTCTGCAGCCACAAGCGGCACGATAGACATGACGCAGAGGATGGCTGAAGCAGGAGCAGCAGCTGTGATGGTGGTCACTCCCTGTTTCTACAAAGCTAATATGACCAATGAAGCCATGATCGCACACTTCACTAAGGTACAAAACTATGCAAAAGAGAGCTTAAAAATACTTGAGTCACATAAATCAGGGGCGAGTTTAGGCAAAATTATTACCCCATCAGGGATGTCGTTAGGCGTCGGACATCGGACATATAACGATGAAAATCCCCAAATGTCCGATTCACATTGCCGCATGTCGGTCAGATGTCCTATCGTTTTAGCCTGAGCGTGGTCATTGTCCGATATGTACTCCATTCCTTCGGACAGCGCGATATTCGTTAATTTTCATTTCAAGATACAAATCTTCTAAAAGACCGAACGCTCTCGTGTTCAGCTGAAATCAGGGTTCGTACAGGTCATGGAAAACCTGGAAAGTCATGGAATTTGATTTTTAATTTTCCAGGCCTGGAAAGTCATGGAATTTCAATTCAAGTCATGGAAAGTCATGGAATTTAAAAAAAATAAGAAAGAAAAATAATTAACCTTTAGCACGCCAGCGGCTATTTTCGTCGCCAGCCATTCCCCCCCCCCCCCCCCCCCCTTTGCCAGCCAGCAGCGATTTGCGTCGCCAGCACAAGGCTTGTTCGTATGACCAACTTCTCGTTCGTATTTGCATACGAGAATAACGGTATTTTTAACGGCACTTGAGCCAAAGCGAGGCTCACTTCCTTCCGTTATCTCGTCGTGTCGTCTGCGCTGCATTTGAGTCGGTTTCGTCGAAGTTTTCTGCTTTTGTTTTTGCATCGATAAAGTACTTTAGCGCTTCGACAAGCAAGATGGAGGATGATGAGTTGGAAAGTTTCTTTCGATTTGTTTCTTGACAACAAAAAGTATGCGGAATTGGAACGAATTACCAAGGAAGATCTTCGCAATGAACTGTGTATCGCGGTGAAAAAAATGACAGTTTGTCAAGTCACAGTGACGGTTACAAAACGGAATTCACGAAAGTGCAGATGGATACAAACAGTGACTGGGGAAGGTATCGTTCACTGGATCACGACTTTCATAGAAAGTCTTTCTATGAAAGTAGTGGTCCAGTGAACGATACATCCCGCCTGTGGTCCATTTTACTGAAATGACAGGACCAGCAAACATTACCGATAATCTGACTGCGTAGCAAATGCTTGACTTGCTTGTCGAAGAGACACTGCGTAGAAACTGACTCAAATTCGGTGCAAAGCAAGCCAGTGTCAAAACTGGCAGTGACAAGACGTAAACAGTTTGCGTGTTCGGAAATGGCGACCTGTGGATCTAGTCATGGAAAATGTTATTGAGGCTCATGGAAAGTCATGGAAAAGTCATGGAATTTTGTTTCTAAAAACCAGTGGGGACCCTGTGAAATTGAAGTTGCCAGTGCCGCGTGCGGATCTTTTCTTTTGTCGGGAATTCCCGAACCGTTTGCGGTGTGCGCTGTTTGGGTATAACCGTCTCGGTGCAGCGCATTGATCTAAAAATAGTGAATTATTTTTAGATCAGTGCATGCTACAGGAGTACGGGAGACAACTCCAACTGACTAAATTTGTCGTCTGCTTTTGTTTTCGATACGAGACGAAGCACTGAATTATGCCGCTGGAAAAAAAAACTAAAGCCTGCAAAAGATCAGCATTAGATCAAACCGATCATTTTGTTTTTCAACTTTTATCCAAATCATGCAGTTTGTAATCAAAGTAAGAGCTCTGAAGTTGTTCATGTTGGTTTCTTTTTTGTGGTTTCTTTGAAACTAAACAAATACAACATTATATGCACACTGTGTCAAGGGCGGATCTGGGGGGGGGGGGGGGGGGTTACACGGGTTATGTAACCCCCCCCACCCCCCCAAAAAAAAGAGGTAATTTATTGGCTCAGGATGCACCAGATAGCTCTATTTTGCTTCTTTGGATAAAAAAAATTTCCGGGGGGGCATGCCCCCCGACCCCCCTAGAGGCTTAGGCGCCTTCGGCGCCGTCAACTTGTATCTTCGCAGTCATTTTGTAACCCCCCCTCTCCAAAGTCAATTGATCCGCCCTTGTGTGTTGATGTATTTACTATATTACGTGTGTGTTCTACAGCGCGCGCGCGTGGGTGTGTGGGTGTGTGTGCGTGTGGGTGTGGGTGCATGACTTTGGAACAATTCCATGGAATGTGTTATAAGCTGTTTGGCGCAAATTCATAATGTCCTATTACACTTTCTGAAAGCGGTCAAATGTCCTATTGATGCTGAAGAACTCAGGACATTTTGTCCTATAGGTATGAATTTGTAGCAACATCCCTGCCCCATAATACATCCGCTTTGCCAATTCAAAGTCAGCAAGAGTCTAGTAAAGCAGGAGAACATACCTTGTTGCCAGACCTTGTCACAGACAGCTCTCCCAGTTCCACAGGTGTCTCAAGGCGTATGCACTTTCCTGGGCTGTCATATCGAGGAGAACTACTTTGTCATCCTATGCCACAAAATATTAATTCTGTATTGTTAGCGCAGTAACTTCTTGAATGCCATTGATACATACACACATAGACACACACACACACTCACACACACACACACATACACACTCCCCCACCCACATTTCTTAACCTTTTGTTTGTCCTTACTAGGTGGCAGACACCAGTCCTGTTCCAGTCATTCTCTACAGCGTTCCTGGTAACACAGGCCTTGACCTTTCCCCTGAGGTCATCGTCAAGTTGGCGTCCCATCCAAACATTATCGGCCTGAAGGACAGTGGAGGTGATGTGAGTATACATTATATATTATACATTATTTGTATTTTTGACCAAAATATGTCATTTTACACAGATCTGAGACAGTCAGTGTTCCTCCGAGACCGATCTGTGTAAAATGTCATATTTTGCTAAAAAAAATACAAATAACATTTATGTATCGATCGATTCTGGTTAGAATTCCTTTTAGTTTTTACGATTGAACCCACACAAACATGCACTATTTTGTAGTCTCGGCTAACCGCCTAAATATGAATTTTTGTCGGCCTCTGACGTCACATGGCTCAAAGAAGGGAATTCCAATGTTCAATCGATACATATTACATTTAAAGGGATGCTGTCCCCATGAAGAGGTCTTTCTGTTGAACAAAGTATTTGTACAATCGTGTGTACAGTGGAAGCCCCTTTTTAAGACCTCAAAATCGGAGAAAATCAGCTCTTACAAAATTAGGGAGTCTTAAAATGGGTGTACATTTACAGAGGTTATGAACAGAAAGTCTGAGAAAACATGGTCTTAAAAGGGAGGGAGTCTTACATTGGGGAGGGGGGGGGGGGGTCTTTTGAAATATTCTCCTCTTTTTTGTGTTTGTAAGTTTGTCAGAGAAACTGACTTAGTTGTTTGGTGGTTTTTTTTAACAGCATTGTCTTTTTTTTTATTGAAAGGTGAGCAAACTAGGATTGGTGGCATTCAGAACCAAGGAAAAAGGTTTCCAGATTCTGGCTGGCTCCGCTGGGTTCCTCATGCCAGCCTACAGTGTTGGTGAGATGGTTTTCATAATATTCTCATAATTGCCATGATGAACTTACTTTTGAGGGATGAGACTTACGGGCGGGGGGGATGTAGCTCAGTCGGTAGCGCGCTGGATTTGTATCCAGTTGGCCGCTGTCAGCGTCAGTTCGTCGAGAGATTTATTTCTCAGAGTCAACTTTGTGTGCAGACTCTCCTCGGTGTCCGAACACCCCCGTGTGTACACGCAAGCACAAGACCAAGTGCGCACAAAAAAGATCCTGTAATCCATGTCAGAGTTCGGTGGGTTATAGAAACACGAAAATACCCAGCATGCTGCCTCTGAAAAGGGCGTATGGCTGCCTAAATGGCGGGGTAAAAAACGGTCATACACGTAAAATTCCACTCGGGCCAAAAAAACACGAGTGTACGTGGGAGTTTCAGCCCACGAACGCAGAAGAAGAAGAAGGGATGAGACTTTTCAGCAGAGTGGCAGAATTGCGCGAATAGAAAATCCAGTCTTCGTGGGTACCTGACGTTTTCATATGGATTTTTGAAATCTTCCAGAAAGTAGTACAGTGGAGTCCGGGTACAACGAATCTCAAGGGAGATACATTTTAGTTCGTTATATCAGTAATTCGTTGTAGAGTTTTCAACCCTAAATGGCCTCTGAGACAAGTTTTCCCACTCACCTTCAAATGATTGTCCCATCGATCTTTCCTTGGAGAGTATAATCTCTGCATGTTTTCAACAGCTTCATAATATAATCCATAGAGGCATAGTTCAAATGTTCACTTTACTGTCACAATTTTAGAAGTAAAATTTAGACGGGCGCAGTGGCGTGGTGGTAAGACGTCGGCCTCCTAATCGGGAGGTCGTGAGTTCGAATCCCGGTCGCTGCCGCCTGGTGGGTTAAGAGTGGAGATTTTTCCGATCTCCCAGGTCAACTTATGTACAGACCTGCTAGTGTCTTAACCCCCTTCGTGTGTACACGCAAGCACAAGACCAAGTGCGCACGGAAAAGATCCTGTAATCCATGTCAGAGTTCGGTGGGTTATAGAAACACGAAAATACCCAGCATGCCTCCCCCGAAATCGGCGTATGGCTGCCTGAATGGCGGGGTAAAAACGGTCATACACGTAAAAATCCACTCGTGCTGAAAACATGAGTGAACGTGGGAGTCTAAGCCCATGAACGAAGAAGAAGAAGAAGAAGTAAAATTTAAAAAGTCGTGTAAAAGCATGTACATGTACATTCTGATCAATCTCCGATTTCATGGTGTCCACCAGTTCTGGCCAAGTTTCCTCTCAAGACATCAAAGAGACCGCCCCATAGGTTAAACTCCCCGTAGGTTAAACTCGTCACTGACCCGGGTGCAGGAAGTGTTTCCTCTCTCATATGAAAGGGGAACCACCTCTCATAGCTAAAACTGGGTCAATGACCCCTGGGAAGAAGGTCAGTGTCTATAAAGAAGGACACCCAGCTATCACAATGGACCTGCCTTTGATCTGCCTCATTGTAGCCTTGTGACTTTTTAGAGCATTGTCATAGCTTAGCAGCTGATTGGAATACTGAAAACACAGCGGCGGTGGCTGTTCCGTGCACCTCCCGCTGTTTGTTCCGAGTTCGCTCATCACGCGATGTGCACTTGTGTTTGTGTATTTTTGTCTTTGGAGACAATTATTGACATCAGTTCGTTGTAGCCTTGTGACTTTTAGAGACAAAACGGCTCTGGGGCGATGAAAACATCTTTGTTATAAGAGGGGTTCGTTATGCAAATGAGTTCAAAAGGTTCGTTGTAGCCAGAAAGTAACAAGTAAGAAATAGAAGGCTGTCTGCCGGGAAATCAATGGCAGTTCGTTAAAAGCGGGATTTCGTTATACCCAGGTTCGTTATAGCTGGACTCCACTGTATGTACCTAATTTTTGAAAGACAGGAATTTCTTCTTTGTTGATCTTTAGTGAGCGTCACCCCTGATCAAAGGCATTTGATTTAAAAACATATCAATTAAACTTGTAGGGGCGCAGTGGCGTGGTGGTAGCCGTCGGCCTCCTAATCGGGAGGTCGTGAGTTCGAATCCCAGTCGCTGCCCCCCTGGTGGGTTAAGAGTGGAGATTTTTCCGATCTCCCTGATCAACTTATGTGCAGACCTGCTCGCGACTTAACCCCCTTCGTGTGTACACGCAAGCACAAGACCAAGTGCGCACTGAAAAGATCCTGTAATCCATGTCGGAGTTCGGTGGGTTATAGAAACACGAAAATACCCAGCATGCCTCCCCCGAAATCGGCGTATGCTGCCTGGATGGCGTGGTAAAAACGGTCATACACGTAAAAATCCACTCGTGCTAAAAACATGAGTGAACGTGGGAGTCTAAGCCCATGAACGAGGAAGAAGAAGAAGAAGAATTAAACTTGTGATCCATTAGGACAACCTCAAAGAAACCCCCGACTTGTCCGAACACCTGTCTACAGGGACCACATTTGGTTGGCCCTTTGTGTGGTCGTTACCGACAGGTTCGACTGTGGTAGAGTTTTGATGATTCAAACAGTGTCATTGAAGGACTGTGTAACTTCAAAGGATATTTTTGTCAACATTTGACTTGTGCAGGGTGTGTGGGAGGTGTGTGCGGACTGGCTAACATCCTGGGACAGGAGTTATGCACCTTGGTGGAACTCTTCAAGGCCGGCAAGATGAAGGAAGCTGAAGCCCTACAGCAGAGACTTGTGGGACCCAATGCCTCTGTGAGTGATAAAACTATTATTTGAATTCTTTTTTCTTATTATATTGCGTTCGGGAGCTATGACTATTATTTTAGCAGTGAACTGTTATGAGTATGATCCTTTTCTACTCCACAATTGAAGCAGCCATACTCTGCGTTTGCCCAGGAGTTTAAATTTTGTGAGATGGTTATAACTGTTGATACGGCAGTGTTATTTTTGTGTGAGCAGAAGTATTTAACAATTCATTTTTAAGTCTTGTTCATGAAATGTTACTATTTTTTTTTTAAATAGAATTCTCACCTGTTTAGTCCTTGCACAATATGATACATTGCAACTGTTCAGTTAATTGTAAGATATGGCTCACCTAATTGGTATGCAATTTGCACAGGTCACCAAGCAGCTGGGTGTGCCAGGTCTGAAAGCCGCTATGGATGACCTTGGTTACTATGGCGGCCCCACTCGCCTTCCCATGCTGCCCCTGACCGAGTCCCAGCTCACTGCTCAGCGCAACGTATTCAAGGAGTCGGGCTACATGTAGCCAGCGTCTTCTGTTTGCATGTACGGTGTGGCGACTGTACAGGGTGGTCCGCTGGTCCTTTTTTTTTTTTTTTGCTCCCAGTTTGTATTTGACCATTGAGGACCAAAATGAAAATAGGAACAGAGGTACAGCGGAACCCCCTTTTAAAGACCCCCAATTTAAGACTCCCTCCCTTTTAAGACCCTGTTTTCTTAGATCATAACCTCTGTTCATAACCTCTTAAAATTCACCCTTTTTTTTTTTCAGACACGTCCCGTTTTTGAGACCCGATTTTTTCAGATTTGTGGTCTTGATAGGGGGGGTCCCACTGTACCTGCAATCTGTGGCCTCTCTGGTGAGAGGACACCTCCCGATAATGGACACCTTCTGTAAAGTATTGCAGTTATCTTGACCTAAATATTCCAGTCACCAGCAATGTAGATATATATATTTTAACTGGTCCCAAGGGTGTCCTTTCATCACAAGTACCACTGTATTGTTGAACCACTGGTGTGAAAATGAAGTCGAACAGTATTGAGCAACGTTGAAAAATATTCCAGGGCTGTGCATTTGAAATTCAGACATCTATTAACCCTTTCACTGGTGCAATTCTGTAACACGTTACATAGCCACTGGTGAATTAACAGAGAGAAAAATAAAGAAAAACTGTCATATAGGTTTTCGCATCCATGGGAGGTAATCGGAACCGACCAAACATACTGAGCCAGTAGCGCTACATATAGTGTCGTGACAACCAGGTGACAGTATATGTAAAGTAGCGTGACATATGTCGCATAGGTGTCAACCTATACGGTTTGGCCGTATTGCTGTACGGGAAAAATGCATTTTTTACCCAATACGGTGTATAGGAAAATCTATACGGGCAAAAGAAGAATATACGGCGAAAAGAAAAAAATTACAGCAACGTTAAAATGAATGATAACAATGGAGATTGAGAGACAACGATCGACGCTTTCATGCAGACGACTCTCAAACGTTGTCATTGCGCATACTCAGACTCTTTTTCCACTTGACTTCCTATAAATCACTTCCGGTTTCCGGTACATTCTATCAAGCGTCGATCAACAAGCATGGCATCGCAAAGTTATCCTCCAGCTAAAAAGCTGAAAACTACATCGCAAAGTGGATCCGGACGACATCTTAAAGAGTGGGAGAGCCCAATTTTTAACAACGGTGCATACGCTGGATGGATTAAATCTTCATCAGAAGGCCCAGACTACTCGTTTTGTGTCCCATGCAGGAAACATGTGAAAGTGCGTGCCTCTGGATTTTACGACTGAAGAGCCATTTTTCAACACGTGGGCACAATACAATTTTATAAGGTCTTGAGCTGTCTAATACGGTTTTGGAAGGCCTCATATAAGGGCAACACCAATGATAGGTTGACACCTATGATGTCGCGACAACCAGCCTAAGGGTTAAGTATGGATATTGTATTCAAAATGTATGTTTTAAAGTAGATTGACTGCATGTGTTGCTAAACATTCTATGGTCTTGCAGCTTTATGATATGATGAACTGTGAAAGTCTGATCAGGTGGTGCGAGTTGTTGCATGCCATAACATGTCACATCACGTGAAAAAGAATTGTCAATTTTTTTGTGATGTTGCTCGTCATGGGTATTGGTTGTAGCTTGAAATCACTTGAACTTGTGCTGCCAAATTGGTTCATAGGAGAGGCTTGTTGAAGCAGTAAGTAATTGTGTGATGTGTAGCACTATTTTAGAGCTTTGTGCATATTGAGTGTGTTCGTACATGTGTGTGTGTGTGTGTGGGGGGGGGGGGGGTACTAGGAAGATTATGAGGTTGGAGGGGGGATTCATCATGTATTGGAGTTCTTTAATCAGTGTTCCTTCTGCTTTTTTACTCAGAATTTCCTGACTTTTTTTTATTAACGAAATAAGCCCAAGAGCCAAATCAAAGTTGACAATTAAACTTTTTCAATTATGAACACAATTTTTTAAATGTTGTTAATAGGTCAAATAATTACAGAGCAATAATTGTAGCACAGAATGAGTTATCACTGTCCATGCTAGCAGATGACAGCTAGAGGCTAGGGATCTAAAGACGGTCCACACTCATCGGAGCACTACCTTGGCTCACTGAATTTCTATAATTCGAGATTTTCTGATCAGTATGATTTCTAAATTTCCCAAACCTATCCAAACCTTCCTGAAATTTCCTGAACTTTTGAACCTTAAATAGCCTCTCAGTTTTCAGAACCTGTGGAATTCTGGACTGTATAGGTATTGCAGAAAGGTCTGGGGTAAAAATAATAAAGGTAAATTGAAATAAGGTAATGCTTTGTATACAAATATTTCCTGGCAGCGAACCGGTCAATTCAGCAGGTTGTGAACAATATGTATAGCGTTTTTCTCAGCCAGTTGTACAGTTGGTTGCTTGTAATCCAAAGTGCAATGTATTCTTTCACCAATTTCTGTTGCTATATAGAAGTTGTACAATTTAATGTTCATGATCTTTTAACATACAGCTAAAAATGCAGGTGGTTTGCACAACATTCATTGCTGGTCTAGAAAAAAATACTATAATACTCATGGAAGGTTATAATTTCATTACACTGCAGCCTTGCGTGAGGTGATGTAACTGTGATCATGTTATGATTCATTGCGACTTATTGTGATATTTATGACTTAAAAGAAAACAAGATGTACAATCAAGAATATTTAAAATGTCTCATTTAGTCTGTGTCTGGAATTGTGTGTGTGTGTGTGTGTGAGAGAGAGAAAGCGAGAGAGAGAGAGTAAATACTTGCAACTCTGACTTGACATAATAACTCGGTTTAGATTCAAACTTAGAAATAATGTATGTGCCAACCTTGTGTAAACCATCATGTAAACACATCACAGATCTCTGTCCACACCTTTTTACTTGGACACACACCGAAAGCCAACAGCCTGGCTGCTTCTTATGCAGAGTGAGAATTGTGTGACCGGTTCATTTCATGAATGACACCTATGTCCATTTAGGAAGAGCTAAATCAGCAAATTTTTTAATAAATCTAAAAAATCACCCTCTCTGATTGTTGTGCATGTCCAAGCGAAAAGATGTTCAGATTATTCCTTGTTATAGCTTGGAGAGATGTGATTATTTACATCTTCCTTTACACAGTAAGGAATCTAGTTATCCTTTTAACAATGTATTTAAACTATCGTGTTGAAGAGCTGCATGAAGCATATTTAACTCATTCTGCCAAGGATCCACACACACTTTGCTTCAAGTATTAGATTGGTTTTATTGGCAATATACATATGTATATAGAAGTAATAGTACGACTATTAGAATAAAATATTGGGGAAAGTTACAAGCACAAAGAATGACTAAACAAAATGTGTACGTTTAACATCTGTCCAACAAAAAAACCCAGCTAGAAAACAATTCCCCCACTGGAACTGACATTGGTTTACTACTATTCACTACTATTTAAAATGTGTTCTACCTATTACCTATCACAGTATCCAAAAAAATATACCTTCTCCCCTACATTTTCTGTAGATACATTAAGTTAAACACCGAATATTTTCACCACTGAAAGATAAAAATCACTACTCAAACAACAAATGTATAACAGAAAAAAAGGGCATGACTAATTAATGCTCAAACATTCGCAGTGGTGTGTACTATACGATAAAAGCCTTCAATTAACAAAAATACCAAAATCATCACAATGTTGATAAAAATGCCAAATATCAGTTTCTTAAGCGTTGCAGGAGTCAACCTGCTTTTGCCTTTTTAGTGTCATGAAAATGCGTTTTGATTTGTAGCAGGCCCTGAAGGACTTTTACTAAAATATCATTTTGAAACAATACCATTTTCAACACACACAAAAAGACTTGGTAAGTGACACAAATCTCAGCTCCCTAAAATGTGTTAGTAAAACAAGTAACTACATGTATATGTAATTGACTGGAATGCAGTTGGATTTGGAAGCTGTGGTCATTTTCAGAATTTTGAACCAACAAAACTATTAAAACTAATGCAGAAAAAGCTAGCACAGTAGTTGTGTGCAAAGTTAAACATCTGCTATCAAAATGACAGAACATATAAGGAGACGCTATAAGTATAAGGGGAAGGGAGTTTAGAAAATAAGATATTCTACAAACTAGATTTATAGAAGGGAATAACGCAGACAAAAGTGATAACATTGGTTTTTACATTAATTTAACACTTTCATACTGTGACCAAACACTTTTTTTTTAGATCTACTTAACGTCAACGTGATTGTTCAACATGCAAGTTAAAAGAAATAACAGGGTTAAATGATATAAGAACATGAGAAGTTGTCGATTTTACAAGGTGAGGTGGGAATTGAAGCATGCATGAAATCTACTGCTTTGTGGAGTGGTGGGGTTATTTCAGCAACTTTAATTAGACAGACCTCAGAAAAGACAGCTATATACCCAACCGAGAACAAACAATTAAGCTAACAAAGAAAAAATCCACAGAGACACGGCAAACAATGAAAACAGAAGAAAGGGAAACCATTACCATGCTCGGAAACAAAACAAAACCCATCATGAAAAGCGTGATCAACAACTGTTTGGCAAGCTACAGTTTGACCCTTGAAAACCCTAGACGAGCTTGATCTATTGCACATCTTAACAGTCACAGCAGGCAAGAACAAATGCTTTTCTCTTATATATCATCAGTTTCCCATTCTGCTAAAAACAAAATAAAAAATTCTGGTAAATGTCAATATTGCTTGAACTTCAGAGGAAAGGGGTTACAATTTATCATCACCCATTACGTGCAAGTTCACACCAGATACATTCATGCAGAAAACCACCAGTATAAGTATAGTCTGGAGATTTTTTTCTCCGTCTTTCAGTCTTGTTCACATGTAATAAGATTTCATCACATCAGCCCGTCAATATGGCTTTTGATCACCAGTCTCCATTAGAGTTTATGAAAAATTATCCTGGTTGTTATATCCCATACAAGTTTACCATTCCCAGCACTGTCAGTGTTTGGATGGGAGAGGTGCAAAGTGGCCTGACTCCAATTGTAACAACTTTAGGATGCTGAAGAACATATCTTTCAATTTTTCCATAGTTTCTAAGGTTACTCAAATGTAAGATGATCTCGAGTGAAATATCTTGTGTGATAGTTAAGAACAGATATTTCTTCCACACAACAGCAATTTTGTTAATCGTTCTCTTTCTTCACTACTTATTAAGTTTGGAGACAGACCACTTTGCCTGTGAGCCTTTTATTTGATCACTATGACTGCTCCTCACTCTATCGATCGCCTTCACACTAATGACTTTCCATGCAAACGAAGAGCAAAAATTCAACAAAATAGGACAAACAAATAAAATAACCTCAAAAAAAATGTGTACTGCAAAGATGCAAGTACAAAACAATGTCAAACATGTCTTGCAATTAACTGCACAGACACTTCTAACACAGTCATATAGAGTGTATAAAAGCAAGGTGGCAAACAGAACAATTCTTAACAAGGTACAAGATCATGTATATATGCCCAGAAGCATGTGTATATATATCCATAAAATAAACCGAAAAAGCAGATGTAAAAGAAAAGCTGATGCAAACGAGATAATAGAGTAAAGATATAGAATAAATTCAGTCAAGAAGATTAATGTGCACACAAAAACCGAATAACCATGCATGTGGTATTTTCATGAAAACACACACAAATATTAGTAAGTGAAAGATGCCTATAATGATACCAAAATTCAAAGCTCTACAAGAAAAACAAAACAACCTGCATACATGTAATAGTTTTCCTTCAAAGATAATTAAGGGCCTCAAGAACAATGATCAATAGAGATGTCAATAATATGCTGGTGGATGTAATATGCCATCACACCTACCGATAATGTAATTAATTCCTCACCAGTATTTTGATGTCAAAGAATTAATATGTCTCTGCACATGTCATTATGACACTGCAACACAGGATTAGCCATGCTTCCTATGAATTGAGTCAGCCATGTTTAAAACGCTCAAAAATGGTGAGGGAAGAGAAGGGTTTACATGCACAGTATATACATAAACATCATGCACAAAAACACTAGATTGCCATGAAATGGAGGGAAAGAGTCTTCACCTGAATCAAGCAAGAAAAAAACTTATGTCAAGCTTCAAGGTGATGCTGTTGCTTGAATGAAAATGAAATCAAACTTTAATGTAGCAGATTTTGTTTTTCTCTTGAGAGTATAAGTTTAATGCAATGAGTGACAGGGAGCTACTGCTGTTGAGACTCTTGCCATTATTGTTATTCCACTCACAAAATACCCTTTCTACCCAGCAACTGCACCTTTACAGTTAAGTACAGATACTTTTGTGATCTGAAGACAGACCGTGATCATTTAAAGCACAAGCAAACAATCACAAAGATCCTTACAGTCAGCTGTACCAATGGTGATCAAAAACCCAATTTTTCAAGTTCCTTTGCAATCGAGTAAACTGCTTCTTTTTCCATAAGAATAGACAACACACTGTACAAACACAAAAACAAGAAAAGTAAAGTACATATTGCTTTGTGAGTAGGGTGCCTACATCACTTGCAAATGCCAAATGAGCAAAGTGTGATCATTCATGCATAAAGTTGTATAGAAATAAGAGAAGTGCAGTAGAAATTCAGAGTCAGCACAAACCGTGAACTGATTCAACCATTACTGTCACTTTGATAAAAAGATGTTATCACAAATGCAAAACATGCACAGACACTTAATTAATTATGAAAGGAATCAATATCGTATATCTGAAGCATGATAGATAATGTAAAAAAAAGTTTTGAAGACAGTTTCACTTTCAAAATGAAACAAAAAAAGAAAAGTGGAAGGGGAAAGGGAGTGTAAAAACGAAAAGTAAAATATCAGGCACAGTTTGGTGAGCGTTACATGACGGACAATTAATTATGCAAGTAAAAACAAAATAAAAACCAAAGAACTAAAAAAAAAATTGTTTAAAAAAAGTGTATACGTATATATATGCTAAAAAAGTATTGCTATGACAGGTCCTGCCCTGACAAATAAGCCAGAAAGCGTATGATCGTTGGTCAGTAGTGGAAGACGTAAACAAGTTGTAAAATGTATCACAAATATGCATGCAGCACTTCTGCTGTGTAAGGACAGCAGCTATTTTCCTATTAACAAGTCATGGAATACATGTCTTCATGTCAAAACATAGGTGTTCCCCAATATTGTCAAATAAAACATCAACATAAGCCTGTCAGGGTCAACTTTAAAGTCATACAGCAACATGGTCTTGCAGTCATCTTTCTTTATGCATGCTTATTTTTCCACTATCTGTTGATTCAGTGATGGAAGTTGGCACACTACAAAAGATCGATACAAATCCGCAGCAGCATTTTCACTTGTACATATTCCCTGCCTTTTCTGTATGTTAAAAATGCGTCCTTATTTCAATGACTGATGAAAATATTGTCCTGAATGTATCAACGTTGAAAATCTGTGCAATTTTGACTCCATCTATAAGGCACGTATGCAAGCTGGACTACCACTGAATGGTTCACAACCAGATGGTTTAACATGACTAGCAAAATAGTTTTTTCTCACCAGTAGAAAAAATATGTATATAACATTGTGCCATTATGATCAGAAAAACAAGAAAAACAACACCCCAGTGCTACATTGTGCATTGACCTCAAATGCAGACGCTATCTAATTTTGTGCCATTATCTGGTTTGCTATGACTAGCAGAATAGATTTTTCTTGCTAGTGGACAAACTATAAAATCCAAAATAGTGCCAATATCAGCAATTGTCGACAATTAGGCCTGTAATTGTACATCATCATAATGAACAAGTCCCAAAAGGGTTTCTGTGTGTGACGAAACTTCCATGGAGCTTTTCAGGGAGCGGGCTCATTATTTTTCATGTCCAAGAAGCAAACTGATCGACTATGGGGATTATTACAGAGCTAACATTTTTTAATGACTGATGTCAGTGATGATACCAGCGTGCGCCATTGTGGTACGTTACTGTGATAATGACATGGACCCATGTTTATACAAACGCGAGTCAAAATCTCAGTTCTAAGGCCGTGGTGTGACAATTACACCAAAACAGACAGGCTTGATGGACCTGGAACCCAATGTGCAGAGCAGTTGCAAATCGCATTCACCAACACATACTCCTTTCACCCCTTGACTGCTTTTCCACCACCTCTGTCTCTACTTGCATGGGGCTGGAAGCAGAGGCTCACTGTCACCTTGGCGTGAAGATCACCCGACCTTGACCTTGGTGGGCAGACATCCGACGTGCGAGTAGGCTGCCAGTTGAGTTTCACCGCAGATAGTACGCGCTGTTGGACCTCATCTTTCCGTGTCGTAAAATAAGTCCTCCCACGTTGGATGGTGGTTTCTGGGGCGCAGAGCGTGCCAAGTATCTCGTGCTTTCTTGGACTCATGAGACACTTTGGGCTTGTTGGGGGTCACAGCAGTCTTCAGCTCCTCTACCTCACCTAAGATGTGTTCACTAGAAGAGGCCTCCAAGACGGGGGACTGTTTTGCGAAGCGCTCCACCATGAAAGTGGTGATCAGGTGAGCTATTTCGCCCTGTTGTTGAGAGAGGGAGAGCAAGCAGAGGGATGCATCAGTTAACACTCGCCCATGCTCGTCAACATCTAAACTATCTGCCTGTAAGATTTAAATGACTGAACAAGGATTTAGGCTTCATCATTTAAGAAAGGGCTTGGTGTCTCTTAAGAGGGTGTGTGTGTGTGTGTGTGTGGGGGGGGGGGGGGGGGGGGGTGGGCCTACTTCTGCTTCACAATACTTGAAGCACAACCGGAATTTGGAAAGCACTGGCTGACATCACATGCAGCTGTGTCTAAAAATGTTTGTTTTCAGATCCTTTTTTCAGCACAGTTCTGACAATGCCATCTAAGATGCATTTTCATGTAGAGTGTAGGTTGTTACATTGTGAAAATATAATGATTATAACCAGCGTCTGTCAATCTATGACTAAGTCCATGATCAGAACTGAACGGCCAGTCTGAGGCTTGGCAGTCAAGCACCAACCTCAGCTACACATGAATAAGAAACAGCTGTAGTAGCCAGGAGTACTGATAAATGAGCTTCCGATGGGACAGGGAAAGAGGTTAGACAAGATTAAAAAGGGGTGCACGAGGGTGTATGCAGTCTGCCTCTAATCCCATGCTGACCAGAGGCAGAGTGGAGATGGGAGGAGAGGAGGTGGGTCGGCGGGCGATGGACGTCAAGGGACGACACTTCAAACACCGAGTAAGACACTGGTGCTCTAGACGGACAGGCCAGGGTTGATTGCTCTAAGATGGGTTGCCCACTATCCATCTCGACACCTCTCCCTGTAAAACACACAGTCACAGACAAGTCAACAAAAAGTACAATATACACAATACATCACACCTCATGAGCTCAGAGACTGGCTTCAGTGCAGCAAACTGGTAATTGCTTTGCAAAATCAGGATGGTTGTGAAATCAGGAAACGAAGCTGGTCCAAACATAAAATTGTTGCTTTGCTGATCATTTTTTGACAGAACAATGAATCCACAGTTACCAACAAAGACAGGTTGATTCCAACTTATAACACCTTTACAATTACACAAACAATCTGGTAAAAACTTGATCCACCTCTGATACTATTATTAAATTCAACACAGTTGACATACAACAAAATATGAACATCCTGCACCTGTAATAGAAAGTTGCTGCAACAAGTGAATAATGACAAAACTCCAAAATTGGCTTCCATTCTTTGAGCAGCAGTAAGGCCTTGAGGGACTTTACAACTGGTAAAAACGTTAGATTTGACATACTGGGCCTTTTCAGCATTAAAAGCCGCCCCAAGTGGCAGAGTACTCACGGGGAAGGAGTAGATGAAGAGGGCGATGAGCAGCAGGAAGAAGAGGAGGACGATGAAGCCGATGATGACCCATTTGTAGTTGCGCCAGATGATGAACTTGAGCGTCTTGAACGGGGATGTGAACCACAGGAATGACGTCTCTGGCCGCCTGAAATCAGCTTCAGATTATCACTGTATCCTCTGAAGACAGAGTACAGCTGCCTATATTGCATGAATAAGTCATCTCTGTACCAAGTGGCCCCACTAGTGTTAAAAGCGTGGGTACATTCAACATCACTGTGATCAACTCTATGTGGGTACATGGAAATGTTTTTGTTCCCAATGATCTTTATTTATTTGTATTTTGCCTGAGAGCCATGTTTAGGTATGAAGCTCTATTATGTGTATGGGTGAGCCAGTGATTGCTCCATTGCCAAGTTGTGTTCCTTGTGCTTTTAGCCCACTGGGCTGAATAGAAACAAGAAAAAGAGAAAAGGCCTCACCAAAGATAAGTAAGACACAGACAAGTACAGATCAGCACAAAGAGAGGCACAAAAGCACTGTGAAGAAAAAAGGGCACAAAAAGCTCAGGACACACAAAGGCACACAGACAAAATGTTACAGAGAAAGACATCAACAAGCAGAGAGACACAGCAAGGCTAAAGACAACCGACTATGATGTTGCACTGCACTTACTTGGGGGGCTCTAGGGTTGGGTTGGCGTTTGGTTCCTCCCGTCCCAATCCCGCCGGCTTGGTCTCTGCTTCCTCTATCGGGATCAGTTCCAGCTCCATCTCCACCTTGCCCTGTAACCATGACAAAAGTCATCGTCACAACTCTCTTACAATCACAACCACTCCGATAACTCTGTAACAATAATCACTGTGACAACTCTGTAAATATGACAACCACTCGAATAACTGTTACAATCATGACCATGACTACTCTGTAACTATGACAACCATGCAGATAACTGTAGCAATCATCACAGTGACAACTCTGTAACTATGACAACCACTCAGATAACTTTGTAACAATAATCACCGTGACAACTCTGTAACTATGACAACCACTCTGATAACTGTAAAAATGACAATCATCACAGTGACAACTCTGTTACTTTGACAACCACTTGTTTAACTTTGTAATATTGACAACTACCACTGTGAAAACCATTCCCTCCAAACAACTTTTTCTTGATTGTATTCAAACAGAAAGCTTAGAAGTCTCATCTCAAATATGTGACAAACACCTCACTTCTCTTGAAAAGATTTGTATTCAGGTTATTTCCCACTCAATTGTGAGAAAAGATGCATCAGTGCCGCTGTAATTGAAATTCCTTGCTTCAAACCAGGAAGGAAAGCTGTCAAAATAGGCAGACTAACAAACAAGGATTAGATCTAAGAACTAAAGGGAAGTTAATGTGCTAAATATAGAGTGCTACTTCCCTTTGTTTCTTAGATCTTGTCATTCGCATTCTGCCTCATTTGTTTATGATTCTAACAAGGATTAGATCTAAGAAATAAAGGAAAGGAAATGTGCTAAATAAATTGCTTACTTCCCTTGGTTTCTAAGATCTTGTTATTATCGATCTGTCTCACTAAGTTTATGATTCCAACAAACAAGGAATCACAAAATGATGACTAAAGAATGAATTACCGTAAGGAGACGTTCTCCAGTCTCGTCACTATAGCAGGGCCAAAATCCTTTCAGACGCTTCATTTCAAACAGGTTGCCTGTCTTGATCTGGTTCACGCCCTGCATGTCTGGCAACAGGCTCAGGTTGCAGGACTTGGCGCGCTTGGCCGGAAGCGGGATGCAGTTCAGGTTCAACTCCATCGTTCCTGTAAAGGGACATTTAAAAACGATCAAAATGGGTGGGATCATCTCTGTGTTTTTACCTTAACTCCCCACAGGTTGAAACAACTACAACTGTTCTCCAGTTCTGTCTCTGGTAAGCTGAGTTTTGATATGATGAGGCCTGTCCATTCTTTTATATTGTCCATCAAGTTCTTTCTCTGCTAACCCCAAGCTTTTGATTTTTTTCTCACAAATAAATTTACTTCTACTTCTTTCAAAATCAAACCAGAAAACTTGAATATGCCCTAGGTAAAGAAGACAACAGGAAGTATGGAGAGGAGGAGAAGAAGGAGGCGGAGATGAAAAAGAAGGGGAAGAAAAAGGAGGCACGCATAAATCCCAAAACAGATAGACTGCGAACGTTCCAACATTCAGAATCATTAAACCAAGAATTGTAGGTTATTGGGACGTCTAATTATTGACAAAACGTTAATGTTTTGTTTTTTTGTCAAAAATTAAAACGTTCCAATAACCTACAATTCTTGTTTTTTGATGATGGAGGCATGCATATCCTACCCAGGAAGTCGTCAGCAGAGAACTTGTCGTTGTCCCAGATCTGGACCATGAGGATGGGAACCGTGTGCAGCTCCGTCTCGTCCAGGCTCCAGAAGTGTTCCTACACAAAACAATCACTCTTAGCTCAGGGAATACACTGGAACCCCTTAAGACCTCTCAAAATCTGAAAAAAGTATGGTCTTAAAAGGAGGTACATTATTTTACGGAGACCATGGGGGCGGGGATGTAGCTCAGTCGGTAGCGTGCTGGATTTGTATCCAGTTAGCAGCTGTCAGCGTGAGTTCATCCCCACGTTCGGCGAGAGATTTATTTCTCAGAGTCAACTTTGTGTGCAGACTCTCCTCGGTGTCCGAACACCCCCGTGTGTACACGCAAGCACAAGACCAAGTGCGCACGAAAAAATCCTGTAATCCATGTCAGAGTTCGGTGGGTTATAGAAACACGAAAATACCCAGCATGCTTCCTCCGAAAGCGGCGTATGGCTGCCTAAATGGCGGGGTAAAAACGGTCATACACTTAAAAGCCGTGTGAGTTTCAGCCCATGAACGAACAAACAAACAACGGAGACCATGAAGAGACAATCTGAAAAAAGTATGGTCTTAAAGTAGAGGACGTCTTAAAAGGGGGGTTCTACTGTATAAGCAAGTGGACAGGCAGAGACATTAATATTTTTTTCATAGCTTTAAAGTGGTATTCTCTGTGGAGTGTCAACAAGCCTCTACAATTCTTAGATCCCTGATTTTCAAGTGATATTGCGGTGGACAATCATCACTTTGAAACAATTCCTGTGCACTTTGTAAATGAATGACACACATTGTTACTATGATATGATTTAAACTGATACAACACATATTTTACAGACTAGTTTAGAAGCAGAACGGAAGTTTGAGACAGTATTCTCTAATCTCTTTTCCATATCACAAACAAAGATAGCTTTGATACATGGAATGTCTTTTGACGCAACATCTTTTTGCGGGCAGGACATATTGACCTATATATTTTTGAATCCAGGTCCAACTGACCTATTGTTTACTGTGTCTGGGAACAACACTGTACTCAGCGAAATGGTACGAGTTTTGACAATGGGAAACACTTGCGTTCACAGAAAATAGCGTTCACAGAAAATAACACTTTGAACATGAAAGTTAAGACAGGGCCAGTACCTTCTTCTTGACCACCATGGTCTGTTCAGCCACCATGTAGTCAAAGGGGAAGAGAAAGCGCCAGTTGAAGTTGCCCTCTCCGTCCAGCGACCTGGAGTCAAAAGCAAATCATTAAAACACAAAGGCGCAGACCAAGCAGTAAAACAACATGCCTTAAACCAATGAAAGAAACAAATGAGGAATAATAAAAAATAAAAAATGAAGAAGCAAAAGGTAAGAAACTTTCACACAAATTAAACTCATCTAAAATCAGCCTTCCCCTGATCCAAGAGAAATGTGTTTGTTTGTTTGTGTGTTTGCTACAAGTGCATTCATTTCGTATCAACTTGATGCTGCACATGCATCTCAAAAACCAGCCTAAGTCTAATAACAGAAAGTTCTTGTTTGCTTGTGTGTGTGTGTGTGTGTGTGTGTGTGTGTGTGTGTGTGTGTGTGTGTGTGTGTGTGTGTGTGCATGTGTGCGTGCGTGCGGGCGGGTGTGTGTGTGTGTGTGTGTGTGTGTGTGTGTGTGTGTGTGTGTGCGTGCGTGCGGGTGTGTGTGTGTATGTGAGTGTGCATGCGTGTGCGTGCAAGGCGTGCATGTGTGTGTGTATGGTTTTACATGCAAGTGCATCCTGAACAAATGAACATCCACCCACCTGTAGTGGACGTCGGTCTCTTGTTTTTGCTCGATGCCGGACATCCAGCCAACGACGTAGATGTCGCTCATTTTCTCCCCTGTGATGGACTCCTCCTCCAAGATGACGTCCACTGTGTTCCAGATGATGCAACGCAGCTCGTACCTTCACGGTCACAAACAGCCACACGTCATCACACAATACATTCACCATTACAGCACAGTACAAGAAAATGGTAGTAAAAGTGAGGACGAAAGTTGCTTGTTAGTCCAAATGTAATTGTTTTTCAAATTCATGTAACCCTAGGTTTTAACAAAAATAACCTTTGCCTTGCCTTGCCTTACTATCTTAGATTGCTTTGGCACAGTCTCCCTTACTGTTGTGGAAATACACAATGTTAGGAAATAACTGTCAGGTTTACATGGGTTGAGAAAGGGTGAATACTCTTGCTTTTAGTGAGTCAAACTTTCCCACGTGATGTTATAGGCCAGTCACTAGTGAGGGGTGTGTTTGACACACGTGGACAAGGAGCACGTGTAGAAAGCTTGCCTCACTAAAAGAGTATTGACTCTTCGCAACCCATACAAACCGACAGAGTCATTACCAGAGTTGGTCTATTTAGAGCCCTTTCTTCCCTTCGTTATCTGACCTTATCATTACCACTCTGCTTTTATTGGGAAATCTTCTGCGCTAATGGGCTTTTTAACTCTCAGTGTCACCTGATGGTGAGAGTTTCGAGTGCCACATAGACAGCATGATGACATCTTCAAGAGTTTGAAAACTATTTTTGTGACCACAGATTTTACTCACTTCTTGGCTGTGCGGGGCGCAATGTTGAAGGGAGGACCAGGGGGTCCCACAGACTTGGGGAATATGTCCACCCACATGAAGATCTTTCCCTGAAACATCATGTGTATCATTCTTAATTCCTGCTCAATGTTGCTCACAGTGTAGTCTTGTTTCTGTCCTGAATAGCAATGAAGTCAAAACTTGTATAAAGCCGGGTGCACAAAGGCGCAGCTGCATATGTGTGTACACGTCATACAGACGCAAACAGTAACAGACACCCACACACTCTCTCTCTCTTACTCACACAAAAACACACACTTTTTCTCTCTCTCTCACACACACACACACACACACACACACACACACACACACACACACACACACACACACACACACACACACACACACACAGAGGAAAAACAGACGGACAGTATCACACATATACCCCATGAAGTGACCAGGGATTCATAATGACTAACTCTGTTCCAATTCTACCCGTATCTCTTTTCAGTTATGAAGAAGTTAAAATGATCCCTTTCCAATCATCGGAACACATGGTAAAACACTGAAGTCTAAAGACAACTGGAAACGTGTAAAATATAATATAATTTTAGAATGATGCATTTTCTTTTGCAGGTGGAATGAACACACCACCGACACAATGTCAGCAAAGGCCACATGTACTAAACTACTTTGCAAAGAAAAGGACAAGAAAATAAGAGAGATGTGGACAAAGACGCATGGAAAATTTGACACAATGACACAGAGAAGCATGCCAGACAAGAATGCTTCAAGAATCAAACAGTCAGTTAATACACTACGATTAAGGCGAAAATCACTTGAACATTAATAATGATAGATATTGGTTTTAAATACTTCATGTATCCTTATTTCTGCATCATTTTTTTCTTCATGTTGGAAGCACTGTGTAATTAATGTAGTGCACAAAGGACACTACCACATGTTCATTGATTCCCCTTTAACACCAAATGTTTATCTGACCAGATGAGAACATTTGCAATGTGGAGACAATGGGTTTGTGGGTGTGAGGCTTATTTCTCAGAGAACAAGTGTGAATAGACACGAGACAGAACGTCGTCTCAATTTCATCAGTGGAATCTGTGCTTCAGCAACTTCCAGTAAGGTGAAAAAAGAACACACATTGCTCTGGGTGTAAAAGGCAGAAACATCTTGTATGAAGAGAGGATGTGAGAAAGACAATGATCAAGGCCAAATCATTCAAAATACCAAACTAGCACATGAAATTCATGAACCCGACATGGTGTATGATGCATTAATAGAAATAATAGAAAAGGAAAAAAAAATTCAAGAAGATGAAGAAGAAAAAACATGGACACAAAAATGTAAATGCAAAATTAATGGGAAATAAATGGTATTTAAATACAACTGCCAAGCAGCCAACTAAACGTAAAATTTACAAAAGTTTTGATGTTTAAATCAATCAATAATAAAACGACAAGAAAAGGCAGGCATCAGACGGAACGTGAACGACAGTGGGATAGGGCGGGGGTGAGAAATGGAGGAAGTAATTAGCAACCGACTGACATTTGTCACCTGCTTAGTTTTAGATAATCAACATCCACTCAGGACAAAGTCAATCAAAAAGTTCATTCTTCGGACATAATAACAACAAATCATAACCAACATATAAGCAGGCATGGAGTTTCTCCATTTCAGACACTGAAAATGCAAAGACACAATTTCAAGGAAACTGACAGGGAAATTAATGACAGGGAAACGGAGAGGGTGTAAAATGCAGGAGGTTTGTGCCGACAGCTGTCAAGGATACTTTTCCAGTATATGACACTCACCGCATCCTGTAATAATTAAGACATCCAAGTTTTAACATGACTGCATGACTCTGAAACTGTTCAACACTGAGGAATTTTTAACATCAGCATTTCATAACTGAATTTGTAATGCCTATTTGTGACCCTCCACCACGGAATGAGTCGCATGTCACCTTTGCATTAATTTTTTTATTTCTTACATTTTCTTTAAGAGTTTTTTTATGCTCTATCCAGTGGTGAAACACGGTTTAGAAAACAGCAAAAACTTTTGGAGTTATAAGCCTGGGACTAAGGTGATCCTCACACTGATACCTGACACCTGCCGGACGTATATTAGGCCTAGCGCAGAGCCCAGCGAGGTGACATCCGACTCATTCCGTGGTTTGAGGGTCACATTTGTGTAATTTGTGAGCCAGCTAACAACTCCATATTATCCCACCATCGCTGCATCTCACATGTGAATGAAAATTATATAAACTTGTCAAAAGGAACTCAGTATGTATGTGCGGTTGTACACATATCTTTGTCACTAGGTGGTTCACCCTAAAATCAATGACACTGTAAGAAAAGCCATTCATTTCCCTACATTACAGGCCTTTTCAGCAGTGCAACAGACATTAATATTATTACAACCTCACAACTAAAACACAAAAAAGGCACTGGTTTTAGCAATTGTCTTACAAGGCGGGTACCACTGTGCAAGCAAATCAAACATGTAACAGCTGGATCAAGACAACGTATGTTTACTGTATAAGACACCGAGGCGAATAAAAATGTAATTGTTCAAGAGCATGGCGTCACCTGTTCAATGCCAGGCTGCAGGGTGTTGAAGAGCGGCCTCCTCTCCACGTGTTCCTTCACGATGGGGAAAGCGTTGAGCACGTGCAGCGCCAGACGCTCCTCTGCTGGTCCCATCTCGTTTGACGGCGCTTTGTCCTTCTCTGCAACACACACGAGTGAGGGTTCAATTTATAGTTTGCCGTATTTTATAGCCCCCAAGGCGGTACAGAGCATTAGCTGCATCTCTCATTTTTCAGACCATACTGAAAGCCAGCCACACACACACCCACACACCCACACACACCCACCCACACACACACACACACACACACACACACACACACACACAAAACAGTTCACAGAAAATGAAATATAAATTGTATTTGTTAGCATTTCAACTCTTTTTTCCTCTCCTGCCATCCCAAACAACAACTACCAGCCGGAAAATATCCCCCACTCACCAAACTCTGCGAGAGTGAAGACCCTCTGGCCGACTTTGACGGAGTTGTTGCCGTAGTACATGGGTCCTGACAGGCGGTTCTTCACGCAGTAGTCCTCCAGAATCTCCTTGGGCTTGCGGCTGTCTCGCCACATGTTGATGCCAGTGCTGCACACACAAACAAACTATATGCAGTCTTCCACATCATGGAAAAATCAAAGTTATACAGTGGAACCCCCCCTTGATTTAAAACTTGCTACAGTGGAACCCCCCTTGATTTAAAACTTGCCCTCTTTTAAGACCTTGTTTTTTTCTACAGGAGCAGACCTGTTTACCCTCCCGGATTGTCCGGAATTATTACGGATTTGGGGTCTAAATTCCGGTATTACGGAAATCTACCGAAAATTCCGGAAATTGCGGTCGAGAGAACCTTTTTCGTGCGTGAAAATTCGAAGTCGAAATTGTGGTAGTCACCAGGACTGTGATTTCAAGGCTGACCGAAACAGCCTTTTCTGCGCATGTGCACAGCAAGGTATTTGTCGGATTCCGCGGTTTTGAGATCGACATTGGTCCGAAGGGTAATATAGGGCCGATCTCTGTGGGTTCGAAATGCCAACCAAAAAAGCGAAAGTTGTACAGAAATATCGGCAAAACTATTAAGTCAAGTGGCGGTGTCTGGTGAAGTTTAAGAAGAGCGAACCACATTCATTTTGGTGATCGACTTGAGATCAGTGCAACAACAAAGCTAGTCAGTTAGAGTACGAGTCACGTCGCGGCACGTGTCCCGAGGTTAGACGCAGCATTAGTTTTTAACAAAATGCAGTACACAAATGAACACGGAAACAAACAAAAACACGAAATTATGTTTGGCAAAACATGAGCCTGCTTCGCATCGAGTTTATTTGACCTAGGTCTCTACTTCCACAGAATCTCCCAGACCTGCGAACCGATCTCTCACTACGGTCAGTCGCGCCAGAGACATAGATGGTCTATGGTCGCGCTCATCAGTGACTTGCGATGTTGCCGAAATTCAAGTCTTTCTGAGTCTAAAACTGATCTCCATCAATATTTCTCCAATATAGCAAAGATCACAGTTCTTTGAATCGAAAAACTTACAACAAAATGTTTAAATGAAATAAACGAATCGGTCCTCTAAAATTAAAGGTAGCTTCTGGAGAGAGTTATTATGACTGGTTTTAATGCAGGATGTCTGATGTGACAGAATGTAAGGTGGTTTTGTTCACATGCATCTTGACTGTAAATAGTCCAAGGGCGGAGTAGGGGGGGTGGGGGGGATGTTACAGGGGTTCCGGACCCCCTCCTTGCTGTCAAAAAAGCAACAAAAACCACACACAAATTCAGTCTGTGGGAAAAAAAACCCAACCTTTTTCTGTCTGTGAAATTGTTGTCGGGAGCAGATATATCAATGAAGATAAATTGCCATTATTTAATATTAACTTTAAAAGAAATAATGAGTGGCTGCTGACACCAGTTTATCATGTTTAAAATCAAGGATAAGCCACAAATTGTTAATAAAATAGCTAAAATTCTTCAGCCAGACCACCCAACCCCTGGACCCCAGGTTGTACCCCCCCCCCCCCCCTCTAGCTCTCTTGCTCCCCCCCTGAATACTGTGAGGTGGGTTTTTTTTTTGGATAAAGTAAACTTGTCTTTGTTAACTTGCATATATCAGGTGTCTTGTGTTGTGTGTTTGTGGTGTGTGTGATCGAGCTTCTGTGTGTGTAGTACAATACTGTTAAACATGGTTATCAATTTTGTACTTGTTTTGCATGGTAGCGCGCGAATTAACGTGTCGTTTAATCGTTTTCGAGCTGGTTTATGGTTGATAAAAAAGATTACTCAAAGATGCCTCAAATTACGGAAAAGTACCAGTTGCATTTCTGATTTTCATTTGGGGGGGGGGGGAAGTAAACAGGTCTGCAGGAGATATGAATATACCTACAGAATTTTGATTCCAATGTGACCTTTGTATAAAAACACACAACAATACAAATTTCTCCTGCTCGATTTTCCGAAGCACTCAACAGCCGATAAACACAAATTTGATAAAAAAAATACTTTCTTTTTTTGTATGGCTGACAATTAATTTGATGGTAAAAAAAACAGTCACTAAGTGTATCTTTCAGTCACAACTGTAGTACTAGTACCCCTTGAATGTTTGGCTTTTCTTGTGAAGAGGTATGACACAGTAACACCTCCCTTTTAAGACCTGTTAACACTTTCTACCCCACCTATGTTGACCAATTTTTTTTAACTGAGACCAGCTGTGCTGCAGCAGGTTACTCAGAATTGTTGTAACTCACAGTGTAGTAACTATGTATCAACACGCTGGAATGCAGGCGTTAGATGGAGGTTACAGGAAGCAACTGAAGCTAACAATCTGAGCGGATATATCCGTACCTGGTCAGATAGAGCCATATGAGTGGCTACGGATATATCCGTACCTGGTCAGATAGAGCCATGTGAGTGGGTACGTATATATCCGTACCTGGTCAGATAGAGCCATATGAGTGGCTACGGATATATCCGTACCTGGTCAGATAGAGCCATGTGAGTGGGTACGTATATATCCGTACCTGGTCAGATAGAGCCATATGAGTGGCTACAGATATATCCGTACCTGGTCAGATAGAGCCATGTGAGTGGGTACGGATATATCCGTACCTGGTCAGATAGAGCCATGTGAGTGGGTACGGATATATCCGTACCTGGGAGACAATTAGTTAAGACCCCCTGCTTTGAGACTCCCTCCTTTTTACAACCTGACTGTCTCAGATTTTGTAAAGTCTTAAACAGGGGTTCCCACTGTGCCTCTAGATACTTCCAGAGTGTGGCCGGGACAGCACTGTATTCAACCCACCTTCCCAACCCAACCTTTTTCATCATGTCCTCTACTCACATGAAGTAGGTCTTGGCAATGCCACAGGTAGCCCTCATCTTGCTCAGGTAGCGGTTCTCAAGGTCGATGACCGTCTCACCGATGAGGTCATCGGAGGAAATGAGGTCATAGTCCTTGACCCTGACGGTCAGATCTTTGTCTAGGGGCAGCATGGCCGTCATCTCAAATGTCCTGGACAAAAATAAAAAATTGATAATGTTGTTCGATGTCATGTTTTTTGTCATATACACATCACAAACAAATTTCTCTTTTCAGATCATAAAGTCTTCTGTGTCTATGTCTTCCTACGCTGAGGACAGCGACATTATGGATACACTTTCAAACAATAGACGGATTGGACTTGAAAATAATTCTGTTGAGGTTTTCACTGGCTGTGGAAGAGTTGCATCTGCATTAAGAGTATTATAATATTTGAGGCAGGGTGAGATGGGTGTTTGACTATTGCCACAGCACTTTAAAATAAGATGTCGTGGAAGCATTGGCGCTTCAATATATACCCCAGCTCAGCCTCAAATGAGGGAGAGGAGTATTATCTTTCTGTGAAAAAGTAATTACCGTGTTAGTTGTAGTTTGGCCTGTATCAGATTTTTCTTTTTGTTTTTCCTTGAAACAAAGCCCTGACTGACATAGTGACGGTGACCCCCAGTTTCAAAGCAGCAAGATGGCTAGGATTCCACAAACAAATTTCGCTAAGGGTGTTTCTTGGGGACTGCATGTTCACCACGAGGAAGGTGAAGATTTGACGAAACAGGCGACCATCTCTCTGGAGTGCGAGAAAAAACATGGCGGCTGCACAGCTTGCTATCTAGTTGGCTATTAACCGCCAACTCTTTCGATGTCAACTTATCATATTTGATTTTTGCCTGGTTAGCACAAAATTGTGTCTTACAGGCCTTGGAGAAATGACAAGAGGTGTTTTATACCTGCCAAACACAGGGTCGGTGGTGTTGGGGAGGTAGTTGTCTCTGCTGTTCAGCTTCTTCTTGCCCAGCACTACCTCAATGTAGGGGTCAGCCTGCACACAGCAAACAATTCACTTGTGTTGAATAGTATAGGGGACACACACACACACACACACACACACACACACACACACACACACACACACACACACCCCTGCATTATATGAACAGACAATGAAAGAAAGAGAAAAGTCAAACCGAAGTGAAGAAGTCACGTAAAGCGATA
The DNA here is from genome assembly GCF_037325665.1 of Littorina saxatilis. Classification (NCBI taxonomy): domain Eukaryota; kingdom Metazoa; phylum Mollusca; class Gastropoda; order Littorinimorpha; family Littorinidae; genus Littorina; species Littorina saxatilis. Next base: position 33,745,050 of record NC_090256.1, read on the forward strand.
TCAACACATTTACTCAATCTGTTGACCTAAACATCAAAACTGCACTGAAAAATCTTCCCTCAAAGTAAGGTCTGTCTGACCAAAACCCATCGACTGAGACAACATTGTCTAGTGGTATAATATTGTAAACATTGAAACCCAGTTTGAGGAAAAGGGATTTCGATTGTTTTTGAGCACAAAAGCAATTAAAACAAAATACACCTAATTATTTTGGATTCATGAAAAAAAAGACTAAATGGAAACGAACCACTTTGTGTGTCTGTTATTGCCATTTTGATTTCAAACAAGATATTGAGAGAGAGAGAAAGGGCGAGACAGACAGCGAAAGAGAGCCAGATCAGCAATGACATACCAAGCCGCTGGGGTCGTTGGGTTGAAGGTCAGTGGCCTTGATGACGTAGATGCGGACCAGGCACTCTTCAGGTGTGGAGGGGGGAAGGTTGCACAGCATGCGAGTGGGCAGCGGTTCGTTGGGATCAGGTGGCAGGGGATACACGCGGAAAGTACCCTGTACACAAACAAGTGCAGTTTATGATAAATAGCTGCCCTGTGAACAAAGGGAAAAAGAAATTAACCATTGACGGAAAATCCAACCCGGTTTTAAGGCCCATGTCCAAACCCCCTATAAAGACTTATAGCTCCCTCCTTTTTACAACCAAAGTTTGTGGCTCTCAAATTTTTGTTACGGCTGTAAATTTACCTCCATGAATTTTCTTCCACATTAATCAAAATTCCCTCTCTGTTAAAATCTGATTTTCTCATATCTCTTGCATCATGAAAAGGGGAAAACCACTATGTGTACATTTCTGAAAAGAAGAGTGAATGCATGCTCATAATTTTAAACAAGGTAAACATAAAACTCATTAAAAGTCAAACTGACCTTGAACTCTCCCACAACGTTCTCACCCTCATCGTCATCGCCATCTTTGCCGCGGCTGAGGGGGAAGGTGTGACAGAAGTCGTTGAAGTCATGGTAGTTTTCTGCTTTCTCCAGCTCTGTCTGATACACCTGTTGCACAAACACACCAAGAAGGATTCTAAATAAATCGTCGAACACTAAACAAGAAGAAATTCAGGATTCTCAGTGTTAAGCCTCAAATTAAATTAATTGGCTGAAGTTGACTTCGCGAAGCTGGCTGCATAAAGCCTTGGCATTGAATTTTCAGTTAAAAGATTTTGTTAAGTCGACTTCGGGCTCAAGGAAGGACAGCCTTTAACATTTGCTTAGAGTTTCATCATGTCTAATTCACACACACTGGCAGCGGTCCTAAAAACTTCATGGACAACTAGAATACGTACCTGACATCTTGTATGTACAGTGTGAAGTTGTTTCCTATAAGCATGTCTATATTGAGGTGTGCATGGGGTATGTGTTAATTTTTGAAAACAACATTAAGACAAATTCCTGGAAAACATCAGACATTAATACAGTAATTTCTGCACTCTGTAAGAGCAACTTATCTCTATAAAAGCCTGCACAAAGAATTTATCTGAAGGACAGTGTGAAGTCGGAGAGTAGGAAGAGGGGGTCGAGGGTTGAAAAGGGAGTGTATGTGTATGTGTGCATGTGTGTGTGCGTGTGTGTGTGCATGCATGTGAGACAATGCCAAAAGGTGACGTTTTCATGTCAGTATGTCCCAAATGACATCAGCAGTACATTTTTCATTCTATCTAATCTGTTTTCGTTCTATTTTTTCTAATAACATGCGTTAACAATTGATTGCCAACTGGAATGGAAGAGCACAAAAAGTGTAACTTGACACGTAGTTTCTCTGGAGGGAAAAACATCTTCCACTTTCATGTCAGTGTGTCCCATGCAACATACATTTGCCAAACAGCTATGTGCAAGTAGATTATTTGTTAGTGGTATAGAAAATACTGATCAACAATTAAAGTCAGTTTTCACATTCATTTTCTACCTATTTCTTATTTGTTTATTCTGTTGGCAATGGTGAAATGTCAGCAATCGTGTGTCATTCGGGACAGTAGACATGACACCTGACCTTTTGTCACTGTCTCATGTGTGTTCATGCATGTGTATGTGTGTTCATGTGCGCGCATGTGTGTGTGCATGTACATGTTGCGTGCATGCACGTGTGTCAAGAGGGTGTTGGGGAAGTTTGCAGCATACCTTGATCGTGTAGTAGCCAAGCTCCATGTACTTCTTGCACTTGCTGGTCTCGCCAATGGAGGCGTAGTACTTGGACCACCAGTCCAGCTCTTCCAGGGCCAGCTCTGTCTTCTAAACACACACACACACACACACAGCCATAGTTAGCTGCTGTCTTAATCTGAACACACCAATATATAGCTATATAGCTGCTGTCTTCTGAACACACCAACACACAACCAGTTAGCTGATGATCATCTTCTGTGCTAGCATGGAATGTTAATATGCTACCACAAGAAGCATGACATGTTATGTTACTACTGTGAGGAAGCATGAAATGTTTGTTACCACAATAATCTTGAAATCTAATGTTACCTTAGGAAGCATGAAATCTAACGATACATTTGTCAGCCACTGATCCTGTTCTGTGTTTCTATAAAATCTTATGATACCACAGAAAGCATGACATGTTATGTTAATACAAAGCATGAAATCTTATGTTACAACCGACTAGTTTAGCCATGTATCCATGAAACCGTATGCTACCATTGTAAGCAGGAAATCTTATGTTACCACAATAATCTTGAAATCTAATGTTAACTAAGTAGGAAGCATGAAATCTAGCGATACATTTGTCAGCAACTGATCTAGTTCTGTGTTACCAACAAAAACCAGTATTAAACTTGGGCAAAAAATTATTGCAACAAATTTCAAACCCAAATTAAAGCATTAATCCCCGTGTCATTTTTATTAACACTTTATATGCCAGAGAAGGCCGTTCACTTAACCTTCAGGATCACCATTTGGATTAAATATTTATTTTACAGGGATCACGTGACCGCCGCTCAAGTAAGGGTACCCTCAAAATCGACCAGACAAAAACGGAAGAGCCGAATGAAAAATCGACAAAAAATCACAATAGGCAAAACGTTGCAACTTTCACATACGAGAAGAAAGTCAAACCAATTATCTACCCTGAACAGATTGTTTTGTTTTGCTACCTTGCGTATTTCGCGTGCTATGCTATTCCTACTGATGCAGGTGTCGATCGCAAGAGCGATCAAAAACGGGACTTTTGCGTCATTTTTTAGGGATATCATGACAAAAAAGTCTGCACTTTTGCAATGACTTGGTGGATTGCTTTGAAACTTTCAGAATATTTTACTAACATACTAGAGATACTTCGAGCAAAATGATGGATTGTTGCAGGTGTTTGTTAAAATGTTGTGCAATTTTTCGAAAGAAGTTTTTAATCTCGTCGTAGGATTATTCCCTTGGGTCCAAAAAAATGTATGACTTTGCATGTCTTTATAAAAATGATTGATACACACACTGCTAAAGTTTTATGTGCGTGTAAGCACGGACGCAAATTCTGGACCAGTAAACACGCAACATATTTAAGCGATGATTCTGGTGCCACAGCGATGCCCAGCCAAGAGTGACCATTAAAGCATGAGGCACGCAGCGATAACAGCTGTAAGCGCAAAACAGCGTGAACGTTCCATTTTTACATCTAGTCAAGTTTTGACTAAATGTTTTAACATAGAGGGGGAATCGAGACGAGGGTCGTGGTGTATGTGTGTCTGTTTGTGTGTGTGTGTGTGTGTGTGTGTGTGTAGAGCGATTCAGACTAAACTACTGGACCGATCTTTATGAAATTTGACATGAGAGTTCCTGGGTATGAAATCCCCGAACGTTTTTTTCATTTTTTTGATAAATGTCTTTGATGACGTCATATCCGGCTTTTTGTGAAAGTTGAGGCGGCACTGTCACGCCCTCATTTTTCAACCAAATTGGTTGAAATTTTGGTCAAGTAATCTTCGACGAAGCCCGGACTTCGGTATTGCATTTCAGCTTGGTGGCTTAAAAATTAATTAATGACTTTGGTCATTAAAAATCTGAAAATTGTAAAAAAAAATAAAAATTTATAAAACGATCCAAATTTACGTTTATCTTATTCTCCATCATTTGCTGATTCCAAAAACATATAAATATGTTATATTCGGATTAAAAACAAGCTCTGAAAATTAAATATATAAAAATTATTATCAAAATTAAATTGTCGAAATCAATTTAAAAACACTTTCATCTTATTCCTCAATAATCTCTCATCTCCTCCATCTCCTCTCTGTTTCGGCGTTCCCCAGGGATCAGTTCTAGGCCCAGTTTTATTTGTACTATACACCACTCCTCTCTCTGCCGTCATCAAGCAACACGCAGTCAATCACTACCTCTTTGCAGACGACACACAACTCCAACAAGCATGCAAGCCTACAGAAATCCAAGCGGTGACGCACACTCTCCAAAACTGCACTTCAGATATTAAATCATGGATGACAAACAATATGCTCAAGTTAAATGATGACAAGACTGAATTTCTTCTTTTCTCTGGAGCTTCCTGTTCGACCACTTCCCTTCCAGCCTCCATCACAGTAGGTTCTAGTGACATTTCTCTCTCTGATAGTGCTAGGAATCTTGGGTTCATCATGGACTCCCACCTCTCAATGAAACAACACATCAAAAAAGTCTGTCAGACATGTTACTTTGAGATCAGAAGAATAGGTTCCATAAGAAAATTTCTCACTGTTGATGCCACTAAAACTCTCGTTACATCCTGCATTCTGTCCAGATTAGATTACTGCAACTCCCTTCTCATAGGCTGCCCTGACTCCACTCTCCAACCCTTGCAAAAAGTACAACACTCTGCTGCACGTCTCATTTTCAGAGCACAGCATCGACAACCCTGCACTCCTCTCATGAAAGAACTTCACTGGCTTCCTGTATCTGAACGTATTAGGTATAAAGCTGCCTGCTTCTGCTACAATATCATCTCTGAATCGGCACCTGCCTATCTTTCTGAACTGGTCTCTCTCTACACTCCCTCTCGCACCCTTCGTTCTTCTGATGATGCTCGACTTCTCTGTCAAGGTCGCTTTAAACGCAAGGCTCATGGCTTCCGCACGTTTTCGTATTATGGACCTCAGTTATGGAATTCACTCCCCTTTCAATTACGTCACTCTCCATCCATTTCATCTTTTAAGTCCAATTTGAAAACTCACTTGTTCCAACAACACTACGGATAGTTCCTTAGTATAGAGTCTGGGGATGTGAGATGTGCATGATGTGTTGTTTGAATCTGACAGTGATTGTATGATTTTTGTATACATGTATTATTGTCCCGCGCTTTGAACTTTTGATAAGGCGCTTTATAAATGCCCGTTATTATTATTATTATTATTATTGTCGGTTCCTGATTCCAAAAACATATAGATATGATATGTTTGGATTAAAAACACGCTCAGAAAGTTAAAACAAAGAGAGGTACAGAAACGCGTGCTATCCTTCTTAGCGCAACTACTACCCCGCTCTTCTTGTCAATTTCACTGCCTTTGCCATGAGCGGTGGACTGACGATGCTACGAGTATACGGTCTTGCTGAAAAATGGCATTGCGTTCAGTTTTATTCTGTGAGTTCGACAGCTACTTGACTAAATATTGTATTTTCGCCTTACGCGACTTGTTTTCTCATGTGTTTGCATGACTAGCAAATTAACGCCAGCAGCTACACGCAAATGAAACTTAGACAGAATCTGTATCAATCATTTATCTGTAGATATGCAAAGTCATGAATTTTTTGGACACAAGTAAACAATCCTATGACAAGTTTAACAACATTTTCCGAAACAAGGCGCCACATCTGGATAAATAACCATAACGATCCAAACTTTCGCACGAATTATCTCTAGTATGTTGGTAAAATATTCTGAAAGTTTCAAAGCAATCCACCAAGTCATTGGTAAAATGTAGCGCTTTTTGACATGATACCAATAAAAATTGACGTAAAACGTTCCGTTTTTGACCGCTCTTGCGATCGACACCTGCATCAGTAGGAATAGCATAGCACGCGAAATACGCAAGGTAGCAAAACAAAATAATCTGTTCAGGGTAGATAATTGGTTTGACTTTTTTCTCGTATGTGAAAGTTGCAACGTTTTGCCCATTCTGATTTTTTGTCGATTTTTCATTCGGCTCTTCCGTTTTTGTCTGGTCGATTTTGAGGGTACACTTACTTGAGCGGCGGTCACGTGATCCCTGCAAAATAAATATTTAATCCAAAAGGTGATCCTGAAGGTTAAGTGAACGGCCTTCTTTGGAATATACAGTTATAATTAAATGACACATGAATTAATGCTTTAATTTGGGTTTGAAATTTGTTGCAATAATTGTTTGGCCAACTTTAGTTTGCACTGTAATTGGCAAATTTGAATCACATCAATTGCTTTCATTTAAGAGGTGTTTTTTGTACTGAAAAAGACACTTCCAATAAAAAAAAAACATTATTTGAACAAAACCATGCATTGTAACATTTTCAAAATACACAGAAAATGCTGAACAAATTACTGCAGATCGCTCCATAGACCATCACTGTACATCTCCACCTGCGAATTGTTTAAATTTGATACAGAAAATACAGAGAGAGAATAATGTAGCAGCCAAATAATAAAAATAAGAATTGATAAATAAATATCAGAATAAAAAACAGAATCTATTGAAGAACAGCAAAAGGAAATCTTAAAGCGACACAATGTTATACATGTATTAATCCCTTTGCTGCAAACTTTTTACAATAGAACTTAATCAAAACAGAGACAGGGCTTGATGTCATAGAACAACAAAATTGATGTCTGCATTCCCCCAGAGAGCAAAAAAAAATCCACTACATGACATCAGAAGACCACTTGCAACAATACAAGTAAAGGTGATAGTGAAAATGGAAACCAGCTGCAATGTCAGGTGATAAGAAGGAATGAAGAAACAATGAAAAAAAAGGAAGAAAGTGAAAATAATTAAACAAATCAAATCAACGTTTCAAGTAGGATTTCTACATCAAATCTGGACCTAAAAATGTAAGCAAACAAAGCAAAGTTGAAAACAATACTGGGTTTAGAAATCCAAATTTGCTCTCAGACAACAAAATGAGAGTCAATCAAATCCACTATTTTCTGTTCCCGTGTGGTGCCTCATAGAAAAACGCCCAAATCTCCCAGAAACTTGAAAGTCGGATCTTCGCCATGGACAAACCTTCACTGGTGTGGTGTCTGACTTATCTTTACCCCCTTTTTTCACCGTGGGAAACTGAAACTGGGGAAGGTCTATTCTGATGTTCATCACTGACGACATCCCCTGCTTGTGAGTAATACACACAGCATCACACCATAAAGACATGGGCACAATCTGCCATTCATATATATTATATATATATATATATATATAGATTAGACCTGTGCACACTCAAAACGCTCATCAGTAGTAAACAAACCAAATTTCAGTAGTTTTTAAAATGTTTCAGTAGTAAGCTGTAACGACAGTTCAAGACATAATTCTGCTCACAAAGCACACAGGTCTCCTTTGCTGGATTTTACGATCTCCAGGTTCTCTTGAGAATAACTGGACTTCCAGCACTGTTGTGCCGTTTTCTTCTTTGGTGACAGAGCTGGTGTCTCCTCTTCACTATCTGAATCTCGCATTCTTTTTTTCTTTTCCATGTTTCACTTCAATCACAAGTTGCCACGCAGACGCTAGACGAACAAAGTCTAAGAACAAAGACTCAATGCAGAGAACACGCGCGCTTCCGGTAAATCGGAAAACATCTTTTCAGCGCAACGGCCGACTAATTGGTCAAAACATCTTAAAACAGAAAAAAAGTTTTTTTTGTAAAACATCGGAATTTCGGAATTTTAATTAAAAATCCGTAGCATCGTATTCTGCATATAAAAATCGGAGAAATTACGGAGAAACCGTAGATGTGCACAGGTCTGATATATATAAAATTAAAAAAATTAAATAAATTAAAATTAAATACATAAATTAATAAATTTTAAAAAAGACAAAAAAATTGAATAAAGCAAGACCAAAAAAATAGAAATTAAAAGGAACACGTCTCTCTTGTTGAAAGCAGCTGCACACTTCAATTGGATTTTGGTGACAGAATTTTAACCACAATGTAAGGGTGACCCTGAATTATCAAATTACAATACAACTTACAAAACAAACTATTCCTTTGAAAAGTAAACCAAAACAAACGCAAAACCAAACACAAGTAATAACGAAATGGCAGCACTCAACAATCATAAACAACAATCTGGGTCAGGTGAACAAACCATTTCTTCTGGTTGTTCTGTGACAGATTTCTTGCCCACCACTTCAAACTGAGGAAACGATAACTTGGGCACAAAGGAATCGAACAGGCCCTGTACTGAGGAGGGTTGGAAATGATCAGAAAATAAAATTCTTTACTTGAAGGAATCATCATTAATTTGTAAATGAATTTTAGTCCCAAACTTCAGACGGTGTGTAGATCACATCTTGACAAAACACAGCTAAACATAAAGATAATCCAAGACAGGATGTAATATATAAAACATATAACAAATGTTTTAGAGAGAACGACCACAACAGCAGCAGAACTTCAGCAGACAACTCAACAAGAAAAGAGCGAAGTCACCCTCAAAAACCGAAAGAAAACATGTTGGTTTGACAAGTGAGGACCACGATGTAAACTGAGAAAACTTGAAACAGGGAATAAGAGTCATAACGATAGTTGACAGCCATCCCACATGGCACTGACCTTTTACATACAAAAACAAACTGAAGTGGAGCACTCACCATCATCCCTGTGCTTTTTGAACTTCCTATGGCAACCAGCACAAGGTTTACCATACTAGCTAGTAAGCCACAAAAGTTTGAACTACATGTAGTTAGTACCGGTAACACTTTTTTTAAACATTAAAGTTCAGGATGAAAATGATGTTGCAGAAACATGAGTCTTGGTCCTTGGAACACCAAGTATGAAATTCCACGGTCTGTGCTGTAAAGAAATTAAAAAAAATGCTGCTTAACTCTTTCTGAACCGATACCGGATTTTTCCCGTAGCGAAATGGGTCACTCCAGCACCTATTACCGGAATTTTACGGTTACTCTGCTCCGGTCCAAAATCTCGCTTTTATCCACAATATTCTACCTGATCCATGTTTTCAATGCCGAGGCCGTTACTGTAACAGCAGACTTCCACTAACTCGCGGTCTTCGGGGTCCAAAGATTTTTGATCGCGATATATCCGATTCGCGATGCAGTTTGGGGTCCAATTAAAGGGAAGAAACCGCGTTCTCTTCTGAGTCAGAGAAAAACGCGATTATTTCCCTTGTTGGTCACAAAAAGCCTGTGAGCGTCACGTTGGCGTGTGTGCGTTTGCCGTGTGAGTGCATGTGTGTGTGTGTGTGCGTGCATGTGTGTATGTGCGTGCGTGTGTGTGTGACGCACGCCTGGCATGTGGTTGTGCTACAATGTTCATGTGTATGTGTTACTGCGTTTCTCGCAAGTGTGACGCTTCTTTTGGCAACTAAGTTCTCAAAAGATTAACTGCGATGACAAGTTTTCTTTTATCAGCAGATGACGATTTCTTTTCTTTTTTTCTCCGACTCATACGTCGTCACAAACTTACTAGTTAATCAGACACAGACAGACACAGACGTACACTGTACGCGTATAGCGACTCACTGCTGCACACACACTAACTGACAATGAACAGAAGGCAAGCCATGGTGAATTACCTCATTATTTTATTTCGTTTGGAAACGCAAGAAGCTGAAGCACTTCATGGCGCCTGTAGAAAATCCAGGGCGTCTAGCTGAGATCGCGATTAGCGGGACTCGAGTGTTTAATTGCATGCCTGACTAGATTGCAGAAGACTGAAGCGCAGTTTAAGCACTTGATTGGCGCCTGTGGCCACCCGGACCGTCTAGCAGAGATCGCAATTAGCTGGACTCAAGTGTTCAACTGCACGCCTGACTGGCCATACTGACTGGTCAGACACTTACCTCTATAGGCACGTGGCCAATTTGACGATACCGTGGCATGAAAGTTCTTGACTGAGTGGGGCACGTGCGCGTGAAAGGTATGTTTTTCTTTTGTTCGCAGGTCTCGATCAACCCGTAATGTACACAACCTGAAAAAACACACACACACGTAGAACACTATTTGGTGAGACTGAGGGAGAGGTTTTTTTGGTTTTTGGTTTTTAATGTCCCTTCAGCAGATGCCAGCTGCTATTCGAGACCGGACTGAGGGAGAGAAAGAGAGAGAGACTGATAAGATGAAATGACAATTTACTGCATGATGAAAGGCCATCGGACCCAGAGAGAGATAGCGTGGTTATGATAGAACATTTTTTCATGATCTGTACTATTTTTTGGCCTTTACGTGACTAATTTTGTAAAAATTTTTTTTTAAAAAAAATATAAAATATATGTATATATACATATATTTTTTTTTAAAAGTCGGTCCTGTTTTTTTCGGGGTCCAATAAGTCTCCGCGATATAGCCGAATTCGCGATTTAGTGGACCGCGAGTTAGTGGAAGTCTGCTGTACTTGCCGGTTTTCGGCATGTGTGTTGACCGAATATGAGCGTGTTTTTTTGAGAGGTGAGGCAATGTAGTCCAAAATAGGGTTAAAGTTAACCTTACCAATGTAATATATCCAGTATGCTGAAAACTTCAGTTGTTGAAACAAATTGCTGGTGCCAAATAGGACCTGATGAGCATGTTATCATAATCTTGCATGTTCATGTACTGATAGAGCCACTTGTCAATTGTTTCTTGTTCACAAAAGCACTAATCAAAAATTTGCTCCAGGGGCTTGCAACGTAGTACAATATACAGTGGAATCCAGCTATAACGAACCTGGGTATAACGAAATCCCTCTTATAACAAACTGCCATTGATTTCCCGGCAGACAGCCTTCTATTTCTTACTTGTTACTTTCCGGCTACATCGAACCTTTTGAACTCATTTGCATAACGAACCCCTCTTTTAACAAACACGTTTTCATCGCCCCAGAGCCGCTTTGTCTCTAAAAGTCACAAGGCTACAACGATCTGCATGTGAGGCGAGATCAAAGGCAGGTCCATTTTAACCTATGGGGAGTTTAACCTATGGGGCGGTCTCTTTGATGTCTTGAGAGGAAACTTGGCCAGGGTAGTACATGCACCAGAACTGGTGGACACCATGAAATCGGAGATTGATCGGAGATTGATCAGAATGTACATGTACATGCTTTTACACGACTTTTTAAATTTTACTTCTAAAATTGTGACAGTAAAGTGAACATTTGAACTATGCCTCTCTCTATGGATTATATTATGAAGCTGTTGAAAACATGCAGAGATTGTACTCTCCAAGGAAAGATCGATGGGACGATCATTTGAAGGTGAGTGGGAAAACTTGTCTTAGGCCATTTAGGGTTGAAAACTCTTCAGCGAATTGCTGATATAATGACCTAAAATGTATCTCCCTTGAGATTCGTTGTACCCGGACTTCACTGTAATACCTTACTGGGAGAATGCAAGTTTCCAGTACAAAGGACTTAACATTTCTTACATACTGCTTGACTAAAATCTTTACAAAAATAGACTATATTCTATACAAGAAACACTTAACAAGGGTAAAAGGAGAAACAGAATCCGTTAGTCGCCTCTTACGACATGCTGGGGAGCATGGGGTAAATTCTTCCCCCTAACCCGCGGGGGGTGTCTCACACTGCAGGTACCACTGTACAGACAAACACAGACAGTCCAACAACATGTACAAAACGCCAATGGAGTTGTGCACGGATAAATATGTTCAATATAGGTATCTGGTTGTGTGTATCTGATTCACTTCTTGGTTACACAGCTTGACGCATACTCTGCCTTTTATACAAACATGCTTGGATAAATATGTTTCAAACGTGATACAATGTTCACTTCATTCTTTGATACAGACGTCTGGCAGTTTACCCCTCGAAGGCGCTTGATCTTGCCCTGCACTTTACCGGCCAGGTGTGACAGAATCTCCTTCAGAAGCAAGACAGCACAGACAGGTGAAACATGTTAACAGTCGAAGAAATAGGACATGTACATTATCACCCAATTTGGAACATCTTCCCCCGTATTCCACAGGCATCAAAACTAAATACACAAACACAAGAAAGAAATCAAGTATGCTTGTTGTGTGAAGAAGACGAAGAGATGAAGCAGTAAGAAGGGGAGGGGGGGGGGGGGGGGGATAAAAGAGTTAAGCACCATTTCCAGAGAGCCATACACCCCAGGCTAAAGCACCGAAGTTCTACTCACTCTGCAAAGCATGATTCCTTCAACCACTCATGAGTACCTACGGCAATACCATGCTCAGAACCACCTATAGCTACATATAAACACACACGCCCATCGCATCCCATCCCCAGAAGCCACACAGCACAGAAACCTACGCAGCAACACAAAGAACCTAAGCGTTCTCCTTCAACGCCTGCACAAAGGCAAAACAGAGAGGGGCCAGATAGAGGCAACAAGTCGACAATAACCTTGGAGCGCTCCACGCCCAACAAATGAGCTGGAAGCCTAAGCGTGTCCTGGCCTGCGCTCACTATGGCTCGCTTCCACGATTTCGTACGCTAGCAGAAAAATCAAGCGCTTCAATCTCAACAACAAGGCATGTTTACATCACAAGCTGACACCCATCACAAGCTGGCTTAAACCTTAACAATAAGGCATGTTCACATCACAAGCTGACACCCATTATAGATCAGTTTATCTTTAGAGGTGGCGTCTGTACCTTCTGGGCCTTTCAAAATCAGGTAACAACCAGCATAACCACAGCCCTAATAAAACACTAAAAAAACTGTCTGTCCACTCAACATGCTTCTTTACAACAGACAGACAGACAGACAGACAGACGGACAAAGAAACACACAAAAAAGGCAGCTTATGTTTCTAGTAGGTATCAAAATCCCTCTTTGCATGACTTAGGCTTGGCCTCACTTCAAACTGTGATTTTGTCTTTTATTTCAGCTTGAAATGTATAAAACATGTTTCAAAAAAATGTGTTGTTCTTCTTCTTTACGAATGTGCAAGTTTTATCTTTGTAGCTTTTGTGGTTATTTTGTGACGATTTTGTCAAATGACCTACTATTTACCGATCGGCCACGCGAGCCGAGCATGTTCACACGCAGGGGTCTCGCTTCTCGTTGCGTTTGGCTGCGCGGGTATTCGCTGCAGGCGTGCAAATAGTATGCAAATTAGAAGTAGAGTCCTTCCTGTTTAGTTTCGTATACATAATGCCTGTGTGAAAAATATCGGGAACACTTAGAAATTTCAGATGGGAATTTCTCGATTGAAAATTCAACCGGTTACCGATAAATTCAACCCAACAAATTTATACCATCTTTTAGCCCTGACATTACTCTACAAGTGTTTAATGTTTGAAGCTTGCCTGCGGAAAACCCGCTTTGCCAAACGCGGATTTGTGAGGGGGTATAGCTTTGCTTTCAAAGCACGTGTGGTTGAAAATGGCTTCCGAAGTCGCGGGCATGTCGCTCGACTCGCCATCGGACAGAAACGAATAAATGGATGAAATTTCTGAAGATCGGTCGTCAGATGTCTTAAATAGTAAGTTTAAACAGTTGTCTGGATGAAATGAATGTTTTTTGGAAGTTTGAGGAAGTTATAAGCAAGGATTGCCATATTTTCGGAACTAGATCACGATCCATTTCTGAAGCTAAAACAAAAGTTGTGTCACTTGGATATTTTATTGTACTGAATTAAAATTCACTGCACTCCGAAGAAATGTACCTTCTAGATCAACTTCAAATGCATTCTGGCAATGGTTTCTCGACTTTTATTTGTTGGTATGTGGCTATTTTTGCGTAAAATCGTGAAATTGTAAGGTCACGTGACCTGGATGGAAATGGTGTTTTGGTTCGGAATTGGGGCAACAACACGGCTGTGGTTGGTCACTTGGTGGCAGGAACAGCTCGGCAACAGTATTAGTGATGAACTTTTCATTTTCTTCCAAGTTTAGTTTGATTTTTGTTTCAAAGAAGGGCCAAAGCAGTTCAACAAAAACAAAATAGTCTGTTTACTGTAACATAGAGTACCCATTTTAAAAAAAATTTTTGTTCTTCAATGATACCGAAAACGGACCTATTTTTTCAAATAGTGTTATTTCATTCACATTGCAGATTTTATAAGTTTTTAAAGACCCAGCTCATTTTTTTACAAACTTTTAAAAACATAAAAAGGATGGTTCGCTTTTTTACATGTTTTTAAAGACCGTGGGAACCCTGGGCACAACCAACATTATACATTAAAAAAATAACTATGTTTTACGGTGTAATTTGTTCATGTGAGCTCTTTTTCTTGACCCAATTGAGTCGCCCTATGCAGCGATCAACAAAGGATAAAGGTATGCGATTGCCTAATTTGATTTTTACTGTGAGCTTGGATCATACATATGCCTCTGGACACAACAGTAGAGCTGCGCCGAAGAGAGACCCCTGCGTGTGAACATGCTCGGCTTGCGTGGCCGATCGGTAAATAGTGGGTCATTTGACAAAATCGTCACATAATAACCACAAAAGCTACAAAGATAAAACTGGCACATTCGGTAAAGAAGAAGAACAACACATTTTTTTGAAACATGTTTTATACATTTCAAGCTGAAATAAAAGACAAAATCACAGTTTGAAGTGAGGCCAACTGGCGCCAAGCCTAAGTCATGCAAAGAGGGATTTTGATGTTGTGAGCACACAAAAATGACTTTTTTCCATTTGTTTTTATTGAAGTAGCACTTTGTTTAGAATTAGAGATCTTGAAGTCCTGATCATTTCCATATAAAAATTATTGCTGTAGTTTAATTAGAAAGGAAGTTATGAATTTTTAAAGAATTATTGATGTCCGCTGGCTAAAATTGGTGTCAAATTAGTGATTATGGCTATTTGAATGACCTGGTATGAGGTCATTTCTCAAAAATGACCACTCAAAAATTTCTATGCCAACTTATATCATACCAGATCCAGGAAAATAACTGTTTCATACACCTCTCTTAATATATGTGTCATTTATGAACAGCCAAACTTCCCATATTATGCAACCGTGCAACCGGGATGCAAACGACGTTAAATTAATTATTTTAAAAATTCGTAACTTGAGCTCTACTCGACCGATTTTGATCATGTTTGCACCATTGAATTCAAAATGATGAGAGCTATGCACACAAGTGAAGATAACGGTTACATCTCAAGAAGTTAAAATCACTTTTTTTTACCTATTTCTAGCACAGCACAGCCAGACAGCATGTTTACATTTTCCACACAAAGTTAGAACACAAGTCATAAAAGGCCCCAAACAAGGTTATTAATATCATGATTTCATTTTGACACAGCCATGTTAGAAACTGACCCCGCAGAGTAAATTTGCTACAAGCAGCAATCGTATGTATCAACGAGAGAGATAAGTTGTTAACACTTTAGCTTTGGAAGGATTATTTCTGTTGTTAGCAGCCTAGTTCTGGCAAGATTTAGTATCAGATACATTCATAATAGCCTCAGGGTACAGTGGAACCCCCCTTTTAAGACCTCCACAAATCCCAGTACAGCAGGTCTTATAGGAGGGAGTCTAATAAAATGAAGGTAACTTTACAGACAGTGTGCACAGAAAAGCTGAAAAAGCAAGGTCCTAAAAGGAGGAAGTCTTAAATTTGGGGGGGGGGGGGGGGGGGGGTGTCTTAAAAGGGGGGTTCCACTGTAGTTGAATGTCTGCTCATGAGGGTCAGAGATCAGTATGAATGAGTTACAAGAAGACGTGGATGTCCGTACCTTTGGTTTCTTCTGCTCTGCGGGCATGTCGATGACGTGGTCCCCACCAGTTGCGGGTGGGCCATTTCCCACCACATCTGTTGATCGTAATAAAACGTTTATCAGTCAGTGATATCAGCATATCTGGGCTTTATTTAGCTAATAACCGATGCAAAGTTATCCGAGGCAGACTGTTTCCTACCACATCTGTTGAACATTATAAAATGTGTATCAGTCAGTGATATCAGCAGTGATGTTCCTAGGACTGGAGCGCAACAGGACAAAATGTCCTGAATCAAAAAACTAATAGGACATCATGTCCTGACTACAAAAAAACAATAGGACATTCAGATCAAGCGAACCAATCATGGCACCTAACCTTTTTAGATGACTGAGAATATATGAATAAAGGCAAATAAAAACCGAACAGTTCCAAATTTATTTTAATATTTTAAATGCAACAGTGTTCAGTAGGGTTACTTTCACACACACAGACACATGCTTCAGAATGTCATAAGTGATCTTTCACACACACACTGACACACACACACACACACACACACACACACACACACACTATGCTTCAGAATTAATGTCGCAAGTGACAAGTGATCTTTCACACACTTCAGAATGTCACACGTGATCATTTTCAGTGAGCTTGAACAGCTACTTTCGTTTCTTGCGTCTCTTCCTGCGTCTGTTCCTGAGGTTGTAGATCTATTGGCTCACCTTCTGAGGCTTCAGTCTCCGACGGGGCCGAAGGCCCTGCAACTTGACTGTCCGTGTCGTCCTTTTTTTTTAACAAAGCCACTCAAAAGTGTCTGCCCTTTTCCCACGCAAACCTTTTTCTTCTGCGGCATCTTTGCAGAAATGTGGCGGCGGAAGTAAAATGTCGCTGTCAAAAGTAGCAAGAGTTGTGGCTCTTGTAATATTGTTAGGTCGAGAGTTGCGTCCCTTGTGTTATTGTTCGACCGAGAGTGAAAATTGAAGTTCAAGTAGACCCCGATTCGAACTCGTTTTAACGGGGTTTGATACTTCAGTTTGTACAGATTCTTCTTGCAGTGACCCGCACTCTAGACGTAATACTATCGGACAATGACCGCTGACTTCGCGATCGGATCGGACATTTGGCGGGACAGCGGTGTTTGCAATTGGTCATTTTACAACCTAAATCGGTCTATGACCGATGACCGACGCCTCGGAACATCACTGTATCAGCATATCTGGGCTTTATTTAGCTAATAACCGATGCAAAGTTATCCGAGGCAGACTGTTTCCTACCACATCTGTTGAATGAGTTACAACATGTATCAGTGAGCGGTATCAGCACATCTTGGTACCATCCAGACAACAAAAGAGAGAAAAAAAATTATTGCTATATAACAAAAAAAGAAAAAGTTGAGGTTAATTATCCACCAGTAAAAGTTATGCTTTATTCATTAACCTCCACTGCCCAATTCTGCGACCTCACGCCATATGAATGACCCTGACCTTGCACTGCAGGGTCAGCAAGTTGCTCATCAGGGTCACAGCGGAATTCCTCCAGTGACCTCAAGATGTTGACTCCGACCTGAGGACGCCGTCCAAAGTTGCGGTGGTCGATCACGCTGATGTTCATCGGAGGCATGTACAGCTCTTCTTTTGGCAGCATCTGTGTCACAGGAAAGAGGCGAATGTGCCTTCATTATCAGCGTAAGATTTTTCTGATTTTTCTATGTTTATCGGCTGCAACTCCCAGGTACATTTAAATATCTTATGAACAGACTGTATGGCCTTTCCCCCTCCCTCCTCCTCATTGATGCAGCCACATTCTATTTCTAAGGGATGGTGCAGGATAGGATGACCTATTGAGCTCAATCCATTACCCTACAGGTACCCCAGCGGGAATCGCACCCTAGTTCTACCATGCCTGTAACGCACCTTAGCCAATCCTGGCCTGTAACTTATGTGAGCACAAAAATAAGCAGGCAGTCTACTCACGACGTCAAAGAAAAGCACGGGGTCCACGAAGTTTGGGTTCTTCTTGGTGTCCTTGATGACCAAGGAGTTGCGCAGGTGACCGCCACACTCAAACATGATGCTGGGCGAACTGACGTTGGACAGCTGGAACTTCCTCATGTTGCGCACACCCCAACACAGCACCTGCAGCACGCACATTGACAGCACTTCTCAACATTCTGACTTGCAACTGTGCAATGTTAGCACGCACAACATTGACAACACTTCTCAACATTCTGACTTGCATCTGTGCAATGTTAGCACGCACTACATTGACAACACTTCTCAACATTCTGACTTGCATCTGTGCAATGTTAGCACCCACTACATTGACAACACTTCTCAACATTCTGACTTGCATCTGTGCAATGTTAGCACGCACAACATTGACAACACTTCTCAACATTCTGACTTGCATCTGTGCAATGTTAACACGCACAACATTGACAACACTTCTCAACATTCTGACTTGCATCTGTGCAATGTTAGCACGCACAACATTGACAACACTTCTCAACATTCTGACTTGCATCTGTGCAATGTTAGCACGCACAACATTGACAACGCTTCTCAACATTCTGACTTGCATCTGTGCAATGTTAGCACGCACAACATTGACAACACTTCTCAACATTCTGATTTGCATCTGTGCAATGTTAGCACGCACTACATTGACAAAACTTCTCAACATTCTGACTTGCAACAGTGCAATGTTAGCACACACAACATTGACAACACTTCTCAACATTCTGACTTGCACCTGTGCAATGTTAGCACGCACAACATTGACAACACTTCTCAACAAGTTCTGACTTACATCTGTGCCACGTTAGCACGTAAAACATTGACAACACTTCTCAACAGGCTTGACTTGCAACTGTGCAATGTTAGCACGCACAACATTGACAACACTTCTCAACATTCTGACTTGCATCTGTGCAATGTTAGCACGCACAACATTGACAGCACTTCTCAACATTCTCACTTGCAATGGTAAAGTAAAATGTAGACATGCTAGTTCTAGTTGCAATAATTGGTGCTCTGACAAAGGGTTATCTCGTTGGGCTTTTTCTTTCTTACCTTCTTCCTAAGATGGACCATAGCTTGTGGTTCCCGAGAGTATCATGCAAATACTCTAACAAACTCAAGTCTAGTAGCTGAAGACGGAATTCAACAGAAAAGAACATGGACTGAATAAGACTACAAGCTACGTCTGCCAACTTTCATGTGGCTTATTCCCTCTGTGCCTCTGAACTACTTTTCTCTTAAAAAACGAGGTTACACGTAATACGTAAAATGCTGGCATGCCATAAAATGCTGTATCTTAAAGAAGAAAGTGGTGGTACTGACTTCGATACCAGTGCGCTGCAAGACGGGGCGAATACCGTTTGGCACAGTAAAGAGGTCACCCCTCTTGGGCGGCAAGAATGGCAGATCTTTCCCCGTCAGCTGTTGTGGAAAGAAGGCATTAAATAAAGTACATGAACAAACGCCTCAATGCTGATCTGCTCCACAAACATCATGCAACAAGAATGGCAGATCCTTCCCAATTATCTGTGGTTGAAAGAAAGCATCCACTGAATGATAATATGCCTTTATTAATCTTTCTTTATTTGGTGTTTAACGTTGTTTTCAACCACGAAGGTTATACCGCGACGGGGAAAGGGGGGAGATGGGATAGAGCCACTTGTCAATTGTTTCTTGTTCACAAAAGCACTAATCAAAAATTTGCTCCAGGGGCTTGCAACGTAGTACAATATATTACCTTACTGGGAGAATGCAAGTTTCCAGTACAAAGGACTTAACATTTCTTACATACTGCTTGACTAAAATCTTTACAAAAATTGACTATATTCTATACAAGAAACACTTAACAAGGGTAAAAGGAGAAACAGAATCCGTTAGTCGCCTCTTACGACATGCTGGGGAGCATGGGGTAAATTCTTCCCCCTAACCCATGGGGGGTGCCTTTATTAATGTATCTGCCAACTCTAACATGCAGATTAAAATAAGTGATACCAAAAGTCAGTGCTCACTATTATGCAGACAATGTTATTTTCGTTCATCTGAAGTGATTAAAATAATTGATGCCAAGATCGGGGTACGTTATCACACACTACACTGCATGGTTCTCAGTGCAATTGTCTGCTTCTATTGCGCTATGCAACTCAAAACTCCTCTTCGTGCCCCCATGCTCCCTCCCTACCCCTACAATCTCCTCTTCACATCTACCAGAAAGGATGGAAGACATCCTTACCCTGAAGAGTTCAAAAGCAGCCAGGAGTTCACCACCAGTTTTGCCGCCACGTTTGATCTCGTACCACTGTAGTACAGGTGTGCGGGCGTCTGTTGGGTCCAGTTTCACCATGGGTTGGGCTTTTGTGCGACCAAGAAACTCGGGTTTCCCCTGGAAAAAACAAAGTCCTTTGTTCTGTTATTACGTCAAGTTTTTGGTCCTCTTGTCTGTCAAAAAACCCCGGCTTGCTTGCTTGTGCACTTTGTTCGTTGTTTCTTGAACAGCAAACCTTCTTCAGGCAATCTGTGCAACAGTTGAGGTCCAATTTGAGTCATTGTGCATAGCGACTTAACATTTGAGTCATTCCATACATTGGCTAGCATGCAGTCAGAACCAATATGCCAAATGCTTGCAAAGCTTTAGGAAGTAAGCAAAGTAGCTGACATTGTGGGAATGCCTGTACCATATATGTACATGGATTTTAGTTGTTACTTTTGTGATGCTCTGCATTTTTCAGTTTGATATATACAAGAATGAAGACTGCAACATTTGTATGAACAAACATAGACTACAAACTTTTCTCATCCGGGCAATCCATTCAAGGAAGAATGAGTTTCAAGGAAATAAATAATGCTGGGGGTTGAGGGCAGAGCCTCTGGTGGGGGTGTGGGGTCAAGGCCCCCAGAAGCTGATGCATTTTGGCCTTGTAAATATGAATGTATTACCCTCTCTGGTGAAAGATAAATTGTGCATGTAGAGAAACACACAATCGTGTCCTCATCACCTGGGTTAAACTATAAACTATTACATTTTATTTTTTTGCTTTCGCAAAAATCTTTGAAATTGCAGAGATTTGGATTGCCTGCCATCTTATCTGACTCACAAAAGTATCGTGGTCAAAGATCTCAACGTAGACATCCGGCGGGTCCCTCTCCAGGTTTTTGGGCTTGCCGTGGATCTCAATCTCTCCGAAGATGAGGGTCTGGTCCCAGGTGGGGCATAGGGTCTTGGGCACTCGCTCCGTCGTCGTGCTCTGGGTCAGGAAACAAATCTGGCAAAACGGGTCTGCAACACAACCATAGCACCGTCAAAACTGCTACAGTGGAACCCCTCTTTCAAGACCCTGAAAACCCCTGAGAAAATCAGGTCTTAGATAGGAGAGAGTCTTAAAATGGGGGTACATTTACACAGGATTATCAACAGAAACTCTCTGAAAACAGAGTCTTAAAATGGGGGTACATTTACACAGGATTATCAACAGAAACTCTCCGAAAACAGGGTCTAAAACAGGGGAGAGAGACAAAGACAAAGAGGGAGAAGTGGGGGGAGGTCTTACACAAAGGAAGTTCCACTGTAATATCCTCCCCCGCATACTTCATTATATTCTCGTCACAGATCTGTTCAGGTATTTACATGGAATTAAGGTCTGGAACAAAATGTGGGGGGAAAAATGTCCGGAAATGATTTGTGATGAAGCCAACTGTCACGGAGCAAAATGTCTAGAAGTGAATAATGTCATGCAAGCAATATGACCATAAAAGTTGTCAAAAGAGACAGAGGACATACCGGAGAGTCCCGTGTCATCGCCAGCCAGAATGTCCCTGGCCTGGTAGATGTATGCTCGCAGCTGATACTTCACCGGCTCTGTTACACACATCAATTAATGGCCCTGTTAGTTCCACATACACACACACACACACAAGAGTGCACTTGCACACAAACACACACACACACACACACACAAATATGCAGACACAGAACGTGAGACGGATAGACAAACTGTATCCATGCACACACACACACATACAGAAGCGTGAGACGGACAGGAGGACTACTGAATTGCACCACAACCCATCAACTTATTTTCTCCTTTAGAATTTAGACCATCAAACAAAGTAAAACATAAGACTGACTTTTTGTAAAACAGATGGACGAGTGGATAACAGCCCGCCAGACAGACGGACGGACAGACAGACAGACAATTAGACTGACTCACCAGCGAAGGACAGGAACATCCTTGGTGCAGTCAAAGAGGCCTTGAGTTTCTCATCCGACTGAACAAATTGTACAAACATGTTTATGTAAACAATGCATTTCAACATGCACAAATTACAACATACTGTGTCTGCATTTTCTGTTAAAGCTGAACAGTAGCGATAAAACTAATCAGTTGGCTTTAGACAAAAAAGAGGCACAATGCAGCTCCGATCCATCTTTTGCTACCCTGGATAGTGTCCCCTGATGTGTGTGTGTGTCTCCCATCCGACCTACCCAAGTCTTCCTTGAGTGCTCCTACAAAAAGCCCGAGCGGTTGTCAAAATGTTCAGTCTGACTGAAACCTTGAACCTGTCACTTCTCTCGAAAGCAAACAATGGTGAAAGATTCTTTCATTCTCTGCACTGCATGGTGGGTGGAGTTAGACAGATACCTCGCTGAACAGCTCAAGCGTTTTATAGAGGGTCCAGACTTGAGTACCCCCACTTTTGAGGTAAAATTGAGAAAAATCATCACATTAGGCGCTTCCGGAGTATTAGCTGCAAATCAAAGGAAGAATACAGAGTGGAAAAGTACGGTAGGTCGGATGGGAGACACACACTCCAGGGTACATTATCCAGGGTAGCAAAATATGAATCAGAGCTACATTGTGTCCCCTCTTTCTTTCAAAGGCCAATTCATTAGTTTTATTGCTACTGTTCAGCTTTAATAACTTTTCCTTCCCTTACCCTCCTCCTCATCCTTTCAAAACCTCACATTATTCACTTTTGTTTTCAAGGTGAGTGCATTTTCCGTTGTTTACATTGTTCAGTTTTATTTCACAAAAATAAGTGCCACTCAGCAGCTAGTAGTCCCGAATAGTTTGAACAAAATCTTCCAACAATGTAATAATCAATGCAAACCAATATTAACACGATAAAAGACTGCAAAAAGCAAAGAAATTTAAGTTGATAACAAACCAGTTCAACAAAACAATAACTGCACAAATCTTCCATGTCAAACACAAAAGAACAACTCTGATGTCAAAATCCAAGCTCCTTTCAACACCAAAGAGAACAGTAACCCAGTTCACCATTAAACAAAATAAATTGTCAATTAACACAACCAATCCTGCCTTTCCGGAAATGACACCGCCTAATTCTTTCCACCATTTACGTTTCTTCTTCTTCTTCTTTTTATCAGCCCCTTTTTGCGGGCTTGATCTTTTCTAAAAAAAACAAAAACATAGAGAAGGTATGAATCATAAATATAACTTGCCTTATCCCACCTCAAAACTTGACTAAATGTAAAAACAAAGGCAAAGTGCATAAAGAACTTGCAGTCTGCAAAAACTATCATCTTAACACAGCATTCAAAATTTAAATAATTGAACAGTCAAACATTGGTTGTAATGTCTTTCTGTTGTGTGGTAACAAGTATCATTACAAACCCAAAACCAAACTGCGTATATAAAGCTCTTGTGCCAATTTGAGACAGTTCTTTTGCAGGGAGACTTTTTTATGTGGTTTGGTGATCCGGATGCATAATGCTTTTTTCGTAGTCTGCCCTAAACCTCTTTGATCGTCGTTTTTGTGCACGAACTGCACATTTTCCTTTATACTGCAAAAGTCTTAATCTAAATGCAGCTGAAAATTATCTAGAGCATAGGGATATTGACACTAGTCTGACCAAGTCATGCATAACTTGTCCTAGCCTGAATGTCTCTGCATGATGTATGTAGAACAAAATGTTGTGAAGACGTACCCGACATCTGAACCGTAAAGTGTTATAGAGATGAAGAATATTGTGTTTCAAGTGTACAGTAAAAGCTACCGGCCATCCTTCTCCCACAATCCATCATGTTTCCCACCACTAATCTGGACAGGCTTTCACATAGAACAAATTCATGTAATGCTTCTGCTTGGATATATACTGGCCAAACATCTACCGCCTGTTGATTTCTGGGCAGTCTATTTGATTTGGGATATCTACAGCCTGGTTTCATTCCTGTCACAAGTGGGACATTTTTTTGTTCTTCTTCTGGGATCACGGGCTGCAACTCCCATCCATATACACTCGTGTTCTGCACGAGTGGTTGATAAGGTATTTGATCGATTTATCCCTGGCCATTTAGGCAGCCATACTTGGTTTTCAGGGATGTGTGCTGGGTGCTTTTGTGTTTCTACAACCCACCAAATATGGATTACAGGATCCTTACCGTGTGTACTTGGTCTTGTGCCTGTGTGTACACACGAAGGATCAGACACTAGCAGGTTTGCTCATCAGTTGACCTGGGAGATCTGAAAAATCTCCACCCTTAACCCACCAGTCGTGGCCGGGATTCGAATCCCAAACCTTCCACATAAAAGTGTCGGTGTACGTGAGGAAATGGTGCCTTTAACTTCTTCGTCTCCTTACATCACATTGTTGTGAAAGTGAAAAGGGTTAAAGAATAGACAATCTGTAATGACCATCTTGTTCTTCTGCGACTGCGACGTGAACGTGAAAAAAAATAAGGAAGGGAACAAAGATAAAATAAAGAAGATTACAATGCATGAGTACTATAACTTTGTTGTTCATCAATGACGATGCTGTGAAAGTGAAAAAGGTTAAGACAACAAAGGCTGTGTAATTATAAGATATACTACATACCAGTAATGAAAATCTAGACGGCTTTTTTTCCTCAACTGTTTCCTTCTTTTTGCAACAGGGAAAAAAAGAATAACACGCAATCAGCCAAGCCAATGTAAAAAAAACTCAAAAAACTCTGCAGATTCATCGCCACAATCCCAACTGAAACAAGTTTGATGTCAACAGTCAACAGTCTGATTCCTGCTGAGTAATGTCTAGTCACAGGACTTTGTATTTAAGCGCCGGTCGATTGAAGTATCCTATTACTTCAATCCTTAATGTAGTATTTTTAGTTAAGCTTAAGCTCCTGTGGTCTGGTCTACAAATATGTGATAGGGTGCAAGAAAACCCAGCATATTGGAATGTTGACAAAATATCTTTTTAACATCATGCAGTCGCATAGTACTGTTTGCAGCATGCAGATAGTGGGG
Source organism: Littorina saxatilis (assembly GCF_037325665.1). Lineage (NCBI taxonomy): Eukaryota > Metazoa > Mollusca > Gastropoda > Littorinimorpha > Littorinidae > Littorina > Littorina saxatilis. Next base: position 33,770,095 of record NC_090256.1, read on the forward strand.
ATAAACTGATCTGCAGGTAACTGTCCTGTCACCCTGACTCTCAAAGCATGAAAGGCTGGTACACTACAGCAGAAAATTTGAATAAATACTACAGGGCAGAATGTTCTGTTCCTCTAAAATGTTATTCACTTCTACTCCTAAACGGGGTGCAAAAAAACTAGCAGGCTATGTGCAAATAGCCAGTCATAGTAAAACCTTCCCCTCGTTTTATTCAGTCTCTTTGTTTTTGGACTTACTTCCCCTCGTTGTTTTGTTTTGCCACAAAATGGAGGGTTGAGGAGTAGAACTGTACTGATCATTTCAAAACTCACGTGACAACATCAGCTTGACAACAGCCTATTTACCTGAACGTCTCAATGCCAGGAATCACAATCAAACCTACCTTATCCCCTGCCATACTGAAGAAGCAGCTGGCGGCTTTGTCTTCGGCCACCATTTTTCGATGCCAGCGCCTGCGCCGCACCAAGTCGGTCGTGCGCTCCGTGGCGTGGAACTTCATGTTGAACAAGGGAGCATACTCCCAGCCTTCCGACATCATCTTCTCCTGTTACAACAACATGCACAGAGATATTAAAAATATCCTTGGCTATTCTGATACAGAGGTCCCTCTGTTTGAAGACTTGTGAAAATGTAAGAAAACAATAGGGAGGTAAATTTCAAGACTTTTAATGTGAAGAGAACATCCGAGATATCGGAGTTGTAAACCGTGAAGGGTCTTAAAACAGACGTGACTGAGCATAGACATAGTGTACTTGCTCATACATGTACTTGATACTTCTCATTATGTGTTTGTGTCCTTCTTCTTCTAAACTGAGGAGTATTTGGTACTAATGTAAATCAAAATGTCCTGTTTCCTGTGGTTTTTATATTCACTTTTGTATATTACTTATTAGACTGCCTGACCGAGTGATCGACTCAAAATATTGGTACATGTATACAAAAATGTGATCAATTTTAATGTGGACAGGGCAAGGAAGAGCTACTAAAAGGAAAAACTAGCCCTAAACTACTTCCTTTATTCATGGAGAAAATTTTTTTAAACTTTCTTTTTATGTCGACTAAAAGCATCAGTGCACTTGTGCTTTGGTATTGTGTTTGTTTTATTCATACATTCAAGTTTTCAATAGAGAGGCCATCACATTTTTCATGTGACTAATTGCTGAGTACATTGAAAGGATATATAAGGACAGGTTTCAATACAATTCTTAGGGGTTACAGTTGTGCAGAACAGAAAGTCTGAGAGTAGACATCACAGTCAACTAATCTTAAACAGTGGCTTGTTCATTGTCTTAGACCAATCTTAGTTCCTCCCAAAAGAGATAGTTTTAGACCCCCAACAGATATTGAAATTAATGCGGTACATGTACATTGTTTCATATTTGCACAGATACCTTGCTGAGGATTTTAAAATTTTAAAGAGAGAAAAATAATCCAACCATTATTTTTCTTCCAATTTTTAGAAACACTGGCTCGTTGAATCAACACAAATTCTTCAAAAGCAAGTTTCTGGGCTACACACTGTCACCTGCATTTGACAGAAAATGAATGGAGAGCATCATCTGTTTCCTCTGAAATACATGTAGTCTTATTTTCCTCTGAACATTTTAACCGAAGAAATACATTTCAATTACAGTTGAACTTGTCCTAGCGACCACCTCTCGATAACAACCAACAGCCCACAATGACCGCTCCAAAGGAACATGACGATTTGTTTCTACATAATTTATCCTTCCAAACCATAGCGACCACGTGTCTATAATGACCACTTTTGGTCAGTCCCTTGGGCCCATGGGTGGTCATTATACACTGGTCCAACTGAACGATGAAGTTTGGATGGCTCAGTCCATAAAATGTTAGCCAGGAAAACGAAAGAAAAGCGAAGTTCATTCCTACCGCACATGCAATTAGGCCACCAAAAGTGTTAGACAAGAACAGACTACAAAAGCTGAACAACATTTTGGGCATCATTTGATTTTCATGACATTACCAGTGTGTTTATTAGGTTCAAGGAGAAAGGCTATCATGACAGGCTCAAGGTCGTACACCACGGTAAGAAGTGAAATCGGGAAAACACAATCTGCTGCATAACATTCACGAAAAAACAAGATTTACTTCAACCCTAAGGGCTGAGGGTAGGGTGGTTAGCAAGGGTGGGAATGGAGTGAAGGGATGGGGTTAGGGGTGAAGCCCCCAAGGCAAGCATGATAGATAAGTGCATGCATGACACAGCCGCAAAAAGACGGACAACGCACAGTCTTTCAAACACACGCTGACATATGCAAACACAAATCAACACACTGACAACACTCTGATTGACAGACATATGGGGTGGGGTGGGGTGGGGGTGCGTGTGTAAACCGGGTTATGGTGTCATGGATTTGGGGTGAATGTGCGAGTGGGTTGGGGATGAGGATGGGGGGAAAACAGACACTGATTTACTAAGACAGACGTTATACATTAAGGTTGCATGTCGTCTACTGAAAGTTTTACTTGACCATGCCGCTTTCGCACAGTTGAGATATCACATGCATATCAGCATCTTGTCTACATAACATGTCAATCTGGCATTGAATAATATTTCAACAGATTAGTACAGCTTGAGGGAAAAGCCACCAACAGCCAAAAAGCACATAAACATACAATGCTTTGAAACAAAAGTTTGAATTTGTCTTATCAACCTCCCACTTCCTGTTATCCAAATAAAAAATCTTTTTCCTGTACACACACATTAATCGAGCGGACCCCATTCACCATTAAGAGATCTTTTATGAACAAGATTATTAAATGCAAGTTAAGCAAAGCCTGTCTTTTTGAAAATATAAAGTACCGGTGCTGCTTGAGTTAGCAAAAGAAAATGATCAAACAGGAATTGTATAAAAACAACATCATCCTAAGATGCAAGTTAAAATATTCCTATCACTTCAGAAAAGTAAAGTATGACCTGTAGTATCGCTTGAGTTAGCGCATGAAAATTACCAAAGTGGAACAAGGGATTTTAGTCAAACAACCCTGAACAAACTGCATCAAACTTTGTCTCCAGACGCCTATAACTATGCACTAAAACACAAGTTTCCGTGCATCAGTGGGGGAGAGATAGGATAGATACTTACCTCCATTTTGTCTTGTAGTTGCTACAAATAAACAGTGTATCATCAAGATCTAGCCCTCTTGACAGTTGAATCAAACATGGCCGCTAAACTACAACGCTACTCTCCGAGTCCCAGGATTTCTTCCTCTGTGGATCCATTAGTTATTTTTTTCACCCAATTCTTTCACTAGGCAGCAAAATAGCTGGTCATCTGAATATTAGCACTTTTCTGTTTACACTCAATACAGTTTGAAATCTCATCTGCAAGAAATAAAAACAAAACAAAACAAAACAAAATAAATTCTCTAAAAGAGCTAATAATTCTACCAAGAAGAAAGTTCACAACAGCTCTCTCTACCTTCTTTTTTTCATGCTTGGTTTCCTTGGCCACATGTTTTCGGGTTCGAACCCAGCGACGTCGACGACACAGGTGGTAGGTTCTCTCCACTGCGCCATAGCCCCCCACTGTGGCTTCCACGCAGTACTCGAACCCTGCAGGTAAAACATCAAAGTTTCTGTTTCTCACATACTTTTGAAAGCTAAAGCTTCAAATTATTTAGGACTGGCTGCATGAAGCTTTGGCACTGAATTTTTGGGAAAAAGTCTTTGCAAAGTCCCCTTCGGGCTTAATTATGGACACCTTTACAGAGCACAAACATTTAATGCTGATTATTCTCACATGTCACACCCTCACCAAGCAACTAAACAAGCACATAAACAAACAAACAAATAAAACAAACAAGCCAACAGTCGAACAAAAGTGGAACGACCATCTCAAATCAACAGCAGGAACTACTTTAGCAAACAATATCTCATCCACAGATATCTATCAGAAATCAGTCTGCTTCTCTTTTTGCTCCTCTTGTAAGATTTTCTGTGTGACAACTCTTCCTTGTTAACAGCTTTGTTGAGGTCACTTTGCCAGTCATCAACATATCAGCCAGAGATATCCCTATGAGTAATATCATGCCGCTGCCCCATTGTTCCCGTGGGATTCCAGAGGCATAAGTCAAGTCAATCCCCTTCTGCTCCTTTCCCTTTGACAAACTTTTCTCGTGTACATCTCAGCCATGGATTCATTTTCTTCTTCTTCGTTCATGGGCTGAAACTCCCAAGTCCACTCATGTTTTTTAAACGAGTGGGTTTTTACGTGTATGACTGTTTTAGCCATGGCTGCGAATCAGTAATCACTCGGTGTTCCACCCTGCCACCCTCTCACTAACACACACACCATGTCACACACACACAAGTGGGTGTATAGATACACATACACACACACACGACAAACCTTCCTCATCCACAGCCCTGTTGAGGTCAATCTGCCAGTCGTCCTGCCACTCCCAGCCATCGGGCAGCTTAATTTCCCGCAGGCTTGTGCCCGCGTCCCCTTTCTGCACAAAACCACACACCAACCAGCTTGACACAAAGGCAGACAACCGTGGACTTAACCACTCACCTTTCCTTCTTCTTTGTGCCAGCGCTCTCCTGGTCAATTATGAATTGTGTCGTTTTGTTATGCCGGTAGCGTTTGTCGTATATAGGTTCAAACGTGTCAATGTAATATCGTTTATATGATTCCATTTTGATTACGTAAAATGTAGTTTTTTGTTGTTTATTTTTTTTTAACAATTTTGCTAATTTGACACATCACTTTTTGTGGCCTCAATGGTATGATTACATCACACTGTCTCATTTTACATGCAATGCTCAAACTGTCAATCGCTTTCATCAAATTGTGAGAAAAATATAAGGTAAAGCAGGGATGAATCTTGCATCTTTGTTTGCCAGACATTTATGAAAGTCGTCAATATTTGGGAAATGATAGGTAATTGACTGGCTGTACAACTTTGCAAATCTGCACAAGTGTATGAGCACATGATGACTGGGTCTAAACCTTATTAAAAACTCCCTTCTGCTGATTTTGTGTCTATTTGAGGTCACCTTTAAAGAGGACATGAAAAGAGGGGTAAGGAAGGAGAAGCAAACAGCCAACTGAAGCAAACAGCCAACTGACCACATTAGTCCATGGTCTGGAGGCCTCCCCCCACGCGCCGCCCGGGATGTTGCGAGATTGAGCCTCGTACACATCCTCCATGAACACATGGTGCCCTGCATCACGGTCGTACAGCATGCTGCAAAAACATCACATGCACATTTTGGTACAGTGGAATATAAAGTTTCAAAAGTAAACTTTGATTTAATTAATATACTTACCAACTCACATAGATAGCAATAACCTCGTTCAGTTGCTAAGACATTGAAGCACTCTTACATGGTAACATGGGGAGATAACTCTAAAACAAAAACCACATGCCATATAAGGCACAGTCCGTGGTGGTTATCTCCCCTACCGGTGTACCACGCATTTTCATGACTTTACCAGTGTGTTTATTAGGTTCAAGGAGAAAGGCTATCATGACAGGCTCAAGGTCGTACACCACGGTAAGAAGTGAAATCGGGAAAACACAATCTGCTGCATAACATTCACGAAAAAACAAGATTTACTTCAACCCTAAGGGCTGCATGAGGGAAGGGTGGTTAGCAAGGGTGGGAATGATACAAAGCCGAGACCGGCCAGCCTAGCACTTTTCTTTTGATAACAAGACAAAGCCGAGGCCTGCCGTGCGCTTTCCTTTTGCTGTGAGCTTCTCTTTGTTATCCAGTGAGGACGTAACCACACGAGAGAGAGAACGAATCAAAGTCTTGGTCAAAGGTGATAATTGTAAAGAAGTGCGGCCACAATCTTCCACAGCCAGGAGATCCTTGTTCTTGCAAACAGACAGTTTCTTCTTGCTATAAACATCCAGATGGATGTTCGTCAATTCCGGGGTACCCGGGAGCGGTTCCGTAGTTAGAACAAAAGAATAAACTAAGTTCTTAGGCTTGGTGTTAACCGAGGCCTACGGATAGCGCTCAGCGAGTGATGCGCTACTTGCGCGGGTGACGCAAGCTAAAGCAACGCCGCAGCAGGTGCTTTGCCAAGCGCTGCCCACAAAGGAAGTGGTGGCAAAGGAGAAGAATTTGAGAAAACTTCCACAAGTTCAAATGCCACCGAGGGAGGATCTAAGAACTTAAAGTTTGAAGATTTTCCCGAGAAGACTCAAATCAGCTGAATGTAACGCAAGCCACGGCAAAGCTGAAGCAGGAGCTTCCCCATGTGATGCCAGCAAAGGCAGAGGTGGGGCAAAAACATCGTTTGAGAAAACTTTACAAGTTGAAAAGCCACCGAAGGAGACTCAAAAAACTTAAAGTTCGCAGATTGTTCCTGAGAAGGAGCAAAATCAGCCAAAGCTGATGGTGAAGTAACGGCAGATGACGATGCTACTGCTACCCCTTCAGGGAAATAGTGCGTAGTAACCTCTGCTGCTAGTGCCAACAAAGATGGCAGCTTAGCCGAAAGTCGAAAAGAGGCATCCCCATCTGCCTCAGAAGCTTCGTCTTCCATATCCTCATCATCCTGTTCAGTAGTATCCCAACGATCTTCGAAAAGATGAGAACCGGAAACCAATCCCGATGAGGCAACACCTGCCGAAACAGGAAAAGGTTGGGAAAAAACTCCCGGAAGCCGGAACTCCGTGAACGGATCCTCCATCCACCTGCCTCATGCCAGCTGAAAGACTGGAAGAGGAAGTGGATGCAGCCTGTGTAACAACAGCGGAAACCGCAATAGCGGAACCGGAAGCCGAAGGCTGATGAGTGCAAACTACCAACACAGACGTGTTAGCGGCAGAAGGCAATACCATCCTGCCACCGGAAGCCGCAGCCGCAGAAGCGGAAGCGGAACCAGCAGTGGATTGGTAAGCATCAGCACCAACCGGACCCATAGAATGGCAACCAAAAGATCCTGTTGTCCTACTACCGGAAGTAGCGGACACATGCTCTTCACACCCGAACCCGTACCCACGCAAGGCATAAGGCTTGACATGAGGAATGAACCTTTTGGCTGGTATGCACTTCCACTAAAGCGAAAACCGTTGCCGCAGGTTTGCGCGTTTCGCCAAGAACACCTCCTGCCGACGCGTAAACGCCGAGAGGACCAGGAGGTGCTGTTGCCTGAAAATCAGCCAAAAATTTGTCGAAAGCAACATCTGACAAGTCCAACACCACTGTTGGATCTGCAACAACGTCGGCAGACGTAATGGTTGCAGAAGGCTCTGAACGAACCCGTGCGAGAGCGCAAAAACACCGCCCGCGATGCTAAAGCGCCGAGAGGACTGGGCGGTGCTGATGTCTGACAGGCAGACAAAAGTTCGTTGACAGGTATACCTGACGCCGAACTAAACACATCTGTCGCCTCTGCAACAACGTTGGTAACCGAAATGATTGCAGAAGATTCGGAACGAACCTGCGAGCGACAGTGCGTTACCTACTATTTGTTTACAATCAGCAGTTAACATTCCCTGAACCTCAGAATAAACAATGACAAAAAAGGCAAGAAGATCCTCGTGCTTAACTTCATTATGGTTGTAACACCTGAGGTTATTAACCGAAGCTGAAAAGACAACTGAGGGAGAAGCGTTATCTATCAACAATAGAATAGAAAGCTGCGTATCAGGGTAAAGTCCCAATCTAAAGATGGCTTCTCGCTAAGGAACTTTAGAACTATGAGAGCTATGAGTAGTAGAAGAAGTTCGTGGTTTAGCGCCAGCTTTAACCGTTTTGACCAACTGAGAACCAGGTGAGCGAGTCTGCTTGGCAGAGCTCTTAGTTTCTCTTTATGTCTAGGATGTCGGCCATTTTAAAAGTCAAGAATGGTGGACAAATGTTCAAAAGACAAGTGGCAAAACCTTCAAAAACGCTAAGAAATCTTCCCGTTATACAAAAAAGAAACGCACTCACCAATTCCTGAAGAAGTAAAGAAGGTTGTTGATATGTTACCAAGATTCGATGGCCTTCCCCGAGAGAAAGGCCGATGGCTTAAGAAAAAGCCTGAGCACCTCAAAACACGTCATGCAACGTGGGTTGAAGGAAAAGGAATGAGTGTCACCGGTATACATCCTGCGCATGCGCGGTACACCGGTAGAGGAGATAACCACAACGGACCGTGCCTAATATGGCATGTGGTTTTTGTTTTAGAGTTATCTCCCCATGTTACCATGTAAGAGTGCTTCAATGTCTTAGCAACTGAACGAGGTTATTGCTATCTATGTGAGTTGGGTAAGAATATGTAATTTAACCCCTTTTTAAGACAGCCTCTCTCCCCCCCCCCCCCCCCCTCTCCCTGTTTTTAAAGACCTTGTTTTTTCAGATTTTCTGTTCATAGCTTCTCTTAATAAACCTCCACTTAAGACTGGCCTTCCTTTTTAACCTTTAGCAAGCCCGTGGTGCCCATGATCGCCAAGCATCTCGTCTCTCCTGCAGCCAGCTGCGATTGAAATTGCCAAGCTTAGGGTGTTTGAATTTCCCGGTGGTATGTTCATTTGCATACAACCTTAACTTGTTGAAGCCGTTCATTGTTCCTGTTTGTAACTTTTACAAAGGTTTTTAGAGAGAATTAAAATGCAACTCACAATGGAGAATGAAGGGTATGAGAAGCCTTCAGACCTCTTTCTCTATAAAAATTCTGGCAATGAATTTGAATGTCTTAGGCCAAAAAATTCTTTGACAAATAGGTGATGATAAGTGATCTGAATGTGAAGGAATCGAACTGTGGTTGACCGAGTCAGACAACGATGACAACAGGAACGACAAAAAGATAGTGCAAAATTTATATTTATCTGCCTGGCTGGTCGAGTTTTGGGAGATAGCAGTTCTGACCAACATTCCGGAAGGTTTGTCAGAGGCAGATTTATTTTCTTCCTGTTTCTCACGGACAATGTGGTCGATCTACTAGTCAAAGAAATAAGCGCTGGTCATTTGAAAGTGAAAAATAATGCTTATCGTGTGTGCACACAGCGTAATGTAATTCATACTGAGATGAAAACATTCAATTCTGCATCTTCTGCTTTTGACTGGCCTTGCAAAATGTTCATCTTACAACTTTAACTTGTCAACAGTCTTTTGTGAACTATAGGATTGAGTGTATCAAGTCTCTGCATCATAAGGAAGGTGTTATTTTAAGCACATTCATGTGACCTACAGTTCAAACGAGCAAGTTAAGAATGCTGCGGTCTATTTATTCATTTTATAGTTTACTACTCACAGACCAAACCACAAAGCAAACAAAATGACCGTGTGACCTTCAATGTTAATTGTAACCACATGCACAATTTCACATCAGTGGTGTTGTTCAAGTGGGAGTTATAGGTGTTTTCTTTAGGCAGTATCAGTTCAAAGCCAATCATAGACAATAACTTGGCTGCAGGAGAGAGAATACAGAGTGCTAAAGGTTAAGACCTTATTGTTTGAAGTCTTAAAATTAAATGTTCTCCAAATTAGAAACATTACTGTAAGCACAAGTTGATATGTCAAAATGAGTTTCAAACACTTGGGAACAAAAAATTAATCCCCATGACATCAATGTCAATCTCAGTGAGGGAAAAAGAAAGAGAGAATGAGTGCAAGAGAGACAGACGTAGAGATCATGAAACGACAGACAGGGACACAAAACAAAGTGAGTGAGAGGGTACCAGCCTCAAAGAGCTGTTTACTTCTCATGAATCAAATATAAAGGAAAAGCAAATGCTTGCAGATTTACAGTGCCTGTGAAACAGAGAAAATGAAAAACTAACCTCACTTCGGGACTGACGTACCAGTCACTGTCCCACCCCCAGCCCGCCGGTGGCTTGAAATCCTCTTTGTACAGTTCAACCTGTAACGACACCAGAATGTGAAATTATGTCACACTCACATGCATCACTGTACACGTCATGACTGAGATCGGAATCTGGTTAGATTTCAGTTTTAGCCGGATGGAATTAGAATTCTGATCTCATCTGGCTAAGATTGGAATTACAATCTCATCCAAAAGTTTGTTGGATAGAAGCAGAATTCTAATTTCATCTGGCCGACATCGAAATTCAGTTCCAGTCCAAAACATTGCTAGATAGAATCAGAATTCCGATCACCTCCAGCGTTAAAATAAAAATTGCGAAACAGCCAGTTAGATCAAAATTCTGATTCAATCCATCTTGATTCGGAATCTAGTCCAGCGCGCACAGACACACACACATGCATGCACACGCACGCATACACACTCAATTCCAGCAAAGGTGAATTAGAAGAGAAGCGAAGCATGTCAACAAGACTAACCTTTCCCTCGATGTCTGAAAACTTTGGTCGCGACAAGGTGGGGCCTTTGTTTGTCCAGGTACCCAAGATGTTCACCTGGTTCTCATACTGCACACAAAATACACAGTATTTTATAACCCAAGGTTGGGGAATTACCTGGATGTTGCAGTTTAAAAGGCATCCACTCAAATCAAGCACATCCAAACATACGCATGTACATGTATGAAAAGAATTTACAAAATCAATCAAAATACATACTCGAAAATGATATCAACATTTGCCTGCCATCTCATGTTGTACCCATTTTCTTGACATGTCTGTTAACATTTGCTAACAGTCAGCATATTAGAAATAACTCATACTGTCTGCTATTCTTGTGTTACTACTGGTTTACTAACACCTATCTCAATCACTGTGGTCTTGGCAGCTTTGGTGCCAAGGACTGAGGTGCACCAAGCAAAAGTGGGTGCCACCCAACCGGGTGAAAACAAACCGCGGGGTCTGATTTAGTTAAAATCACAGCAAATCTCAATTTAAAACCAATCCAACACCACGGCTGGCTCCCGACCGGTTGGTAACTTTCTCGAGCACCTTAGCTCAGGGCACCAAATGTACAGCGTTGGAGTTGTTCCTTGACATTATGGATAACATGACTCACAGTCTCAGCGAAGACGGCAAGCTCTCCTTCTGTCTGCATCTTGTGCCATTCCTCCTCCTCGTTCTGCAGACCCAGCCACAACTTGACTCGCAGCAGTGCCGGGATGTCAACGTCCTTGTTGCGATCCTTGGTGCTGGGGAACTGAAACAAAGCACCATTTTCATCACACTGAATGTTATCAAAGTCCTTGTTGCCATCCTTGGTGCTGGGGAACTGAAACAAAGCACTATTTTCATGAATGCTATCAATGTCCTTGTTGCCATCCTTTGATCAAACTGAATGCTATCAATGTCCTTGTTGCCATCCTTTGATCAAACTGAATGCTATCATATGTCCTTGTTGCCATCCTTTGATCAAACTGAATGCTATCAATGTCCTTGTTGCCATCCTTTCATCAAACAGAATGCTATCAATGTCCTTGTTGCCATCCTTTCATCAAACTGAATGCCATCAATGTCCTTGTTGCCACCCTTTTATCTAACTGAATGTTATCAATGTCCTTGTTGCCATCCTTTCGTGAAACTGAATGCTTTCATGTCCTTGTTGCCATCCTTTGATCAAACTGAATGCTATCAATGTCCTTGTTGCCATCCTTTGATCAAACTGAATGCTATCAATGTCCTTGTTGCCATCCTTTGATCAAACTGAATGCTATCAATGTCCTTGTTGCCATCCTTCGATCAAACTGAATGCTATCAATGTCCTTGTTGCCATCCTTTGATCAAACTGAATGCTATCAATGTCCTGGTTGCCACCCTTTCATCTAACTGAATGTTATCAATGTCCTTGTTGCCATCCTTTGATCAAACTGAATGCTAACAATGTCATTTTTGCCATCCTTCCATCGAACAGAATGCTATCAATGTCCTTGTTGCCATCCTTCCATTAAACTGAATGCTATCAATGTCCTTGTTGCCATCCTTCCATCAAACTCAATGCTATCAATAGTACCTCAACATATTTGTGTTTTAAAGTAAGAAAAAGCAAAACACACACACAGCACAAACACAAACTTTTAACACTTTCACTACGAAGAAAATGTAAGTTGTCTGACCTACTTTCAGCAACCTTCAACTGACCTTCATCTGGATAGTCTGCAGATGGCCGCACTGACGGCCTCTGCAGATGGGGTCAGGGGCAAAGAAAATGTCGTATGCAGGAATGCGGTGAACAGCAATGCGTTTCTGTCCGCTGATCATCCAGATGACCACATCAGGCATGCTGTTCTGAGGCTGCAGGAAGGAATAACATTAAGCTTATTGAAGAAGGGACAAATCTCCTAACATTGCAGAAGCATGAAATGGTACAAGTCATAAATCGATCATTGCTGTCAAAATATGAAGCGTTTGGGACTTAGTTTCCGTAACATGACATTACCAAGATGCAAAACGAACCCTGTGAGATAGACATACAGAGAGCACACAAACACAACCGCTGGTAAGCATGCATTCACACACAGATGCATGCACACACACACACACACATACACACACACACACACACACACACGCATGCTTGCATGCACACATACATACCAATGCGCTCTCTCACTGTCTAACACACACACTCTCTCACACATAAACACAAACACTTTCTCACTCACTCACTCATGCACACACATACCCTCTCCTCCCACCCCTCCCCCCACAACCACCCCCTCAGCTCACCTCGATGGCAAGGTTTTTCAGCGCTGCCAAGTAGCCTTCCACGTCACCCAGTGCCTCCAGAACGTCAGTGGCTGACAGTCGCAGCTTGCTGGCCATCTCCACAATGTGTGCAAGTTCCCCTGACCGGTTTTTGGCCATCAGGATATCAAGTTCGTTGTGTACGTGGACACCCTTCTCTGGCTCGGGTAGTGTTTTGCTAAGCAGAACAGAACATAGACGGTGTAAGTATGCTTTTCTCTTGCTGTGACGGATCTGTATCCCCTGACATCGGCATCATGTTTGCCTCAATGGCCGGGGGGAAAACGGCCATAAATGCAAAAACCCAGTCTGGCAAAAAAACATGAGTGTTGGAGGGATTTTCAGAGCATGAACACAGAAGAAGAAGAAGAAGAAGAAGATCTTTATGGATACAGTGCACAGCACAACACAGACCAACAGATCTTTAAAGTGAACCATCGTTTGCATAACAGAAAATACTAATGAGAAGATGAGAAATTAAATTTTAGCTATAGTAGTGTTTTCTATCCTGGTTAGATGGCATGAGCACAACAGACACTGCTAGTATGAAACAGAATAACACAACGTAACACGTACAGCACAATTCAACACAACACAAGACAGCCTATAGCACAAGACAGCTCAGCACAGCACATCATAACACAGCTAACACAGCACAGACACTGGGAGTATGCAACAGAATAACACAACGTAACACGTACAGCACAATTCAACACAACACAGTACAAGACAGCAAAGCACATAAACAGCTTTGCACAACACAGAGGTTCTTAGGGTGCAATCTTCCATTGAAAGCTGTGTATGTTTACAGTGTACAGTACAAAAGAGAGGATGTGTGCAAATTTATCTCTGGCTTTGAAAGATGTGCATGGCTAAAGTTCACATTTACAACACAGACACAGTTAGCATGCAATTGGTATGGTCAGAGCCCCGAAGAGAGACTGTGAGCGGGGGAAACAAGAGAGAGAGAGAGAGAGAGACCTGCAGTCCTGCACCAGTTGGTCAAGCAAGGAGATGAGAAGCTGGGCCAGTTCTGGCATGGGCAGTTTGGCCTGGACACCGATGCGCACACGCTCAATGTTGGCTTCCTGGAACAAAGTAACGTCTCTTGCAGAGAATCTTAAACAAATGAGGCAGAGAGTTGTTTAGAGATCTCATCAACAAAGGGAAGTAATCGCTGTAAATGAATAATACATGTGTAAGAGTTTTCCGGAACCAGGCTCCTGGCACCTGAGAGAATAACAAGCATTAATTGAAATGAACAAGTGACTTTCATCCTCTTGTAGAGGAAAACATAGTAACGTCTCTTGTAGAGGAAAAGAAAAAACTTGCAGTAATTCCTTTACTACGATTTTTTTCAACTTTTGAAATTGACGGAATTACTTTCCATGCAATGGTGGTAAATGGGTTAACATCCACTCACCAGGTCATCAACAATCCTCAGCAGGATGTTGAGAGCCTCCAGCCTCCAGCTGACGTCCTCGAAGGAGCAGTCCACCACCACACAGGGCTTGGTCCCGCCCCAGGGCAGGAAGTAGTACTTGCAGCCGTCAAACACAGCGTTGGTGGGCTGGGTGGTGGAGGAGCTGGGAGGCACGTTTTCGTCCAGCTTGTTGCCGTAGTTACCTGCACACAACGCGAGGAAAAGAACTCTGTTTAGAGAGCGGTCTATTAATCGTTTAGAATTTGCAACGCTGTGACTTATGGAATAATCAGTGCAACAAGCTCTTAATGCATACATGTGCTCTTACCCTCTATAACATGATGTAAGTGGCAGACAATAAATATTCTTCATTGATTTGTTGTTGTTGCTGTCTTCTTCACAGTACCGTTACGCTTTACAGACTAAACCCTTTGGTCATGGAATGCCCTTACACAATCAAACCACATTTAACAAGCAAGGCCTATCAATCACATTGTGCACAGAGAATCGAGGGATTACAGAGTTTATACATGGACAATGAAGCAACTTTTATTCTTTTTGACGCTCACCTATGCTGATTTCAAACTCCACTGGTGCGTCAATGGCACTGATCATGGTGGCGGTGAGGAACGCTGCGTGAACCCTGTACTTTCGTCGCCGCATGTATTTCTGGACAGGAAGAAAAAAGACATTATTGTTAGTACAGTCTATAATGAACAACCAAGGGGCCGACCAAAAGTGGTCATCACAGGCAGATGGTTGTTATAGAATAGGTTTGTTTTTTGGCGAACACAATAACATATGCTAAACACACACGCACACAGACACACAAACACCTAAACACACCTGGATGACTTATTGCATGTGTCTATTGCATGAGGCTACATCTTGGTTTTGTGGCAAACACGGTGACATACGCTAAAAACACACACACGCACACATGCACGCACGCACACACACGCATGCACGCACACACACACAATCACACACACCCAAACACACTTCGGATATCTTTATTGCATATGTCTACTTGCTGGTAGTCTTGTTGCCTGTCGGTGTGACAGTGTTCTTGTGCGTCTTCATCCTACAACAGTATACTAACACAGTGCTGAAATAATATGTTATAGGGGGTGTACTACAAAGGCGGTCCTTTTTTCAATATTTTTTTGTACTCTCTTGTTTTGGGAGTTTATTTTAATTTTATTTTTTACATGTATAACTTTACATTCTTTCTTTCTTTATTTGGTGTTTAACGTTGTTTTCAACCGTTCAAGGTTATATCGCGACGGGGAAAGGGGGGAGATGGGATAGAGCCACTTGTTAAATGTTTCTTGTTCACAAAAGCACTAATCAAAAAATTGCTCCAGGGGCTTGCAACGTAGTACAATATATGACCTTACTGGGAGAATGCAAGTTTCCAGTACAAAGGACTTAACATTTCTTGCATACTGCTTGACTAAAATCTTTACAAACATTGACTATATTCTATACAAGAAACACTTAACAAGGGTAAAAGGAGAAACAGAATCCGTTAGTCGCCTCTTACGACATGCTGGGGAGCATCGGGTAAATTCTTCCCCCTAACCCGCGGGGGGAATAGCTTTACATTACAAGACAGAGACAAGGGAGCAAATTCACAAAAGAGAACACACGGTGAATAAAGGCGCCCGGTCCTTCATTGAGCCCGAAGTCGACTTCCTCAAGTCTTTTTACACAAAAAATGGCCTAAAGCTCCTTGCGGCCAGCTTTGCGAAGTATACTGCACATAGTCAACTTCGCCCAGTTAATTTGACTCTAAGGCTTGACACGCGCAGAAGCAGGTCAAGTTTGCGTAGGGTGAGTTAAACACAAGTATGAATGCAGCTTTTTTACCACTCTCTATGACCCACTTACACAACTACAGTCGAACCTGTCTATTAAAGACTCACCGAGGGTAAAAAAAGAAGAAAAAAAAGAGTGGTGACCTTGTAGACCGGTGGTTGTTATGGAAAGGTAAATTACATAGGAAAGAACCTCGTCGGTTATCGTTTGGGGGTGGTTGAAATTTGCCAGGTAGTCGTTAACAAGAGGCGGCTGTCAGGGCAGGTTTGACTGTAACCAGGCAATAAATCTTACCTGCACTCTGAGAATGTCGTCACTGTCGATGTCTTCCACAGGGGTTTCTGGTGTCTCTCCCAACTGTGTAACCAGCTCTATCAGCGCTCTCCCTCTGTACGCCACGCCCTCTCCCTGCACACAGCAATGTTGAACATTTCATTACATGTACCATTTGCTTTACAGTGCTCAGGAAAATTTTCTTCTTGAGGTTTCCCTCATGGCCATGTTAAACGCCAAGTCTGGATTGTCATGCAAAGTCTGCTTGTTGTTGGATAGGCTCTTCAAAAACCACCACCCCTTCCAGGCAGCTAGTATAAGAGAAGACAAACCTATGCAGACCTGCCAACTCTTGTAAAGCCTCAAGTGTAGCAATTTAGAATTGTTTGGCGTTGCAAATGATGTTTAATTTTATTCCCATATCCGTATTTATGCCATCTTGCACAAGAATAGACATTTTTAAGAAAGTTTCATTAGAATGCAGGAACATAAAAGAGTATTTTAAGAGTATTTGCAGTGCCACTTTTCAGTGAAGACAATTATATGTTTTATGACCGATTTTGTGACCGCTACACACAGCGTAGCAATCTTATGCTTGGTGTAACAGCGTAGCCGTTGCTCTTAAAGTGTAGCATGCTACGCTGAAAGCATCTCAGTTGGCAGCTCTTTATATGGACAGACAGATAGACAGACTGACCTCTGACCTGGCTGTCACTAATAGGTCCTGGTAATATTTCATCAGGAAGGTCTGAGTATTTTCTCGCGGAGAAAGAATTTGATACAATACAACAAAAGATCAGGCAGACAGGCAGATAGACAGACAAACAGATTACTTACCTTGCCCTCATTGAGGTCCTCGTATTCATCAGCAAGGTCTGAGTATTCTCTTGTGGAGCCATAGAAGTTGATGAAGCAGGGGCCGAATGTTGGCAAGTAACCTGAACAGATAGGATTGTTTCATCATAGAGACGGTAATCCTTTTCATTCTTTTTCATGTGTGAAAAAAATGACAAAATATGCTGCATCGACTACATTTATGATTATGTTAAAATTGGTACCAAGCACAATATTCGAAAAACCAATCATATGGATTTTAAGTAAGAATTGATAACATTGGCGTTCCATGGCAATAGACTGCTAATAGTAATCAAAACAGAAAGGCCATAGCAAATATGCTTTACTTTACCTGATCAAAAGTTTACGAAAAACAATATTATGGCATAAATTGGTTTGCAATTAACAGAAAAATTCATGCTCTAAGAATGTGAAACTAATCAAAACTTTCACAAAATTAATATAAGCAAAAGGAAAATGTTATCCTAATGGTTCTCACAAAAGCAGTTTCTACCTTCTGACTTTTGTTTTAAACCACATCTGATATTGCAAGCAAGATATGGGTTTTTTTTGTCTTGAAAACACTAAGCTGTATTATGTTACTGAGCGCTGCATTAGAGCAAACTATATTGTCACAAATAGGTTGGGAAATCTATGATCGACCCGCAAACCAAATATGAGCTATTATACAAAGCTTTTTTCTTTACACATTATTCTAGCTGTTACTTACACATGCACCAAGTTTGCACAGAAGCTGTTTTCGTGCAATACAAGCCGAGATGACTCTAGAAGAATCCACGGCCATACAATATTTTGAAGCTCAATGGTTCCCATTTTGGATTAACCACAATGATTTATATTTTGCGAAAGAAAAAAAAGTAGAAGAAGAGGAAAAGGAGAGACTCGTGGATCCTCCTATTAAAAAGTTCCCTTTTCTTTTTTAAGGGTGGATTGCCGATTGGGGATGTAAAAATGACCATACAGCTATGTATTGCCAAATAAAGACAAAAGATTTAAAAGAGGGATGCCACACATACTTACTGATTGCTACAAGTACTTCAAACCTCACAGCAAAACATAAAGTTAGTTAGTTGATATGACACACATATACACTTCTTTTGGGGAACATTGTTACCTTAGCTCTCTTGTAACCTCCTTCAATACAAACATCTTTCTTTCTTTCTTTATTTGATGTTTAACGTCGTTTTCAACCACGAAGGTTATATCGTGACGGGGAAAGGGGGGAGATGGGATAGAGCCACTTGTCAATTGTTTCTTGTTCACAAAAGCACCAATCAAAAATTTGCTCCAGGGGCTTGCAACGTAGTACAATGTATTACCTTACTGGGAGAATGCAAGTTTCCAGTACAAAGGACTTAACATTTCTTACATACTGCTTGACTAAAATCTTTACAAAAATTGACTATATTCTATACAAGAAACACTTAACAAGGGTAAAAAGAGAAACAGAATCCGTTAGTCGCCTCTTACGACATGCTGGGGAGCATCGGGTAAATTCTTCCCCCTAACCCGCGGGGGATCTTCAATACAAACAAAAAGCTTCCCCCGAAATCGGCGTATGCTGCCTAAATGGCGGGGTAAAAACGGTCATACACGTAAAAATCCACTCGTGCTAAAAACATGAGTGAACGTGGGAGTCTAAGCCCATGAACGAAGAAAGAAAGAAAGAAAGAAAGAAACAAAAAGCTGCCTCCTGCAATTGTCATGAGTGTCAAAACCTGTTAAGAATGACCTTGTTTGTACTAAAAATTACAAATGATTGTACTCATCATGTCCATGTTTGTATTAAAAATTGTCATGTTTGTACTAAAAAAATAAATTTAAAAAAAATAAAAAAAGTGCCAGTGATTGTACTAAAAATTGTCATGCTTGCTCTAAAATTGTCCATGATTGTATACCACCAACGCAAGCAATTTGAAAATACAGTCTAGCAGAGTTATATAAACAACCCCTTCATTCAGACTCTCTGCCACTCTGATATACATTACAAAGGAACTCGGTCTGAAAATGATTGTTCATTTACATACACATGCACCTAATCCATGTTTCAGCTTGACACATTACATCATGTGATCATGCCACACAAAACTTACTACGATGCTCCCAGCCTGATACAAACAGGAAGTATTGGAAAAGTAAATTATAATAAAACACAAAGTATGAAAAGAAAGAAAGAAAGAAAGAAAAAAAGACAGAAAGAAAGTAAGTAAGAAAAAAAGAAGAAAAACCCAAATTGAAAACAAGCAATGAATTCAAACATTGGCATAAAATCTGGCAATTTATGTTCAGTCCAAGCAAATCTGCAAAGCTGCCAGTAGAAAAGGAAAAAAAGGGGAAAAATGCAAACAGAGAAGAACAAGGGGAAAAGGACTTTTTCTGAAAATGTTGATTAAGAAAATAATAATGAAGGGTGCATCGTTTGTTTCCAATAGATTTGTTTGCATTTCAGAACAACCATCTATTTTTGGCTCACGTAAGTGTAGCCTATGCGATCGTAACTTTGTCTGTCTGTGCGTGCGTGCGTGCGTGCGTCTGTGCGTGTGTATGTCTGTGGTAGAAACTCTAACATTTGAAGACGTCACATTACATTGACGTCACATTATGACGTAAGAGGGTTAGACGTCACGCGAAGGAAGTACTGACAGTCTCGGTCATTATTATTTTGAGCGCGCCGAGACCAGTTGGCAGTCGTGTCCTTGTAAGTAGGCTACATGCAGACAGACAGATCTAGATCTAGTGTCTCGCTTTCTTGCACAGTTTCACCTATGCTCTTTCTGTGTGTGTGTGTGTGTGTGTGTGTGTGTGTGTGTGTGTGTGTGTGTGTGTGTGTGTGTGTGTGTGTGTGTGTGTGTGTGTGTGTGTGTGTGTGTGTGTGTGTGTGTGAGTGTGTGTGTGTGTGACGGAGTGAGTGAGTTTGTGTTACTGTTTGTCGATTTCTGACGTGAGCCTTCAAGGCTTCGCCTCTTGTTGAACTGTGAACTCAAAGCATGGACACACACAAAGCTTTAAGGGGAATATGGAAATATGATAAACAGGTTCAAAGCAAAGAAACACTGATACAATGAGCATGACAATAAAAATGAATAATCATGATGTCCACAGCAAACATTCACAATCCCAACCAAAACCAATTTTCAAGAGAAATAGATCAATGACAAAGTATCAAAACAGTATATTGTTACCATCTTCTCCATCATTATCTGAATGGCATGCGGAAATGTAAGTAAATAACTGTCTTCTCCACTCAACATACATGTACAACAAAAACTGTCTTTCTGAAACACAGCACAATGTTTAAGACAGTACTCTGTTGTTGTTGTTTTTTAAAACAAGACTGGATGCATTATATGAATTATCAATAAATAGAAACAATTAACCCACAGATTAAACCAGATTATAAATAATCTTGACAGAACTGAACAAAATTCATGCCTTCAATTTCACAGATCAATTAAAACAAGAAGGGCAAAGCCCATACGACTCACATGCTCTACACATTTTTCCTACCAAAATACATGTGACCTTGACCCAAGGTCAAGGTGATCCAAGGTCATGCAACACAAAGCTGGTAATTCAAGACATAGGAAGTACAATGGTGCTTATTGGCTCTTTCTACCATGAGATATGGTCACTTTTAGTGGTTCACTACCTTATTTTGGTCACATTTCATAAGGGTCAAAGTGACCTTGACCTTGATCATATGTGACCAAATGTGTCTCATGATGAAAGCATAACATGTGCCCCACATAATTTTTAAGTTTGAAACAGTTATCTTCCATAGTTCAGGGTCAAGGTCACTTCAAAATATGTATACAATCCAACTTTGAAGAGCTCCTGTGACCTTGACCTTGAAGCAAGGTAAACCAAACTGGTATCAAAAGATGGGGCTTACTTTGCCCTATATATCATATATAGGTGAGGTATTGAATCTCAAAAACTTCAGAGAAAATGGGAAAAATGGGAAAAATAGCTGTTTTTTAGGCAACATTTATGGCCCCTGCGACCTTGACCTTGAAGCAAGGTCAAGATGCTATGTATGTTTTTTGGGGCCTTGTCATCATACACCATCTTGCCAAATTTGGTACTGATAGACTGAATAGTGTCCAAGAAATATCCAACGTTAAAGTTTTCCGGACGTCCGGACGGACGTCCGGACGGACGGACGGACGGACGGACGACTCGGGTGAGTACATAGACTCACTTTTGCTTCGCATGTGAGTCAAAAAAGAAGTTTTAAATCCATGCGTCTACTAATGCGCCTTCTTGCCACACTATTTTCACACTCAACAAATTGTTAGTCATTACATGCAAAAACTGATGTCTTTAAGTTTAACGCAAGTTGAAAATTGATATATATGTACGCAACATTTCAAATGATGTTCAAGATATGATCAACATACAACAACTCTGAGTCAACATACAAAGATAACTGAGATATTCAGACACAGAACAACAAAAGCAGCCATGACAAAAAGAATTCACCATTGTCTCCCGCAGCGGATATTAGGGAGAGCGACAAAAAGAAGGTGCCGATTGAGTCATCTTCCGTCAGCCGATCCCTGCGGCGTGAAATCAAACAAGCACATACCCCATGATCACAAGCACTTAGCTGGGCTGTTAGGGGTGAAATTGGGGTTGGCGGTAAGAGTGATTGTTGTGAATGAGGAAATACATGAGCTTGCAAAAGTATTTGAGGAAAAAGGGGGGGGGGGGAGGGAGGTGCCGGTGGGGGTGGAATGAGGGTGGTAGAAGGATCATGAAGGGTTCTTAGGGAGGGGGAGATTAGTGTGCAGACTGATTGTAATTGGGGGTTGGGGTAGGTAAGAGTGTGCCAATGGGTTCTTAAGGGTTAAAAGGCGGGGGGGGGCCCCGTGTGTTTAAAGAGTTGTGCTGGTTTGTTGGCAGCAGGGTTGTTGTGGGAGGGGGCTGTGGGTGGTTGAGAACATAGGGAGGGGTTTCTGGGAAGGGGAAAGGGGGGGGGGGGAGGGGGTCAAGGTGGAAAGGGAGTGCACAAATGATGTGAAATGTTACAAGTGACAGTTAAGCTTAAACACTGGAATAGCCATTTGATGTTACTGTACATCAATGAAAATTGTAAAACAAAATTTTGTAGTAAACTGCGCCAACATTTAAAACAAACCTATTACATTCCCCAGACTCATCACAAAATGAATACAAAAGACAGAAGGAAAACAAAATCATGAAATATCTCTCGCTGAAAAGTCGTTCTACCTGCAAAATGATAAATGATACATGTACAATGAAAACACACGGTGTTCCCCACAACCATTATCTGTGCAGTACATGTTCTCTTTCATGCAAATACACTGTAGATGTCATTTCCACACAAAACATATTATGCACACAAGCATGCTTTTCTTTCCACCATGCAAAACCAAGAAGCTTTTATACACCTGCACTGAAAAAAGTTGCTTGTGAGCATCATATTAACACCTCAGTCTACAATACATACATGCCCCATGCAGCCACTACCATTTGCAGAACGCGTATACCTCGATTATAAACTGCTACTCTGAGCAGGCACTGGGGTGCGTTATACCTACTTGCTGCTCTTTCAAAAACACAGCTGACAGACTCTAACTCAAAACTTGAAAGGGCGAAGATTTCAGATATTATGAATTTGTGAATCTCACATGGATCATAGAAAAACATAGAAGGTATACAGCTTTCCCAGAGAGGAATGCTCCCAGTTATATCGTGAACATTGTGTCTCATAAGTTGAGCAAGAGAAGGAATACCAACACCACGTTAGATATTCAATTTAAAATATGATCTCAGGTGTAGATTAAACTGCCAGGCGACATAATGACAAATCACCAAGGATATTTTTTTAACTGCACCATTTATGACCAGCAGAGTTAAAACCTTCAAAAAAGAATCCCTTCATGTTAAACAGAATGTGTTGCATGAGGAACCAACTGCAGCAAAAGCAGCTCCCAAAAGTCAATCAGTGAATATACATGAAGGTTGATAATGCAGCATTTGGCCCAGAAAATTGAAGCATGTGAAAGCGAGGAGAGCACTAGGCCATGCTGGCCCGAGCATGAGACACTCTACAAGCTTATCCGCATGGTTGCACAGTGGTACCGGCAATGTGTCGCCCCTCCCATGAGAGAACACCTCCCTTGAAAGGACACCTACTGGCATACCTTTGTCTACCATCTCTATCAGATGTACCTGTCATGACAGGCCACATGCAGTCTAGGGACACTTTTAGGGTGTCCTTTCATCGCAGGTACCACTGTACAACTGCACACTACTGTTCAGCCCTTTCGTGCTTCACTAAATCGTGTGTACAAGAGCTTTATACTCTGCATGATTTGAGCTTTTATAAGTCAGTCATTTTTAGAAACTCTTCACCACTATTAAGCCAAGGACCTGTTTTTATGATAGCCTCATTACAGATTATAGTTCTGTCCTAAACATACATTATAATACAAATTAGGTACTTTCAGATGAGGCTTTAATTAACAATAATATAAAAGATAACTTAAGCTTCAAAAGACAGCCATTTTGTTGTGAAACTTTTCAGCTAATTTAATTTAACTCAGCAGAAACTTGATACACCCATGAAGAAAACACAAAATGTATCTTTTTAAATAACTGTAGAATAATAGTGTTTCCTGTTTAGGCTCAATATTGTAGCTTTTTTGTTTTGGCACATTTCAGTTTTAACTGGAAATGATGACAGCTAGCATCAGTTAATTTTCATGTCAATCTTACTGCTTGCTAATTCATCAATTGCAAAATCCAAACCATGCAGAGAGTAACGCTAATGTTGGAAGGAGGTCATTAGTTTAGTTGTCTCATTCACAGGGGGGTTGGAATACACGATGCCACAGAGGCCAGACCAGAACCGGTCCTAGGGAGATCTTTTGAGAAAAGTCGGACAAACCCTGCTCCCCCGGCGCAGTAATAGCTTCCAGAGGCAGGTGGCCAGTGCAGATGGAATCATCTTCGTTAAGGCGATCCCTGATGCACACATCACACACTTCAAACATCAGTCACCATTGTTCACAACCCAACCAATGCCGCAAATATGTACGAAGCTCTTCTGAAATCTAGTCTGTCCCTGAGAATAACAACTATCTTATATCGAAATCTATATAAAATCAAAGAAGTTTTCTTCTGCTTCTTCTTGTCGTTCGCCTTTACAAAGAAGTTTGTATATAGGAGACCTATAGGTTCCTTTTATTCGGATAGTTTCTAGAAAATTCCCGAATGATTTGTGCACAAATATCTGACTCTGTTTGACTTCTGTCATCTGCAATTATACCCTTCACCCAAGAAGATGGGTTTAGGTAAAGAGTACGAACGTCTGAGACATTCTGCTCAATGAACTGTAAATACTTGAAAGCCAAGGAAAGCCACTGCTCATAGACACTCTCAACTCAGGAAGCACAACTACTCACTTCTAAACCTGTGTTTCTTTCAACTGAAAAGTTGAAGAAGACAAGCATGGACAAATTCAAATTAAACACAACCCAAAACAAACAAAGAAAACACTCAAAGAAGTTTCATAAAATCTCCCAATGAAAATAAACAAATGTGACAAATGTGAATTTTTGTGAATCTAGTGAAAAGAAGTAAAGGAAAATCGTGATAAAAATGAAGTAAAGTAATCTGTGACTCAGCCCTGAAAACGGTGCTGATAACTAAAGAACAGTCTTGCTGATAAATTTTAACTCCAATCCCAACACAATGCATGCTACCATAAAAGTGATTTTTCAGACCTAGGTACAATATGTACATAAACATGCAGGGTTCGACACTAGCGGGGGCGGGGGGCGGAACGCCCCAGAGTTTTGTGTTCCGCCCCAAACATTGCCGAAGCTTGGGGCCCACTCCGCCCCAGGATAAATTCCAACAATGACAAACCGAAAATTCTAATGCCAGCAGAGCCAATCACTAAAAATCGCCAGTCAAAGTCGTCACTGAAATTTGCGTTACGATCAATGCCGCAGTCAAGAAAAAAACACATTCAAATCGTCGAAGGACAATGTCGTAAGGGAAATAACTCCCAGATTGCGCTCTTTAGCGTGAGAGATAAGTATCGCCTTCAAATGCCAAACGCAAAATGTGGCGACACATCCCTGGTGTAAAAAGACATGGAAATGAAGATGAAGAACAGGGTGGAGAGAAACGAAAAAAGGAGACCGATGCAGCCAAAAGCGCGAAGCGCTGTCGTAATTTCAATGTCAAATGGTTGAAAGAATTTCCCTGGCTTCAGTACGATGAAGAAAAACAGACAATGCATTGCCGCACGTGAATACTGAGAGTGGGCCCCAGATTTTTTTTTTCCGCCCCAGCAATTTCCATCTCTGGGGCCAGTGTGGCCCCAGGCCAAATAAGTTAGTGTCGATCCCTGACATGTATGACTGACATCCAATTTTTGCATTCAAGACATTTTTGTTGCATTAAACATTTCTTTTGCATTCAACATATTCTTGCATATATAATTGTGCATGTAAATGACTCATGCAACATTGAAGTATGTACAATCACTGTTCGCCGGGCATGAGAAAGAGAGGATTAAAATACAGAAACATACAAAAAGCGCTTTTTGTGGATTCAATTTATCTCAGGCGAGATAATGTTTTCATTTCATTGTGCAACAGAACAAGTTCATGAAGTTACCCTTCTAAAACGATAAGAAAGTCAATCCCCCTTTACCCAAACCTTTCATTTATCTCCCCTTCCCCCCACACACTTTTCTAACCAGCCTACCTACCCTCCCCCCCCCCCCCCCCCCTCCAAAGAATTTCACCAGTTTGCAAAACTTACCAATCTTTGATGGTGAATCTGATCCTTTCACACATGGATGGAAACTGAAGTACAGAAAACAAATTAAGATCATTTGGAGGCAAAACATGCACACATGCACACACAACATCAAGATCATTGGAGTACAATACACATACACACACAAAGATCATTGGGATACAACAAACACACACACACACACACACACACACACACACACACACACACACACACACACACACAAAGATCATTGGGATACAACACACACACACTCACTCACACACACTCACACACACACACACACACACACACACACACACAGACACACATACACAGACACAATCAATCAATCAATCAATAGGACGCTTATATCGCGCATATTCCGTGGGTACAGTTCTAGGCGCTCTGCAATGATGCCGTGTGAGATGAAATTTTATACGGCCAGTAGATTGCAGCCATTTTGGCGCATATTTACCTTTCACGGCCTATTATTCCCAGTCACACGGGTATAGGTAGACAATTATTAACTGTGCCTAAGCAATTTTGCCAGGAAAGACCCTTTTGTCAATCGTGGGATCTTTAACGTGCACACCCCAATGTAGTGTACACGGGGGGTGTTCGGACACCGAAGAGAGTCTGCACACAAAGTTGACTCTGAGAAATAAATTTCCACCGAACGTGGGTTTGAACTCACGCTGACAGCGGCCAACTGAATACAAATCCAGCGCGCTACCAACTGAGCTATATCCCCGCTATACACACACACACACACACACTAAATAGTCCTTTCAACAATGTTTTAGTAAGGCATGTTACCAAAAAACCTCACATAATATACATTATAAGCTTTATAGACACTTAGCTTACCTGCAGTCCCAGTCTCAATGCCTGGTTCCACTCCGGATGGTCCGAGCAGTACATGATCTTGGACTTGATCTGTGCAACACACATAGGACATACAGGCATGCTACAGGCCAAAAATGGTTTTTGCCTGAAAGAAGCGCGCAGTGGCAAAGCCACAAGCCTGAGCCTGCGAAGCAGGCGAGGCAACTAGGGGGGTCCGGGGGCATGCCCCCCCGGAAAATTTGTCAATAAACGGTTAAAAAAATCTGTGCAATCTGGTGCATTTTGGGCATCATTTTCAGGGCTGTAATAGTGTTGTGATCTTGTTAAAAATCCCATTTTAGCCTCCGCCCACCACCATTCAACACACCTCCAAACTGGTGAAAACAAACACTACTGCAGACTAGTATGTATTCACCAGTGCACTGTACTACAGTAGTGGTGTTTTCACCAGTTTGGAGGTACACATGAAAAGGGTTTACAAGTCAAAAAAGCATTGAAAAAGGTTACTGCAAAAAAACAAATGCAAGGAAGAGTAGTCACTCACAAGTCAAAGAAGGCACAGTTCTTTTGCTGCTTTTGCCGGATTCGTTCTTCTTCATGTCAGCCTTCTTTTTATCCGGTGGGAAGGTGTTTTCTAGCCAAGCCCAACTCCATTTGTTCTTCACGCCGGAATCAAATGATCCCGGCGAATTTCTCTGTACAATATCTGGGCGAAATATTTCGCCAAAAACGACGGCCTACATCCGCAGAACTAGACTGGGAACGTTCTAGATTCAGAACGGCAAGACCAATGACGGGCAACGCGCGTGTGCTGGCTTCATTGAGACCGGCCCCCGGTCGCGTTGCGCAATATTCACACGGATCGTTTTTGCGGAAACTTTTCAACTTCACCGGAATAAATTTGACTTTCCCGCATTTTGAAAACGGCTTTACCGGATTTCCGGCAATTACCGGAAAAGTAGCATGCCTGGACATAACATTTTGTTCACTGCCGACATAATATAACGGTACCTGTGATGAAAGGATACCCTTGCGACCAGCCAAAAGAGTCCCTACATTGCAGGTGACCTAGTGTCATGACAGGTATCGTGTTGTCAAGTTAACACACAAAGGGACATGAAAAGGAGTCCTTCCTCGTGAGGTGTCCTTTCACTGGACGAGTCTCACATTGGAAGTACCACTGTACAAATTGTTTGTGCAAAAATGTTGCTTGTTTGCTCTTATGATAACTGTTAAAAAAAACAGGTAAGTAAACCAAGCACAACATGTAAACTGTTCACACAATCTTTTCCCAAAGAACAAACATGTTAGACAGGCTGGCGGGGAAGATTTCAGTCCGTACTGAATCTGGCTAAAATTATTTGTCGACATTGGCATAGGTTCAATCTCTTGGTTTGTCTTGGGATTTATTTCCCAGAATCAACTATTCGCATGCTCTTCTTGCACCCATACACATGATTAAGATCTCAAGCACACAGGGTAAATATAATAAGGGCTACTAATCATTAATTCACAAGTGTATGGCCATTTTCTATCTTGCTATCAGGTAGCCACACCCTGTCTTCAGCACTGATCAACAATTGCAATTATCACCAACGGATCAATAATTACAGGTATCACCAACTGACAAGTTGCTGGTGTATCAACAAGACAGCTAAAAAGACTCTCACCTCTTTGCCAGCAAAAGAGAAGATGAAGTACGGGTCCACCAGTTCTTTCTGATCATCCCCCACACCAAAAACTTTCTTCACTCCTTCAAGAAACTTGGAGTCCACTGCACACACACACACACACACACACAGAGATAAAGTTTGTGCACTGAAAAAAACCTGTGAATAAAATGTTCCCTCTGTTTTAAAATCGCATATAATCTATTAAAAAAAATATATGAAAAAAATCTGGATTGTAAAACTTGAATAAAATATGTTACACACTAAAAATAGTCGTGGATTCTTTTGATACCCTTGACTGAACCTGACCCCACAGTGACCTTGAAATCTGACAACAGCAACCAGATAATGGGTCTTGTCATCATTTTCACGAGTTTTCATTCACAAGCACCTGGGAAATAAATCTCATGTTCCACAGGCAATAAATCCCCGGTTACCATAGTTGCAGGAAGCAGGTTATACATGGATAATCAAAAGCAAACCGAATAGAAACGCTCGGGGATTCTTCGGCTCTTTTCATTGGTGTTTCCCCAGACCTAAACAGACGACACAACACTGCTTTGCAAAGTTCCAAAAACGAACTGGCAAACTGGCAAAAGTAAACAAAAAACAAAACTACTTCATGAAAGGTCATACATTCATCAAAAACAAATGAAACCTAGCGATATGTTCTGTCTTCTTACAGAGTCATGGAGTGCGTGTATCTGTGTTTCGATACACAGACGTTCGGAGAAACACGAACGTCAAGTTCAAGTAAAACGACTCCTGACACACACATTTTGACCCGTGCACAAGACGTATCGATAAACGAAGCACAAATAAGAAACAATAATAAAAGCAAAGAAAGTAGCAACAAGATATGCAAACATCTAACAAAGCCGAGCAAGCAGAATGACAGGTCTAATGAAAAACAAAGAGGTACTGAGTCGGAAACAAGATCGCGATTCTTTCCTTCGCTGCACGACGCAAATCTTCTGTGACCTTTGACCAAACGTAGCTTCCACATTCGATCACTCAGCTTAATATTTACAACAGAAAGCCGAGGGGGTGGAATACCGAGATGAACCTACAGAACTGTGCATCCTCAAACCTGACATATTCATCCCAACATTTAATGAACTCAAAAACACAGAAAGTTGCTTTCACACGCCAGCTTTGATTGCCAGTGGTTATCAGACCGGAACTCGTGTGGTTATCAGCACGGAACCCGTGTTTCAAAGCATGGCTCCCTGGGTTGATTGTGCACTTATTTTCTCACTACCAAAATGATGACAAAAACGATGTTTGGTGGTTTGTTGACAGACCAGCTTTTTTGTCGGTCCTCGGGGGGCATATCGACTTTTGTTTCATATTTATTGACCGCGGCCTTCAGCCTTAATCAATAAATATGAAACAAAAGACGATATGCCCCCCCTCGGACCCACAAAAAAGCTGGTCTGTCAACAACCCATCAAACATCTTATAATGTCTCGAGGTCTTCAAACCTTAGAAGTGCATAGAGTTTCAAAGATATATAAAATTGATAATTTTCCGTTTTAGGACCCAAACTCAACTCCTCCGTGACCTTGAAATTTGAGAAGGGTCAACCATATCAGCTTGAGCAAGACAGAAAGCGCAGGATTGAACTCACTCCTTGGTATGTCTTCTGCTCGGTACACCTTCAAGGCGAACATGGCTGGGCGAAGCTGGACACCAGCAGGACGTAGCAAGTTGCTGCACACAATCATTCGACATTATTTGTATAGATTTATTGTTAAGAAATTACAGAAATATAAACACAATGGTCGTCTTTCTTTCTTTCTTTGGTGTTTAACGTCGTTTTCAACCACGAAGGTTATATCGCGACGGGGAAAGGCCGGGGAGATGGGATAGAGCCACTTGTTAATTGTTTCTTGTTCACAAAAGCACTAATAAGAAAATTGCTCCAGGGGCTTGCAACGTAGTACAATATATTACCTTACTGGGAGAATGCAAGTTTCCAGTACAAAGGACTTAACATTTCTTACATACTGCTTGACTAAACACAATGGTAGTGTATGTACACTTATCTCAGAGAAATCTTACACTATTAGGTCTGACAGAAGAGGGAATTTTAAATTGGTGGTAAATGTACAGGTGCTTACCAACAGAAATTGGTGGTTACCAACATAAATTGGTGGTAAATGTACAGATCTTACTGACAGAAATTCATGGTAAATAGACAGATGTTACCAAGAGAAATCGGTGGTATATGAATACAGATGCTGCCAAGAGAAATCTGTGGTAATGGCCAAATGTTACAAACAGAAAATGTGAGACTTAGGCAGGATGTTTAAGAGTGCAAAGGTTTAAAACATTTGGTAATAAATCAAGGGTTGCATCAACTATATTTTTCATTTTCTCCTTTCTAAATGAAATCTTACCTCTCAATGTCTTCATCATCCAAGTGATCTGTGACTTTCATGCTCTGCAAATAAAAATAGTCAATAAATCAGCTTGGAAATTAGAATACATGTACCAGGGTCTCAAAATAGACGTTCAAGTACTGTATCAGAAATTTCTTCTTAATGCTAACACTGATAAATACAGAGGCAGGTTGGAGGGGGAGTTCATCATCCAAATGATCTGTGACTTTCATGCTCTGCAAATGAAAATAGTAAATAAATCAGCTTGGAAATTAAAATACCAGCGTCTCAAAATAGACGATTCAGTACTGTTTAAATAAAAAGAAAACAGTCACCAGTAACCAGGTTAGGTACTTTAGTTTCCAGTACTGTATCAGAAATTTCTTCCTAATGCCAACACTGAATAATGCAGGGGCAGGTTGGGGGCGGGGGAGGAATTACACAGACAATAATTCTCCTCACAGGTGCTTCGTCTCCAGGGCCGATAATGACGGCGCT
>NC_090256.1:33806249-33882249 GCF_037325665.1 Littorina saxatilis
AAAAAGAACAGAGAGGAAAGGGTCGGGGGGGGGGGGGGGGGGGGGGGGGGGGGGGGGCGAGTGGAAAAAATGATGATTTGGTAAGCAGTCCAAATATTAAGCACTGAGCAGCGTCTGTGAATAACTTACTGGGGCAATTGCATGAAAACTAGTGATCAGAAACAACAACTACCATTCACTGGGACTTTAAGAGACAAAAAAAAAAAAAAAAAAAAAAAAAAAGAAGAAAAGAAATGCAGTCCTCCGGTGTGTCTACAGTACAGACAAAGGACACCGGGCGTAATGTGCAGATGATGATCAGATCATGTTTAACCATGACCAGCCCACAATAACACACCTGTTGCACTGAAGCTATGTGAAGGATAGACTCCCCACTACTGTCCACTCTCCGATAAAAGGGCCCCCACTCACAGTTTTAACAAGAACATATGCACTTAAAATCTAATGAATATACACAGAGGTATGACAGTGAAACACTTGTCACGCTTTTAGACGATAATATTCAACAAAACGAACTTCTGCAAAACTACACAAGAAGGGCAAAGCCCATACGACTCACATGCTTTACACATTTTTCCTACCAAAAATACATGTGACCTTGACCCAAGATCAAGGTCATCCAGGTCATGCAACACAAAGCTGTTAATTCAAGACATAGGAAGTACAATGGTGCTTATTGGCTCTTTCTACCATGAGATATGGTCACTTTTAGTGGTTCACTACCTTATTTTGGTCACATTTCATAAGGGTCAAAGTGACCTTGACCTTGATCATATGTGACCGAATGTGTCTCATGATGAAAGCATAACATGTGCCCCACATAATTTTTAAGTTTGAAACAGTTATCTTCCATAGTTCAGGGTCAAGGTCACTTCAAAATATGTATACAATCCAACTTTGAAGAGCTCCTGTGACCTTGACCTTGAAGCAAGGTAAACCAAACTGGTATCAAAAGATGGGGCTTACTTTGCCCTATATATCATATATAGGTGAGGTACTGAATCTCAAAAACTTCAGAGAAAATGGGAAAAATATGAAAAATAGCTGTTTTTAGGCAACATTTATGGCCCCTGCGACCTTGACCTTGAAGCAAGGTCAAGATGCTATGTATGTTTTTTGGGGCCTTGTCATCATACACCATCTTGCCAAATTTGGTACTGATAGACTGAATAGTGTCCAAGAAATATCCAACGTTAAAGTTTTCCGGACGGACGGACGGACGACTCGGGTGAGTACATAGACTCACTTTTGCTTCGCATGTGAGTCAAAAAAGGGTAATACAAATCTCCCATTGTTCAAACCGCTCTCCAGCCTCAACCCAGCTGAAAATGGGTACCAGTGACCCCATGCAGGGTTGGAATTGTTCGAACAGCAAAGGACTCTAGAGGTAACAATTGGGCACTAGCTGCCTAGATAGAGCTGTCCGTAAAGTGAAAATGTTCATGGTAAACTGGCACAGCACAATGCACACTGCTACCTCTGATGACCCCAATGGGACCACACAAAAGTGTCTGTATACCGTGCAGGAGTCTTCTCATGGATCTATATATACCTTAATCAAGTTCACAGACCAAAATCACAGTAGAAATCATTATTGGGAGGTGTCCTTTTATCAAAAGGAAGACTACATAGGGCTTGGAAACACGAATACACGCCTGCAGGAAAATAAAATAAATTGGTACATGTTAGAGCGCCATAGCCGGTGTACATATAGCAGCTCAATTTCCCAAAGCAGCCTGAATTTGGAAAGGACTATAAATGATACAAATAGAACTAATAGAACCAATAGGTTTGTACTGTACTCAGCTGGCAGTACAGCACAATGTAAACCGTAAGCTTTTATTGTATTGAGTACGGTAACCAGCCCCTGTTTCATTTCCATCAGAACCACCTGTTGCAACAACTGAACAAGCACAGGCTGTGCAATACCATCATAAATGTAGTGGCTGTTGGGACAACTGCTACATTCTTGTACATGTACTGCAACTGTTTCAGATGGCGATACACAGACACAATGAGACTTAGACTGAATGGAACTCAATTACTGGTGGTGTCACCTTAGGCAGCAAACCATAGAAACCAACACTGGTCTAGTAGTAGTATAGTCTACACAGAAATATTTTGATGTCATACACTTATTCACCTGCATCAAAAGTAACTCACAAAAGCGAAAGCCAACTGACTGTACAATCAATATTTTCTTCTGTTTCTCTTTCTCCCCCATCTCATTTCACAATTTCAGTGACGGCATTTTCACAAAGGTGAAGTCGGTCACTGACGCACGTTTGGAAGGCAACAGATGCCTGAGGTATGGATTTCATCCATGCAAAATATTTTTGATGTGACCTATTACCAAACAAAACATTGCAAAACAAGACAACAAAGCACAAAACTTCACAACATACATAAAATCAAATAATAGAAAGTAAAAAACAAGTCGCGTGAGGCGAAAATACAACATTTAGTCAAGCTCAGTCGAACTCACATAATGAAACTGAACGTACTGCATTTTTTCCACAAGACCGTATACTCGTACGTAGCATCATCTGTCCACCGCTTGTTCTGAGCGTGTTTTTAATCCAAACATATCATATCTATATGTTTTTGGAATCAGGAACCGACAAGGAATAAGATGAAATTGTTTTTAAATCAATTTCGAAAATTTTATTTTTACATAATTTTTATATTTTTTATTTTCAAAGCTTGTTTTTTAATCCGAGTATAACATATTTATATGTTTTTGGAATCAGCAAATAATGACAAATAAGATGAAATTGTCAGGAACTCTCATGTCAAATTTCATAAAGATCGGTCCAGTAGTTTACTCTGAATCGCTCTACACACACACACACACACACAGACACCACGACTCTCGTTTCGATTCCCCCTCTATGTTAAAATATTTAGTCAAAACTTGACTAAATGTAAAAAAGAAGCAACACAGACCATATCTATAATATATCTATTGTGTGAGTGTGTGTGTGTGTGTGTGTGTGTGTGTGTGTGTGTGTGTGTGTTTGTGTTTGTGTGTTTGTGTTGGCTTTGTGTGTGTGTCTCTGTGAAAGTTGTTTTCTAACTTTAGAAGACAAACAACACATATTTTTGCATTGATCTACACACACTAAAGTATCATCACAACAACAATGAAAATGATGGCAGCACTTAACACCCCCACAAATCCCACACACTGTGAACAAAACCCTATTAAACCCTCACCCTCACTCAACCATTTGTCCGCCAGACAACAACAGTGTGTAAAAGTGCTGGCAAACATAAAACTTTCAACTTTTGGATCTCTTCCAAAAGATGTTGCAATCACTTTTTATCTACACAATGCATACCTACACCCCAACACAGGAGTCAATCTCCCATGGGGTACACAGACCTATGACAACAACACCCACATATCCACCCCTTTAATGAGGTTTCACTTTCGACCAGAGGAAATTTGACACACTAATTAAAGCTTTGGTACATTTTCCTCTAAATTTGTTTTTCCACATCAGTGAACTAGTGTTTCACAATTTGTCTGAATTAAAATACATGTATCTAGCACGATCCATTTGATATTGCATAGGGGCGGTATCCAGATATTCCATAACCAGGTGTATGTAGAAATCGGGTTAAATGCACACAGACTCACAGTAATGTGTAGGATTTTTCCACAAACATTGAAAAACAATAACCAAGTGTAGAAAGAAAAGACTGATAATCTTTTGACTAACCCCAGTCTCCCCCCCCCTCCCCCCCCCCCCCGCCCCCTCCCTCTTCCACTTTCCCCCCCAACAATTTTATCTTTAGATTTTTCTCAGGTTTGTCTCATGAGTATGCTGTAAACATGTTTTGCTTATGCTTTAGTCTTTCTGGCATATAAATGTTATTTTGAGGAGACAAATTATTTCATACATGACATACACTTAAGTCATACATGGCTTGAAAAGAGAAAAGAAAAGAAGCAATAAGGATAATTGTCAGTAAGTACTGGTGTCACATGACTGATGTGAAACAGTTGATTGGCTAATGGCGATGCGCTAAAACTGTTAGCACACTCGGAGTGTGCTAACTTTTCCACAGAGCGTATTCTTCCGCCCTTTGCCTAAGCGACAGTGTACTCTCATCCTCAGAATTAATTAATGACATGTAGCTTATATTCTCCACAATACCAATTATTATGACCATAAATTTCCTGCTTCTCAATTAAAGCAGAAGTGGTTTTTTTCTGACCGATTGCATGTGCCTGTGCCACAGTTGCCACTGATCTAAAAATAGAACCCGCTGTGTCTAATTTTTCAGTTTCGACTTGCGAAGATTTCTCTCATAATTATGCCATGTTATGCCCCGGTCTCACATCTACGAATGTCACCCGACTTTAGGTAGTCGGCTGGAAGTCGGAAGAGGTCGGAGAGTTCGTGAGAATTAGCAATTTTGTTTTTGAAAAGTCGGTTAGTTCGGAAGGCCCTTCCGACTGTTTTGAACATGTTCAAAACAGTCGGAAGAGCCTCCCGACTCAGACGAATAGAAATTTGTCGGGTGGTTGTCGTAAGCGTGTCGGTTTAGTCGTAAGGCGATTCTGATTAGTCGTAACGGTAGTCGGAAGACTCGTAAGGGTGGTCGGATTTGTCGGTAGCATAGTGTCGTTCGGATTAGTCGTAATGGTGTCTGATTTGTCGTTAGGGCAGTCTGATTTGTCGTTAGGACAGTCGTTAGCTAGTCGGTTTAGTCGTTACACTGGTCGTGAGAGTCGGCTATTGTTCGAAAGTTTTTCAGCTAATAATCGGGCCTGTCGTAACTGCAGTCGGAATTGTCGTTACTGCAGTCGGAAGTGTCTGGATACATGTCGGATTTGTCGGCCCTAAAGTCGGGTGGTTGTCGTCTGCTTGTCGGCTACATGGTAGGATCAGTCGTAAGGACAGGTCGGGAGTGAAATTTGGAGCCGAATTTGCATCCGACACTTCCGACCTAGCCGACTTAACTATCCCCGACACTTCCGAAAAATCGTATATGTGAGACCCAGGCATGTAGCTTATTATCCACATTACCAAATGATGAGTTAGTATACAATTCCCAGCAGCTAACAGAAAACACAAGTGTTATTCCGATAACGTAGCATCTGTTCAGTAAATGAATGTTTTCCAAATTATTATTTCAAGGCAAGAGCAATCGGAATCAAAAACGTGTAGGGTTTAGAACGTTCTTACCATATATAAGACTTATTACCAGCCTGCCTCATGCGTGCAGACTCAGTGCAACGTGACGAGCAATTTTTGTTTTTGAAATGAGACTCAGTGCAGTGGTTTGATTGCCATACCCATAGCCTAGCAGACGACATAAATCCCGCTCAGCAAATTAACATGTTGGGCAAATGTGAACGATAAAACGATGGGGATATAATACGTGTAGGGTTCAGAGCATTCTTACCGTTCATATTTAGTACCAGACTCCCCGATGAGTGAAGATACCACACGAGAAACATGCCACATTTATTTTGAAAATGTGCTTTCCGTCGACCTTGGCAAGGGGCAAAACTCTGCACAGTCAATCTGTCGAAGCTCGATGAAGGTTTCGAATCGCAAATAACTAAGAGCACAGTCCTTTCTCTGAGTTTAAATCACTTTTTAGCTTAAACACTACACTGGAATTTACCAACAGAAATTAAAACAAGAGTTTTTGCGTGTGACGAAAGCACGACACACTTGGGACAGCCCACACAAAAGTAGATCTGACACAAACCTGACCACACAGTTAGTGAGTTACGCCTATTCAAATGCGCGTTGCAAAATGTGCGTTTTGAATCTTCTTTTTTATCTGGCGGTACTGACAATATCGTTATTGAAACAATCCCAATGCACTAATGGATTTATAGAGCAAATCTCGAAAATAATTATTGAACTCAGCGCTATGCGCTTCGTTCAATAATGAATTTTCTCGATTTGCTCTATAAATCCCTTAGTGCACTGGGATGTCTCAATAACTTAAAAAATCAAGCCATGATTTCTTATAACCGTCGAACCTGCCCTGGCGACCACCTCTCGATAATGAACACCTGCCAATTAGGACCACCACAAAGGACCCCCAACGATTTTTCTCTCAATATAATTCACCTTTTCATAGCAACCACCTATCTATAAAGACCACTTTTCGTTGGTCTCTAATAGGTGGTTGTTACAGTCAGGTTTGAATGTATTACTGCCAGATCGTACACACCCCCCACAGTTGTTTACTGCTAAAAGTCTGAATGAGTTACCTGAAAATCTGTTATGCTTTCCTGGTCCACGGTATCCCGGTTCCTCTTCTTCCTTCCAACACTCATAGCAGACATAAGTTGTTTTTCCTCCTCACGGCTGTCTGTTGTATCATCTTTGCCCTTCTTTTTCTTCTTTTTGTCTTCTGCATTTTTCCCTTTCTTCTCTCCACTTTCAGAGGATGTTTTGTCCTTACCACTGTCACTTTCATGACCATCTTTATTCTTCCCAAACTTTTTGAACATGGTGGCAGTTCTGAGATCTCAAATCACTACTATTTTAGATGATACACATCTCTGAAGTGGTAGCGAGGTATTCCAGTTCAGAAGCCAAAGTTAAACTGTAATATTTATTATTTCCATGGAAACACATTTTTCATTCACACCAACACCAATAAGTGCAATGCCAATCATCCTCAGTCTAGGTTACATCTTATTAATAAGCTGAATCCCAAACTTCACATATTATTATCTAAAGGTCTCTTTCTGGTTTATACTGAGTCCTGAGTTCATGTTCAATTAGACAACTTACATTTCAAAGAACAAAAATGTAACTCTTGTAATTCTTATCGCTTCCATAAGTAAATCAATGCTATCTTTTCAATGACTTTCACAGTTTAATTCCCTGATTTATTACATGTATACCCCTCTGATTTTCTGCATCTTTCTCATGTTTTTCTTTCTATTGTGCATTCTAAAACAGAAATTCCACTTCACAGATCTGAACTCTTGCCCTTTTATTTTCCTTCAAATAGATTTTCATTTTTCAGGATGAACTTCACCTTTGCCACACAAGAATTGCTTGACCAACACACACTCAGATGACCAAAACCTCACAACAAGCAGAATCCTGCAGATATAGACATAACCAAGCAAAGAAGAGGTAACTCTCGCAAAAAATCAAAAGTCCCCAAAACAGGGAGACAAAATAACAGGCTTTCACCTTGTGCAGAAAGGCAGTTCGAACGTGTCTTTGATGTTGTTTTTGGTGTTAAAAACTGACCTACAATTAAAGAACAGACATCAGCCTCGAACTGCACATCAATTTTGAAGAATTCGTAACCTTTATTTGTTGAATATTTTTTCTGCAAAAAATAATCACAATCATCGAGACTTGAAAATTAGAGTGCACTCTGCTGAAAATACGATTTCTTGGTGGTTCTATCGTTAATCTTACCGTCCTGATCACTTACATTAGAACCAGAGTGTGCGAAAGACTCCAAAATGCAGATGAGACACACCAACCTGGCTACTTCAGAGCCATTTTGAGCAATCTCACTCTCACTCTCAGTCACTATCTATTTTTCGATCAAATGCTTACGTAAACTCATGACGTCAAAAGATGTTGGAATTTGTTTTCACAACAATGTTCATCAAGTGGATTTACAAACAATGAAACCACTGTAATCCGGAAAATTTCTTATTTTGCTGAATAACAATGGGTTCTTTTATACGTTAGATCGGGAAAGCCATCTCTAGCCTCATACAGAATTGTTCATAACCTAAAAATACACCAAAGTCTTTTTCAAAAACTATAGTCTGTTTGAAAAACTTTCAGAAATGTTCAAAATTATAAATCAAGAAAACTAGACACATTGAAAGAAATTTGGTGCACAAAAGTTTTCCTGATCACAAACGATTGTGTGAAACTTTCTTTACAACTTTCTTTCATGAAGTGTACATATTTTTGTAGCAATAGGCGTGTCCCCTGTTTTGAGTGAATACTGTTTTCATGGTGCACAACCTGTGTTTGAAAAAATTTGAAAAAATACACAGCGGCCATAATTTCTCTTTATTTAAATGAATTTCAACTTCCAAAAAGATAGTTTTAGAGTGAAGATTTAAAAAAATCAATGCAAGAAGAATTTGAAAAAAACCCAGTTGGTTATACCTAGTACCTACTGCAGATACCACAACAACAAAAAACCACAAAGATCACACTTGCGATGCAGTAGTATATCCTTCCTGTATTCTTAATTTGCATGGCTGAACAAGAATATACAGGTAGCTAAAAATCCACAGCGAAGAGGCCTGGCAAAGATTTCCAATAAATCTGACATGTCACAACCATTGTGCTCTGCTCAGGGTATGCAGTTGCTGTCAACCCCCACCTCTTACTGCTTCACAAAACCACCAGTACAAGTTAGTAAAAACAGCTTAAAGCTGACGTGAACTGAATAAAGTCAAGTTTTGAGAAAATCAGCAAGAACACTTATACTACTGGACAAACCCCAAGCTGCCGACACTCATAATATGCAACGGCTATGCAGAGTCTAGCGGCAGCAATGCATGCACAAACACTTGAAGAAAAAGACAACCCCCCCCCCCCTTGAATGTCTTTACTGTGGTAGTCAGTCTATGCATCCAGGAGCTTTAATTGCCAACGGAAACGACGACTCTGACTCAGAAACTATCACAGTAATTTTCAAGTACTTATACTGTACGACAATAATTTTTCAAGTACTTGGATTTGAGCAGTTTAACTTTAGATTGGGAAAATAATGCTGCTATAAAACCAGAGGAAACCGTTCAAAATGAATGCCTCACAGTCCATCAAAAAACTCTCTAAACACACAGTCCCTTCCTTAATTTGCCCCAACTACAAGAGAATATATTCAAAGTCAAATATATTCAGAGACTATAATTATTACAGTGGCGGCTAGTAATTTTTCAAACCGGTACGCAAACTTTTAAGATGCAAACAGTCCAGAAAAAAATGGTAGGCTGGTCATAACCTGAGTAAGAGTCCAACTCAGAGTACTGGTTTTGTTGTTTTACCAGCAAAAACCCCCGATAGTTTTAAAAATCAACCGGTAGGTCATACAGGCAGCCAATTTTGTTACGGTATTTTCTCATTTCAACCGGTAAAATACCGGTAATTACCGGTTAATGCTAGTAATACGGTATTAGCCTGCAGGCTATTAGAACATGTGTACTACAAATCACATGGCTCTTTTCTTTGTTTTTCTCCATTCACTTTCTTCTCTTTCTTTCTTCTAAAGATAATCCACATACATGCTGCTCAAAGTGTGCGTCGAGTGTTCAATTCTGTTGAAAGTGTGCAACTATACACATACACCTCTTAATTTTTCCTACACACCCCTCTTTGTTTTTCTTAACCCTGCATATATCTAGAAACCATTTTCAGAGACTCAGGTACCAGCTTGCTTCACAGAAACCACTTTTAGAGAGAGACTGGTATCAAGGCTTCACAGAATTCACTTTCAGAGACTGCGCATGGTACCAAGGCTTCTCAGACACCACCACAAAATTCACATTTCAAATCCAATGTTGAAGTATGATAAACAGTAAGACACGCTCACGTCGGTCAGTGCTCTCATTAATTAACACCCTGTGAGAGAAATGTGACATTACTTGACGTCAAGCTACATGTACCACCTGCCAATGACCATGCAGTCCAACATGAGTTATACAGTTAGGCTGTGTCAGCCCACAATGCCATTCAGCTTTCCCTGCAGCCACCTGCTTGAAGCCCAAAGATAATATATTCAAATGATTGCTACTATGTAACTAATTGCTGGTCCTGACTACAATTATCAACATCCATCTCCAAATCGACTGTGGCTCTGATGCCAAGTTTCTCATTTCCTCTTGCAGTTTTTTCATCTTTCACTTGTTGACTATGTCAAAAAAAGACTCATGTTCTGAATCTATAATGGCTGCTAACCTTGGCACAGTTTTTGTCAACCGCGAAAAGTGGTTTGCATTTACACTTTTGAAGTCAAGCTCACGTTTTATTTCAAAGCAGCCGTTACATGTGTCCCTGCCTTTTGGAATGAGCGCTTCTGCTGGAAACACGCTTCTCCGGGTTTACCGCTAGGTGGCGCACGAGAATCAGGCCTGTGCTCCAGCGGCGCGCCCGCAATTTCGCTTCGCTGCGGAAGGGTAACACAGTCGTGTCACTGGACACAGCGGCAGAGATAATATTTTGCGGAAGAATGCCGAACAAGTGTTGTGTAGTGAACTGCAACAAAGCAAAGGGATTGAAGTTTTCCAAAGATGTTGATAGGAGAAAGCGATGGATGGTTAGCAGGCCACAGTCATATTGTCTGTGTGCTTTGCGCTTTGCAACTTCAGGAACAACGTCGTGTCTAAACATGCATAATGTTTGTTCTTGTTCTTTTAGTCAAATCCAAAGCTATTTTGTTTTATGCAGGCATGCTCACACTGAGGTAGACGTGTCCTAACTTGATATGAATGCGTACTTTTCTTTAGACTACAAGTACTGCATAATACTACAGTCATTTGTGTTTTCTTGAGAAAATCATAAACTTTTTTTTCACATCTGTTTCTAAAGGCATCTGGGATAGTGGTATTCACCTGAACATCATAGGGCACAAATAAGTCCTGTTGCACTTTTTTGTTCACTGGTTATATGAATGCAGCTGTGGATCAATGTATTAGTGATACTAATGGGTAAATTCCAAAATTCATTATCCGATTTGAGTAAAGAGACATGAGCAGAGGTTATTTAGTATATGTGTGAGTGTGCTATAATATATGTGTGACTGTTCACAGTTCAGTGTACACTGAACTGTGAACAGTCACACATATATTATAGCGTGTGCTCATCTATGCAGGTGTGAGCCATTGTGACTGACCAAATATCTGCTGCTAGCTGGAACTGTTTAGTTTGTGGTCACCACCACAGAGCCATAGTACCTGGAATGTCTGTGTTCAGTCAGTATGTGATATGGCAGGCTTAAATCTGTTTGCCAAGATATATTTCATATACTGAGTGTTGTATAATGGTGCACATCACTGTTGTTCACTTTTTGTGCTGGTCTGTGTGTTTTGTTTAACTGTTGGTTATTACTGTACTAGTGATTAATCAACTGAAACTTTACACTTACATTTGTCTGTGTGTACAGTTTATTTTATGCATTGATTTTGTGAGCAGTGAATACTGAGTCTTGTGCGTGTGCTTATTTAGTTTTTTATATGCATCAGTGAGTGAGAGTTAAGCCTACTCTATGAATCAGTACATCTTCAGTGCTCATTCTTGCAAGATTACAAGGAGATATTAGCTAAACAGTAGTTCATTCAATGCTCAAATTAAGATCAAAGTGATTCTTCACAGATTAATATATTCTGCCAAATAGCACTACACAGTCTTAGCAATCTGATTCTGAATTCATAAACTCAAATTTTTTTAAACAATTGCAAAATGATTGACAATGTGTTATGCATCCTCCTGATATTTCATATACAGCTAATGGATAAAGTTGAATTGACCGATCAAGTTCAGATAATAATTTTATCTTTTGCTGCAAACTGCAAAAAATATTATATTATCAGAAGTCTGCCCAAACACAAAATGCCATCCATGCATTGCACAATTCTTCGTTCATTTATCACTCTCATCACACACAGACATTCACCAATTCGTTCAGGCATATATATATGACACTTTATTCATCACACAGTGACACAAGTAAACCATGAACAACTGAAACTAACCTGACCTGCAACAACTCTTAAATTTAAAGAATAGGGGTTAAAAATCAAGTCTGCGAAACCCGGCAAATGCAGTTGGCAGCCCAGAGATCCCCAAGTACCTCTCCCAAAGATGGTACTTTTCGGCTACAGTTTCAAGCTGTTTGGACAACTTCTTTGAATGTGTGATTGTATAGTGTTTTTTGGGGGAAACTGAAAGGTAGCCTCGTCAGGGGACAACTATTTAAATCCATATCCTTATCATTTTGTTTCTCGATT
This sequence comes from Littorina saxatilis, assembly GCF_037325665.1. Lineage (NCBI taxonomy): Eukaryota > Metazoa > Mollusca > Gastropoda > Littorinimorpha > Littorinidae > Littorina > Littorina saxatilis. The sequence goes on from NC_090256.1 coordinate 33,818,227, forward strand.
GAGAATAATCATTTATAGATGACTATTACTCATTTCCCTTGTTGGGGTGTACTTGTATGTACTGGTGGTTGATTATCCAAATATCCTCTCAGTGATTGAGGCTTATGTGAGGCTCAGTGATTGTAAATTTCTCTGTTCCTTTAACGGGTTTATCCGGTATTTTTATGTGTACTAATGGTACAGGTAGATGTGGGGAGTGATGTAGTTGTTTGTTCAGCCCATCCCATAGAACTCCAACCTGAAATCACACAATAGGTATGAAATTAATGTGTGCATATTTAAATGTTCATATGTAAACTCTACAAGCAGTAGAGCTAATAAATATAAACTAAATATAGCTGAATATTCAAAATATTGTCTTCTGTTATTTATGTTCTGTGACAGTCCAACCCCCCAATAAAAAAAAAACAATTTCTCAATGCATCACTGGGCCATGACAATGACTCAATGACTATAACTAAGTAATTAAGTTGCTAAGTCTGATTTTCACAATTTTAATTCTAATTATGATTTTTTTGTGTAGCAACGTGTCTGTATCTGCATTACATTTTAATTTAAACTAAGTCTTATCACACAGTGGAGGGAACATGACAGCTGATCGGTGGGAAGTGGAGTGGGAGAATATTTCACGAACGTCTCAAAACATGCCTACTCAGTCAGCACAAGAGTCAAGAGTGCCACTATCATAGTAATCTGGGCTAAATTTTAAACAAGAACCTTTAATTTTTTCCGCAGTAATTTTCTCCAAACTAAGCCCAAAATAAAGGCTACAAAACCGTGCCGACGTCAGTCTCAGTCAGTTTCGGCGATCACAAACTGACACACACTTGACAGAAATCACTGAACTTCAGTCTGAAGCAACTTTGAACTCACCTTTCAACCAAATCTGCTTTCCGACCCGAAGTTCGTGCATCCCGCTGTCGCAGTTCAGCTTTCAACTCGGACAAAGTCCAGGTACCATACGGCCTCGACATGTTTTGATGCGAAAAAAGTAAGAAGTGTCGAACTGAGCGTGGAGTGAACGAGTCCAAAGCGAAAGCGTAGATAGCGGACAGGCGGAAGTAAAAGCGAGTCCTGGTATTCGCGCGCCCCCAGCGGCGAAGTACCGAAGAGTTATCCTTCTTTGCCTAGCAGAAGCGCTCATTAATTTTGCAAACAGTACCTGATAACAGTGAATAAGTTGTTGCAATAATATGTAATTCAAGAAATTGAAATGATGCAAATGGTTTCCATGATTTTCCAAACAAAATTGTGTGCTCAATATAAAGTAAAATGATCAGTATATGAAAACTTGCATTTATCGGTTTCATTTATTTAGACACTGATCAAAATGTTCCCACTGATAATTCCATAATCATAGCCAATACCTACGCAGAAATGGTATTCAGACTCAGCTCACTGAAAGCAATGTTTTCAAGGCAAAAATCATATCCCTTTAACCAAAATGTTAGCACTCACATATGAGCATCTGACCTTTCTCAACTTACACATGAATAAAGAGAGAGGGAAGTGACTGCCCTAATAACATAATAGGTGACAAAGCCAAGTGTTCAAAGGCTAGATGAGTACCGTACTTTTCGGACTATAAGGCGCTGCCGTGTATAGGGCGCACCCCCTACTTTTAAAAATAAAACTGAAAAAATCCTAGAATAAGGCGATGTCATGGATAAGGCGATAGTGTCGTGCATAAGGCGACGGCATGAAAGAAAAAGAAAACAAGAAGGGCAAAGCCCATACGACTCACATGCTTTACACATTTTTCCTTCCAAAATACATGTGACCTTGACCCAAGGTCAAGGTCATCCAAGGTCATGCAACACAAAGCTGTTAATTCAAGACATAGGAAGTACAATGGTGCTTATTGGCTCTTTCTACCATGAGATATGGTCACTTTTAGTGGTTCACTACCTTATTTTGGTCACATTTCATAAGGGTCAAAGTGACCTTGACCTTGATCATATGTGACCAAATGTGTCTCATGATGAAAGCATAACATGTGCCCCACATAATTTTTAAGTTTGAAACAGTTATCTTCCATAGTTCAGGGTCAAGGTCACTTCAAAATATGTATACAATCCAACTTTGAAGAGCTCCTGTGACCTTGACCTTGAAGCAAGGTAAACCAAACTGGTATCAAAAGATGGGGCTTACTTTGCCCTATATATCATATATAGGTGAGGTATTCAATCTCAAAAACTTCAGAGAAAATGGGAAAAATGTGAAAAATAGCTGTTTTTTAGACAACATTTATGGCCCCTGCGACCTTGACCTTGAAGCAAGGTCAAGATGCTACGTATGTTTTTTGAGGCCTTGTCATCACACACCATCTTGCCAAATTTGGTACTGATAGACTGAATAGTGTCCAAGAAATATCCAACGTTAAAGTTTTCCGGACGGACGGACGGACGGACGGACGACTTGGGTGAGTACATAGACTCACTTTTGCTTCGCATGTGAGTCAAAAATGAGGAAAAACATCGTGACTTTTTACTTCCCAACAGCTGATCTCTCTGTTTACGCCATTTGCAAACCATGGATTCGTTCAGGCCTAGTTCGAAAGCTGCCTTTCGGTTGCTCTCCAGTCGTATCGCAAGATCGATGGCATTAATCTTGAAGGCAGCGTCGTATGAAGCTCTCCTCGTTTTCGGCATTTTGACAGTGACAAAGTCGAAGTGCAAGTTGAAGTGTCAAGAGACCGACTGTCGACTGTCGTGTTTCAACGCAACTATTGTTCAGGTAATTTTTTCGGCGATCAACATTGCTTGAATTGTGTTCACTTAAATGGTTGTTAGTTGCTCATTGATTTCAAGTTCACAGTGCTCGTCAAACCTATTTTATCCGAGAATAAGGCGATGTCGTGTATAAGGCGACCCCACGATTTTAAGTGAAAAACAAGTCACGTAAGGCGATAATACAACATTTAGTCAAGCTGTCGAACTCACAGAATGAAACTGAACTCAATGCAATTTTTCAGCAAGACCGTATACTCGTAGCATCGTCAGTCCACCGCTCGTGGCAAAGGCAGTGAAATTGACAAGAAGAACGGGGTAGTAGTTGCGCTGAGAAGGATAGCACGCTTTTCTGTACCTCTCTTCGTTTTAACTTTCTGAGTGTGTTTTTAATCCAAACATATCATATCTATATGTTTTTGGAATCAGGAACCGACAAGGAATAAAATGAAAGTGTTTTTAAATTGATTTCGAAAATTTAATTTTGATAATAATTTTTATATTTTTAATTTTCAGAGCTTGTTTTTAATCCAAATATAACATATTTATATGTTTTTGGAATCAGAAAATGATGAAGAATAAGATGAACATTTTATAATTTTTTTAAATTTTTTTTTTTTTACAATTTTCAGATTTTTAATGACCAAAGTCATTAATTAATTTTTAAGCCACCAAGCTGAAATGCAATACCGAAGTCCGGCCTTCGTCGAAGATTGCTTGGCCAAATTTTCAATCAATTGAAAAATGAGGGTGTGACAGTGCCGCCTCAACTTTTACAAAAAGCCGGATATGACGTCATCAAAGGTATTTATCGAAAAAAAGAAAAAAACGTCCGGGGATATCATTCCCAGGAACTCTCATGTAAAATTTCATAAAGATCGGTCCAGTAGTTTGGTCTGAATCGCTCTACACACACACACGCACAGACACACACACACACACACACACGCATACACCACGACCCTCGTCTCGATTCCCCCTCTATGTTAAAACATTTAGTCAAAACTTGACTAAATGTAAAAATTTTAAAAAGTATCGCCTTATAGTCCGAAAAGTACGGAACAGTAATCATCTTTGAGCCATTTTATCATGGGAGAGAGGTCACTGATCAGCTCTGCAAAATATGCCGCGATACTTGTATGCTGGAACTTGAAGCAATTGTCATCGCTTGTTCGTAAAATGCCAGTGAGGGTAAAACTTTCAATTTTCATCTTCAGAATGCCATCTTTGAAGTAAGTTTTTTGTTAATACTCTTTGCTTGTTGTTTGTTCTATACTGAAAACTGTCAAGAAGATATGTTTCTGTAATTGTTTCTATAACAATTTGAAGTGGCTACTGTTTTTGGCAATTTACACACACCAAATTGCCCTTATTTACTTAAACCTCCTTATACAATTGCGTATGTGAATTAATATGCCCTTGACTCAGCATATATGCCAAAATGGTCTTTATTTACTTATCCTTGTGAGTGTGACACACGTTTTTATATTAATTTAGATGTCCTAATGACAGCGCAGCATTTAGTAAGAGATTACCACACACATTAAAGAAAGATCAATCAATAGTTATTTGTTCTGCAGTTCTGGCCTCACCAGCTAATGAACCTGCAATATTTTCCTTTTATCTCATAAGAATGCACACCCTTACCAGATCAGAATCATTAACACAAACACGACTACACCTTGGCAATAACACAAAGCCTCGCTACCTTACGCAAAGCTAGGATAAAACTGTTCAGTTGATTTTTGCATGGCGAAGGAATCGAAACAGATCACAGTACTGGCTAGCATGCTGGTCTGATGCACATCCCATTTACACAAACAGCTGCCATCCAAGGAAAACAATGCCAGCAATGCTTCACAATGTCAAACCCACGCAAGCATTTCACACTACAGTGGAACCCCCCACCCTTTTCAGACATCCTCTTATCAAACAATCAATATGAGGCTTATATCGCGCGTATTCGTGGGTACAGTTCTAAGCGCAGGGATTGATTTTTTTTGTTTTTATTTTATGCAATTTATATCGCGCACATATTCAAGGTGCAGGGATTTATCTATGCCGTGTGAGATGGAATTTTTTTTACACAATACATCACGCATTCACATCGGCCAGCAGATCGCAGCCATTTCGGCGCATATCCTACTTTTCCCGGCCTATTATTCCAAGTCACACGGGTATTTTGGTGGACATTTTAATCTATGCCTATACAATTTTGCCAGGAAAGACCCTTTTGTCAATCGTGGGATCCTTAACGTGCACACCCCAATGTAGTGTACACGAAGGGACCTCGGTTTTTCGTCTCATCCGAAAGACTAGCACTTGAACCCACCACATAGGTTAGGAAAGGGGGGGAGAAAATTGCTAACGCCCTGACCCGGGGTCGAACTCGCAACCTCTCGCTTCCGAGCGCAAGTGCGTTACCACTCGGCCACCCACCCTGTTATAAGACATAAGACTCCCCCCCCCCCCCCCCTTATCTAAAGCCCTATAGTTTTGAAACCTCCAGATTTTCTGTTCAAGATGACATCTATAAATGAAGTTTTACTGCCACGTTTAGATTTCCCCCTTTAAGACCTAATCATGTTAAGTTTTTGAAGGTCCTAGAAAGCAGATTCCATTGGAATAAAATGCACTCTGGCTGCTCTTATGCATGCATAAAGCCATGACTTATCAACTGTGAATTCAGATAATGCTAATGCCCCCCACAATATTTCCTCCCATGCTAATATTTATTTTTGTACGCTTGATATCCTTTTCCTTTCAGAAACTGATGACGCAAACTGTAATGCCTATTTGCGGAGCAATATCTTTATGAAATCAATAGTTTGATGTATAAATGAACAGCAAACCACATCTTTACTGGAGGGTTTCATTAACCAAACTATCTGTTGAGCTTGGTGATCACAACCACAGCCCAACTGGTTCCTTGAAGACACATAATTAAAGGAAGGAAGAATGAGTAAAGAAAGTGGAGGCTCGTAGGTCATGTTACTTTTGCTAGTCTCTCTGTTTTGAACTGGAAAGGTGCCACAATTACGTTATAAAACAAGCCTTACTTGGATCAGTCTTCAGCCTCACAAACAGCTTTTCCACTAACATTTCAAGGACCTACACAACTCTTACCATCATGTTTTTTGCTGCAAAATATTTGGTCAAATGTAAACACAAATACTGAAATACCTCACAGACACTGCATTTCAAAACTCAGGATTCTCCTGCCATACATGTTTTTTCACTCACACAAATGATCAGTATTCCAAAAAATAGTCCCTACAGTTCAACATTTTCCGTCTGTATCCTGACAAAGTATACTGACAAAGTCAGCTTCTTGCTGAAAATCCACAGGCTGTTTAATCAAGCTGTGCAAGTTCCACTCACAGCACACTCACAAACATCACTAGCCACACAGAAATATCCTTTACAATGTCTGGACAGACATCTGGATTCCCGTATATTAAAAACAGGATGCCTGCAATGAACTCATGCAGTAACTTCGATACACATACACTTCAAAGGAACATGGCCTTGCGAACCAATCACATGAAATGGTTTGATCATTGCCAATCCTGTGTGTAATTTGCGAATGAATATGCTGTATCAGTATATGAATTAATTGCCCCTGCCGACCACGTGAGGAGTGATAAAGAAAGTACTTCCAAGTTCACTGGTACACCCCCCCCCCCCCCCCTCATTAAGAAAAATCAAGTCTAAAAGAGAATTAGGGTCTAAAAATGGATGTGATTCAATTACAGATGTAATGAACACCAACAATCTGAGAAAGTAGGGCCCTACAAGGGACAATGTCTTAAATCAGGGGTCTGGAAAGGTGGGTTCCATTGTATGGAACTGAGAGAAAACTACATCAAATGATCTACTGCATATTAATGTCTTCAATACATCCACTGAAAAAACAACAAAGACTACTAGTACAGTATCAATTCTGAGAATTCCCCCCACCCCAAACTGTTACCCTACCCCTTCCCCCCATATTCCCCTTTCTACCCCCTCCCCCACCTACCTCCCCACCCCCACCATCCCCCCCCCCCCCCCTCCTCATGCACCCTCCCTTTCCTAACAAAGCAACTGTTGTACGCTGACAACATCAAGAAAAAAATGGATGTCGTTAGTCCAGAACAAAAGCAACAGCTGTGACCATCTGCTAACGTCATGCACAGAACTGATCGAACGTTTCTGTGTCGGATCACTGAGCAGTGTATGGTTATGTTCCAATATCCAATACCTGTTCATGTTTCAGTGGGTTGCAATGTCCTCAAATTAGGAGAGAGCTGATTGGGGGGGAGGAGTGCTAAGGACATGGAAATAAAACAGTGTGCGCATGTGTGCTGGTATTGAACAAATAAATATTATATCTTCTTCTATCTATCTATCTTCTATCTATATATATATACGACTTGTGTCTGTGTGTGTGTGTGTGTGTGTGTATGTGTTTGTTCGCCATGCACGGCCAAAGTTCTCGATGGATCTGCTTCAAATTTGGTGTCCATATTCAGATACACCCTGCACAAAATCTGGTCGATGAGATATTTCAACACGTGCTCTCAGCGCGCAGCGCTGAACCGATTTTGGTTCCACCTGAGCTACCCGGGCCCCCATACCGACACACCAAAGCCAAAGTTCTCGGTGGATCTTTTTCAAATTTGGACACCGTATTCAGCTACACCCCGGACACAATATCATCGATGAGATATTTCAACACGTGCTCTCAGCGCGCAGCGCTGAACCGATTTTGGTTTTTGTGTTCATTTCACCATTACAAGTAACTCTTCCTTATCTTCTCCAGTGTTTTGCGTTTATCTCCCTTCCTTCGTGTGGCTTCAATCCATATTCCCGTTTCTAAGTTACTATTTTTAGAATGTCACTGCGCTGTCCAGAACGCTTCCCTTGCACCCGTAAGTTGTTCTTACTGTCAAAGTGAAAAGGTCGAATCAATTTATAGCCACGCGAAAAATACACTCTCACCTATCTCTATATATTTATAGATATAGATATACATATATATATACGGCTTCTCTGTGTGTGTGTGTGTGTTTGTGTGTGTGTGTGGGCAAAAACCTGTGTATTGTAGAGTTCTGTTTGTGATGTGGTCTAGCGGCTTTTGTCTGTCTGTATGTTCTGGCATTTGAGAAGCCACAACAGATAATATAGGGCTAAGAAATAAGCTCTAAAATTCTCAATCCCGTTTGACAGGACTTCGCCTGCAAAGGTGATTGTGATGAACCGCCACGCTGTCTGTCTCTGTCTCGCGATTCACCCCGGCGAAGCCGGGTATTCCTCTAGCCGCGATTATCTCCCTTCCTCCGTGTGGCAATGCCGGGTCCCAGGCGCAGCCTGGTATTCGGCTCTACTTCTTCCCGGTGAAGCCGGTACCCGGCGAAGCGGGTAATCATCTAGTATATATATATATAGCTATTCTGATGAACACGTGGGGGAATTCGGGGGCTGTGATTGGATGGTCTCTTCCGATCATCAAAGCATAATGCGGCAGAAGTCGGCCATTTTACTCAATATCCAAAAGCATATTGTCGATAACAAAGACGCATGGTTCCGGTTTCTTCCACGTGTATAAAGTACACGCATACCTCGCCAGGTTTGTTTCTGTGACTAGTCGACAGACGATGCCATTTGCTTTGTGTGTGTTTTTGTTGTTGCTTACTGTACATGACATACATTACGTGTAAAATCCAGTTCTTTAACAGGCAACAAACCTTGCAAATTTCCAGAAGCTGCAATCTGAAGCGACCTATCTCTGATTCTAGCAGACGATCTCTCCAATGTTTAACACAAAATCAGCAAACTCTCCTGTCACATAGAACGTCCATTGTATAGTGCAATGTTGAAATGAAGTTACCGGTCTGAAACATTTAGTCGTTTCTTCTGAGACAATCCTTGTTCTCTTATCATCTACAGATTTACCGCAGTCTTCACCACGCGAATTCCCAACAGAAGTCAGACTTTCGAACATACAATATACGTAGGCAAGCATGATACGTCATGACGTCATATGATTCCTAGCATATTGACGTAAAGCTAAACATCCGGTTATCTCGAGTTTTCTCCGTAATACATGTCCGTGGGTTTTTCAATGTTCGGTTATTTCCGTGGCTTCATGCGGAAAGGGAACCGTCGTCTGCAATCAGCGACATGGACCATTCTGGTACTTGTTGCTGACAAAAACATGATTTTAACACAGAATTTAATGTCAGAATAGCTATATAAACGCTATTGTGTTTTCATCGTAGCAATAGGGTCCGATATTTAGACTCGAACAAGTATAATGCGACTCGTCTTCGACTCATCGGCATTATACTTGTCTCGTCTAAATATCGCCCTATTGCTACGCTGAAAACACAATAGCTGGTAATAACATCAGAAATATATATATATATGAAACAATTTAGTTCATTTCAGGATAAATAAACCACTCTCTGAAGTTTGTTTGTTTGTTTGTTTATTTGTTGCTTAACGTCCAGCCGACTACGCAGAGCCATATCAGGACGAGGAAGGGGGGAATGAAGGGGGCCACTTGTCAAGCGATTCCTGTTTACAAATGCACTAACCCATTACTTGTGTCCCAGCAGGCTTTAGTAAAACTAAATTAATACCTACTGGAAGATTACCAGTTTCCAGTATGTTAAAATAGGCTTAACCTATCTACTGCTGGACTTACATCAGAACACTAACAGATTAAACTATACATGAATCGCGAGACAAGCGGCAAGAGAAGAGATTTTTGGAAAAAATACAGGTGAATGAGCAAGAAGGCAGAAAAAAGAAAAGAATTCATGAAGAAAAAGAGAGCATGACAGGAAAGAGGAACCAAAAATCTACCTAACAGCAAACTAGAAAGCTCCTGCGGTTCCAAAAACAGGAGGGGCCTTTAATTTCATAACCGCAGTGCCCCACTGCGGGAACTCTCTGAAGTACAAACAAATCTTGGTGACAGATACTGGCACTATCTCTCTCTTTCTCTCTCCCTACATGTTGGGAAAGGAGGGAGGATGAATTTGGATCAGCATCAATACAAAAACACTAAACCACATAAATATAATGAACTACTATTGATTACAGATAATTGTTTATTGTCAGGTGGTACCTACCACCCCATTCCCAATGCTGCAGCATTTCCAAAATTAAAAGAAAATATTGGTTCTTTCTTTTGGTTTGTCATTAGACTATATTTTAGGCATCATGCTTGGCAAGAAGACAAACAGCATCGATTAACCTTGTTTTATTCTCAGCTGGAAATAGAGGCAGTTTGTTGGGACATTATAATTTTGTGTGTGTTTTTTTTTTTTTTTAGTATACAGATGCACATTTTACAAAGTTTGTCACAAAGAGAATTGCGCAGTTGACAGTGTATATCAGCGTCATCAGATGGACAGCTGACACCAAGCCAGTTTGACGACTGCTAATTGCTGGACACTAAAACAGCAATGACTGTCAACGACAACAAGCACTATAGCCATCATAAAACAACACCACCGCCACAATCAATAGACTCAGCCTCCACTCCATTAAACTGCCTTTAACACCATATGGCATCTTTGCTCTGTAAGTTATTTCGCAATCATGATGACTTAGTAGAGCTCTGGAAAAGAGAATTCATGATTCGTGAAATCTCTGTAAAAATAAGATTGGACATTGCCAAGAAAAAGTACTGCAACGGGGATCAGGGGGTCATGGCAGACACACTTTGCCTGCCCGGGTTGTCAGGATGCAGTTAGTTTTCAAACTTTAAATCCCTTCCTCATTTCCTTCTAACTGCTCATGGGAGACAACTACATCAACTGATCCCCCAAAAGTGCAGTTGCTTCCCTTCCATCCACATACATTATTTCCCCCAAAGTACCACACAAGTAACTTCCCCAAACTAGCTAAACCCCTCGATGGCAGGTCATGAGAAGTGCAGTTACTAAATTGACTTTAAACATGCATCATTTTTCTGCTGCAGCAAAATCCACATTATCCCCCAAGAACCTACAGGTGACAGTCATTATAGGTCACCTGACATTACAGTTACTGAGTTTATATAGTCATGGCGACATGTAGCGTACCGATTACTCTGGGCAAAAAGGGACTAGATACAAACAGCTGTAATCGGCTTAGTAAGCTAAAACCTCTGTTTAAGGACCCACTCTCTTCATCGCCTCCTTTTTTCAGACTTTCTCTTCAACATTATTTTTTCCCTGTTTGAAACTCCCTTAAAGATGCAGTGCAGGAGTCGCAGCATTGCTGCAGCAACGATTTGTATTTTTGTCGCAGATTACGATTTAAACAGTCAAAAGCTTTACATAACTATCTTACAGATGACTACACATACCTTTAGTGTTGCCAGCCAAACAAAACTTTCTATGGTTTGTCAGATCGCATCTGCCGCCAAAATGTAATTATCATTTCCCGTGATCACGTTCTGGGTCTGAAGGCTGTGTGCGGAGTTTTGTTTGTGTGTGTCTGATTTAGACACAAAAAAACAAAACTCCTGGCATTTGAATAGTTGATTCACTGACCATTCAAACAAACTGGTCTTGATTCCAAACTGACATCACTTTTGACAACCTTACACCATCAGGGCATTTAGCTATGGTAACTTTGACAGGTAAATAATCCGAATCGGCCAAATTGATACAGATACTAATTGTTGTCACATTCTGACACATGAAAACAGTACACTGTAGTCAAAAGCTGTTAGAATGAACTGGTATTTTTTGCATTTATTTTTAATTTGGACTGGATTTTGTGTCCAGACTAGTGAAAAAAGGGTCTTCGGCACAGTCCATGCAGAACTCACCTGGAAGTCCTGAACTTTGTCGGAGAGGTTTTTCCTCCCCTTGCGTCGGGAGCTTTTATTTTTCTTCTTGCCTGCCCTTCGAGGCATAGGCTTGCCTGATGCGTCCAGTTGGGGAGGTCCATCTTGGCTGTCTTCTCCTTCTTCTGATTCACCCCCTGTGCTTTCAGTCTCAACCACCGTACCTGAAAGACCACTGATTGTCAAAAGCTTGCATGTGGGTTATGAAAACTCTGCCCCAAACAACTGGGAGGTGATCCTTATACTCCTTCAGTCCTTGGTTCAAACCTTTGTCTTTTTTTTCCAGCACACTGACTATACCTGCCAAAACACTAATCACATGTTGGAATTTTGGCTTTTAGCAAAGCCACATACAAACATATTAATATCATCATCATTTTACTGTCTTCATCAGCATCATCATTTGACTTCTCTAATGATGCTCAAATCTTTTCAGTGGTCACTGCAGTCAACTTTCAACAATACAGGAGATAATGCCATCATCATCATTTTCCATTCCTGTGAAGAATTTCTTCTGCCCTGCCCTGTAAACCTTTCTATACATGTTTATAAATTTTTACTTGCGGTTACACTTACACCCATTCAAAATGTAAGAAAAATCATGTTGTACAAGTATACCTTGATGGCTTTTTTTGCTGGCACTCGTCATTGATTTTTCTTTATCAGACACTTTCTCATGCACTCAGAACTATCAATACTTTACTAAGAACTTGTCAAACCAGTGCAGTTTTTACTCTGACATGTATGGCGTCTTGCAGTTGCAGCAAAATTGCAAGTTGTTCACTATGAGTCACTGCCAATACCAAACATATAAGGGTTTAGATAGACAATCTGTTGCAATTTCTGTAAACCCTTCATCTGAAGTCAGAAAGTTATTGCATTTGGCACGTGGCAGTCATGCTCAGATCTGCCAATCACTGTCAAAGAAAAACTGTCCTTACATGCTGACAGCAGAAATAAAGGCAAATAATAATTTGCTTGGGGTGGCCTTCAAATGCTTCAGAAAATGTTACTGTGATTGCTAGAACGCTAAATGAGGTTGCTACTTCTCCCTAAATCTTGTTCCACAGTCAAGCTGAGAAAGGTTGCCATCTTGTCTTCTGTACCTTCTGTCTCTGAGCATGGCAAAGAAATCGATAAAATAAAACAACAGTGAAAGCCTTTCACAAGATGAATCAGAAACAAAAAGAAAATAAGAAAAAAAGAAAGAGAGAAAAAAGGACAGAAAAAAACAAAAGGAAAAGAATGAGAACATTTGTTTTCAGTTTCATTGTTTATATCAGGCTTAGTATACATTAAAATAAGATGTATGTGACATCTGCCGAAATGAAAAATTTGATAACACAAATAACTGCATTCCTAAAACGCCTAAAGAAGATCGATAAACAGCACGATATTAATGAACATCTTGTACAAGCAGCATGAACATAAAAAGATGCCTCATGCTTTTCTTTTTCTCTCCGTAACTCGTCAGCATGAGAGCTGTTACTTTCTTTCTTTATTTGGTGTTTAACATCGTTTTCAACCACGAAGGTTATATCGCGACGGGGAAAGGGGGGAGATGGGATAGAGCCACTTGTCAATTGTTTCTTGTTCACAAAAGCACTAATCAAAAATTTCCTCCAGGGGCTTGCAACGTAGTACAATATATTACCTTACTGGGAGAATGCAAGTTTCCAGTACAAAGGACTTAACATTTCTTACATACTGCTTGACTAAAATCTTTGCAAAAATTGAGTATATTCTATACAAGAAACACTTAACAAGGGTAAAAAGAGAAACAGAATCCGTTAGTCGCCTCTTACAACATGCTGGGGAGCATCGGGTAAATTCTTCCCCCTAACCCGCGGGGGGTAGAGCTGTTACTTGTTTTTTCTCTTTACAAATGTGTCAGCATTGAGGATATTTTGCAAACGGCATCCCAGAAAATAGTACTGTTTCCATACGCGAGTTTAGTTAACCACTAGAAAGTGGCTCGCTTATAAGGCCTATGAGTCTGAAATGATAAGGACAGAGTTATGTACAGAGAAGACAGAGACAGCAGAAACAAAATGATACCATGAAGATTGCGATGCTTAAATAATGCAGACTGTGATGTTATTCACATAGGCTGAGACGTCATTCATTTTTGTTAGGGTACTTCAATAAAAGTAGATCCCTCCACAAGTATGGTTGCTGTGATAATTAGGCTTAATATCAAAGTGCGCAGAGTACACAAAATGTTCTTGTTCTCTCCGATATTGAAGCTGTGAGACATACCGTACTTTCCGGGTGACAAGGCGCTTCGTTATACAAGACGCACCCCCTTCTTTTTAAAAAAAATTGTAATCCAGTCACCCATTGGACGCAGGGGGCCGATAGGGCGCACCAAAATGACCCAGTTTTTGCCATGAGAGGTGGTTCCCCTGTCACATCTGAGAGAGGAAACACTTCCTGCACCAGGGTCAGTGACCGACTTTAACTGAGTGAAAATATGTGTGCTCTGTGTGTGCGGCCAGATCAAAGGCATTGTGATAGCTGGGTGGCCTTGTTTATAGACACGACCTTCTTCCCAGGGGTCAATGACCCAGTTTTTGCCATGAGAGGTGGTTCCCCTGTCATATCTGAGAGAGGAAACACTTCCTGCACCGGGGTCAGTGACCGGTCAGTGACCGAGTTTAACAGAGTGGAAATCTGTGTGTGCGGCCAGATCAAAGGCAGGGCAGTACCTAGTAGCTGAAACATGCATTATCACAAGTTGTTTGACTGGTACTCAAGCGGTCTCTTTGATTTTTTTCGTATTTCATACACGGATTAGGCCCTTCGTTATACAAGACGCAGGGGTCGAACTCGAGGAAAAAAGTCGCGCCTTATGACCCGGAAAGTACGGTAATTGCTATTCAGACCTGGGTCTGTGGTCAAGTTTTCTTCCACACTTGATTAGTTGATGCCTAACTCCACCTGACAGCGTTGTTAGACAATTTGTCAACAAATATTGTGGGGAAGAAAACTCTGTCACACGAAATCTCAACAGCAGTAATAATCAACAACAAAACCAAGAACAATAAGCAAATAAACAAGCAAACCAATACATTACAACCAATGAAAAGTAAACACTGTACACATGCTAAAAGTGACAAACAAAACAGCAAACTGTTGATCGTCTTTCTACCTTTCTTCTGCTCTTTCCTGTGCTCTTTTTTCTCCTCTTCTTTCTTTTCTTCTTCCTTTTTATCATCCTCCATCGCTGAACACTATTTCACAGTCTAGAAAAAACACAGTCCGAAGCAAAATCTACCAAATTCATCAGAAGAAAAGTTTTGTCTCACTCTCAGACTAAATACTGAAAATCAGAAGTTGTTGCTGATTTATTTCACAAGATCTGCCTTAGCTACTTTGCCATGCCTTTCACAGAACTTCAGTAAAACACAAACGTTTGTCACAGCTTCTGTTGATCTCATCTTTTTCAAAGATTTGGACTGCTTATCTGGACATTTCAAAGAGCAATTCAACCCTGCCTGTAACACTGTTCTAGACCTGTCAGGTCATATCCTGTGACAATGCAAATGTGACATCATTCACATCCTGTGACATCACATAAGCTCTTGGATGATGTCATCATGTTAGATAAAATTCCAATTTCAGAAATAGTCTTGGTCAAGACATGTGCTGGGAAGGAAAAGTCTGGGTTGGCTGAGACTGCTGTTTTTACATATTTTAGTCAAGTTTTGACTAAATGTTTTAACATAGAGGGGGAATCGAGACGAGGGTCGTGGTGTATGTGTGTGTGTATGTGTGTGTGTGTGTGTGTGTGTGTGTGTCTGTGCGTGTGTATGTGTAGAGCGATCCAGAGTAAACTACTGGACCGATATTTATGAAATTTTACATGAGTTCCTGGGTATGATATCCCCAAACGTTTTTTTCATTTTTTCGATAAATGTATTTTATAACGTCATATCCGGCTTTTTGTAAAAGTTGAGGCGGCACTGTCACACCCTCAATTTTCTATCAAATTGATGAAGGCCGGACTTCGGTATTGCATTTCAGCATGGAGGCTTACAAATTAATTAATGACTTTGGTCATTAAAAATCTGAAAATTGTAATTAAAATTATTTTTTTATAAAACGATCCAAAATTACTTTTATTTTATTCTTCATCATGTTCTGATTCCAAAAACATATAAATATGTTTGATCTGCATTTTGGAGTCTTTCGCACACTCTGGTGCTAATTTAAGTGATCAGGACAGTAAGATTAACGATAGAACCACCAAGAAATCGTATTTTCAGCCGAGTGCACTCCATTTTTCAAGTCTTAATGATCTTGATTAATTTTTGCAGATAAAATATTCAATAAAAAAAGGCCACGAATTCTTCAAAATTGAGGTGGAGTTCAAGGCCGATGTCTGCTCTTTAATCGTAGGTCAGTTATTAACACCAAAAACAACGCAAAAGACACGTTCGAACTGCGTATCTGCACAAGGTGAAAGCGTGATATTTTGTCTCCCTGTTTTCGGGACTTCCGTTTGTAACGAGAGTGACCTTTTCTTAGCTTGGTTATACCTACTACAAGATCAGCATTTGTAACCAGCTGTTACTCGATCAGTTATAAAATTTCTTTGCTTACTGTTTTTATCAGCCATGATTTACTGTAAATATCACCAAAGGTTGGTATTATTTTAACAATTAGCGTGGGTTTTTTTCTTTTTATAGATCTATATATTTTTTTTTTTACCTGCAACTCCGCTGCTGGCGCCAGCAGGAGGATTGTAGGTGATGGTCAGTTTCAACACAGCCTGCAGACATTCAACATAATGATACAGGGAATAAATCAGAACCAGGTACAGTATAATAGACTACACAACAAGAAGTCTTATAGAGCACAACAGAAAAATGTAGAGAGAAATAAAGAGATTACCAGGCAAAATAAGGAACCAACAACAGAATTAACGCAACACTACCATTCACCCCCCCCCCCCCCCCCCCAAAAAAAAAAAACAAAAAAAAAACAACAACCGTTCAACAAAATAAACAAATGAAGAAGAACAAACAAACCTGAATCACACGTACACAAAATAGACAGTTTACAAAATCGTATCTTCTTATTTCTGTTAACATCACAGGACATATTAAAATACATTTGAAAGGCTGCGTTCTCTTGCACTGACCTGCAGTGGTCGTTGATTGCCGTCCACCAAATTGACCTCAAGTGTTTTGGTCTGACCGCCACCGCCTGTAAATTGGGCCAAGTATACCCTGGCTGTGCCTAGAAGTCTGCCAATACAACCAAATGGTGTGTCAAAGAAAGGAAATGACCACACAGTAAATCTATGACAATTATTGTACAAATATGTGACCCTCCACCACGAAATGAGTCGCATGTCACCTTTGCATGATTTTCATATTTTTACATTTTCCTAAAGAGTTTTTTATGCTCTATTCAGTGGTGAAAACCGTTTTAGAAAAGAGCGAAAACTGTTTGAGTTATAAGCCTGTGACTAAGGTGACCCTCACACTGTTACCAAACATTCCCCGGACTTATATTAAGCCTAGCGCAGAACCGCGCGAGGTGACATGCGACTCATTTCGTGGTGGAGGGTCACATATAGAGTAAAGATAAACTAAGGACAATTTTGATCAATCAACAAAATGCGCAAGTGGATTTGTGAACAATCAATTGGATCGTTTCATTTTCATTCAGCAGGGATGTCATTTGGCACTGGCAGTTGAAAAATCAACAAAACTTCTGTGAAATTACCGAAAACTTTTCTGCTGAAATGTGCCCACAATTCAAAATATTGGTTTTTACATTTAGTCAAGTTTTGACTAAATGTTTTAACATAGAGGGGGAATCGAGACGAGGGTCGTGGTGTATGTGTGTCTGTGTGTGTGTTTTTGCATGTGTGTGTGTAGAGCGATTCAGAGTAAACTACTGGACCGATCTTTATGAAATTTGACATGAGAGTTCCTGGGTATGATATCCCCGGACCCTTTTTTCATTTTTTTTGATAAATGTCTTTGATGACGTCATATCCGGCTTTTTGTAAAAGTTGAGGCGGCACTGTTACACCCTCATTTTTCAATCAAATTTATTGAAATTATGGCCAAGCAATCTTCGACGAAGGCCGGACTTCGGTATTGCATTTCAGCTTGGTGGCTTAAAAATTAATTTATGACTTTGGTTATTAAAAAAATTGTAATTACACTTTTTTTATCAAACGATCCAAATTTACACTCATCCTTTTCTTCATCATTTTCTGATTCCAAAAACATATAAATATGTTATATTCAGATTAAAAACAAGGTCTGAAAATTAAAAATATAAAAATTATTATCAAAATCAAATTTCCAAAATCGATTTAAAAACAATTTCATCGTTTTCCTTATTGGTTCCTGATTCCAAAAACATATAGGTATGATATGTTTGGATTAAAAACAAGCTCAGAAAGTTAAAAAGAATAGAGATAAAGAAAAGCGTGCTATGCAGCACAGCGAAACCATTACCGTGCTGAACAGGCTCGTCAGTTTCACTCCGTTTTGCACAAGCGGCGGACTACGGTCATTGTGAAAAAATGCAGTGCGTTCAGTTTCATTCTGCGAGTTCCACAGCTTGACTAAATGTAGTAATTTCACCTTACGCGACTTGTTTGTGTTTCTTTTTACATTCATGGTCTTTTTGAGAGAAATAAATCCTTGCAACATCGCTAATCAGTATCCTCTTTCCACATGTATGCAAGAAACCTGCAAAATTTTTGAGGTGATCCTCAGGCAAGCCTAACAGGCCTTTGTCGAATGTTGGTTCATATGTATAAGATTTTTATTATCAGGAAGTTTGTCTATGATCAGTATCAAGATGTCATGTTCTTGAACATTTCGTTTAATTCACACACATTTTACAGGTGTGAGTTTAAGAATGGAGATGAATACAAAGAGTAAACCACTGTTGTACAAATACCCTCAAAAGGACACCCTTGGGACCAATCCAAAAGTGTCCCTAGACGGGCGCGGTGGCGTGGTGGCAAGACGTCGGCCTCCTAATCGGGAGGTCGTGAGTTCGAATCCCGGTCGCTGCCGCCTGGTGGGTAAAGAGTGGAGATTTTTCCGATCTCCCAGGTCAACTTATGTGCACACCTGCTAGCGACTTAACCCCCTTCGTGTGTACACGCAAGCACAAGACAAAGTGTGCACGGAAAAGATCCTGTAATGCATGTCAGAGTTCGGTGGGTTATAGAAACACGAAAATACCCAGCATGCCTCCCCCAAAATCGGCGTATGCTGCATGAATGGCGGGGTAAAAACGGTCATACACGTAAAAATCCACTCATGAGTGAGCGTGGGAGACAAAGCCCATGAACTAAGATGAAGAAGAAGAAGTATCAGGTATAAGGTTTTGGTCAATATAGGAGAGTCCTCACCAATATTTTGAAATGGTGCAATGACAAACACTAGTTCCTGACACTACTATACATACATGTATTACCTTTTTCTGACACAACTCTACATGTATTACCTGTTTCTGCCCACCCTCTCCCAGTCCCATACAGAAGCCACCAGCTCATCTGTGCCTGACAACGCCCTTGACAAGTCAAACTCAAACTCCTGCAAGCACAAAACATTGAACAATGATAAAATAAAACTTTTACAAGAAATCAAACAACAGAAGCTAAATTCTCATTTCTGTCGACAGATTGTCTGTCAAGTCGCCATGACAAAACTGAAAAGGTTTTTGACAACAAAAATGAAAGGTGACGGCTAGATTTATTCATTACTTATTTTATTACACACTTGCGCCCCCACGCACAAACACACACACACAAGCATGCATGCAAACTCATGCATACACACTTACATATATATATATTACTGTATATATATATACACATACAAAACAAAAACAGAATAAGGACTGTAAGAAATTTAGTCTCTCTGCCTGAAAAATTATTACACTGTGAATTTGATGAACTAAAATAAAGTTGGGGAAGGGCTGTTGGATAAGTTACAGCATGCGAAACAGTCTATATATATATATATATATATATATATATATATATATATATATAAAACATCAGAAGTTGTGAAAGAAACAATTGAAAGTCAGAAGAGACTTTCTTCTGAGATTTGTTAAAATCTCTTAGCAGAGCAAAAGAGAGAGGAGAAAAAAAAATGTGTCCCTTCACAGACAGCCCTATTGGGGAAATCAGACCCTCCTCGGACCAGCCCGAAATCCATTAATATAACATTAGCCATCTCTATCCCTAATCCCTTTCCAAAATCATCCTAACCACCGTTGTTATACTCTACCACAGACATTTCACAGCCTGTGAATCATATTCATGGCACGTATTATCTTACAATTAGCTTCATGACAGAAATGCCATTCTCTGCTCAGAGCAAACACTTGGGAGCTATCAGTATCAGTCTGATCGGCCCAATTAGTTCTCCACTCAAACAATTCATCACATATTACAGAACTCTAACTCAAAGAGAGCTGGCGGCCTTTGTTTTAACAAAATGTAGGGCAGGAGAGAAGAAAGCAAAATCATGAGGGAATTCTACAATGTATTGTGCAATATATTATGGAACTCTTAACTGAAAGAGAGGAACCGGCACGGTTGGCCTAGTGGTAAGGCGTCCGCCCCGTGATCGGGAGGTCGTGGGTTCGAACCCCGGCCGGGTCATACCTAAGACTTTAAAATTGGCAATCTAAGTGGCTGCTCCGCCTGGCGTCAGGCATTATGGGGTTAGTGCTAGGACTGGTTAGTCTGGTGTCAGAATAATGTGACTGGGTGAGACATGAAGCCTAGTGTGCTGCGACTTCTGTCTTGTGTGTGGCGCACGGTATATGTCAATCAGCACCGCCCTGATATGGTCCTTCGTGGTCGGCTGGGCGTTAAGCAAACAAACAAACAAACTCTTAACTGAAAGAGAGCTGGCTGCATTTGTTTGAAGAGAAAGTAGGCCAGGAAAGAACAAAGCAAATAAAGAGAAAATTCTACAATTAATTAATAACATGCATAACCATAAAAACTCTAACTCAAGAGAGTGCATGGCTTCCTTGTTTTAACAGAATGTGGGCTAAAAAGAAAAGTACAAAACTGTGAGGAATTCTGCCTTCACAAGCATTTTGCTTGTTGCTGTCATTGTGTGTGAATGACATGTAATCCATCAAAAAATAATTCAAGCATGACTGTCTGGGGGGTAATGTTAGCTTAAAGCACAAAAGATTAGGCTGCAAACACACACAGTTATATGCCTTATGATGACATTGTGTAGAAGCATGTGTGCAAATTCATGGAGTACATGTACTAGTACATATTTTGGTATATTTCAGAGGGGTTTCACACACACACACACGCCCACACAAACATTTGTTTGGGTAATATTATTTTCTGTTATTCCAAAAACGTTTTCTGTCTACATAAAGGATCAATCATTCAATGATGCTAACACCCGCGTACATTACATAAATCTATAAATTGTATGTATTATAAATTACAACAACAGCTAGTCTCGCGTACACCCACAAGAACACATGGCAGGTTGCGAACAACAGGGCACTGCTATTGTGCTAAGCTTCCTAACAGGAAAAATGCCACGAAACAGGACAAAAACGCTGACTAATTGCACACACAGACACTGTGGTGCATGACGAGCACTTCACACAACAGCTAAGGGACACACACACACACATGTACACAATCACATCTTTTTGACTCTCTCTCTCTCTACCACACACATTGTGACATGCAAACACAGACACACACAGAGGCATGCACACAAACACACACTGTGTCACACTCCTTTGTCTTACTCTTACACACACACACACACACACACACACACACACACACACACACACACACACACACACAGAGTGTTTACAGCTCTGTCCTTTTATATCTGAAACTCTACAAATAGAGACAACCAGTTGTAGTACAAAGCTGATTCGAGTGTTTCCTGAGAAACCAGTATTACTCCAGCTTATGTGCAACTTACTAGACATCGCACTTGATAGTGTAAGATCGGTATGCATAACTTAATTTTTTTTAAAATGTGTTACTGACAATTTTATTTATAGGAATTTTGCTGCAAAAGACGCTTTGCAATTGCAATGATAAAATTCTAACCATGGCTGGCAGAGTCTAGTATTTTTAAAATCCTTTTTACTTTATTTTAACTTCCTTTGAACTTTTTTCTTTAACTGAACACAGTAATTTGATATCAACACTCCTGCACACATCACAGGTGTGTATTATCATCAGCACAGCACACATTTTGTTGAACTATTATGAGTGACCTCTGTTCAGTCAATCAGAGAGAGAGAGAGAGAGAGAGAGAGAGAGAGAGAGAGAGAGAGAGAGAGAGAGAGAGAGACAGACAGACAGAGACAGACAGACACAGAGACAGAGACAGAGACAGAGAGAGACAGAGACAGAGAGAGACAGAGAGACAGACAAAGACAGAGACTGACAGACAAATACTTTGGCTGCTAAACTGAAAACAATACAATTATCAACAATGGTTTTTGTTCTTCCCTATCACAAAAACAGCAGGTGTCAAATTGGAAACACACCCATGTAAGTGGTACCTTACAGTACAGCACCTGAGTGACACCAGTGATAAATTTCTACAATTATTTACATGTTGATTATGTTATCTCTGAAGTGACCCACCCACCCAAGTTCATTGAAACAATTGGCCGACACATCGATCACTTGAAATACCTGCATGCATTTATCCACCTGCACAATCATTTTGAAGTTTGAATACAGTGAGACCTCTGTTGTAGCACTCCATTTCCCTTTTTACCACTGACGTTAGAGACACTTATATAAAGAGAAATGGGACTCTGAAATTTCAATTTTATCTTAAATCAGTAATACTAATAGTGAACTGTGAGTGAAAGCTGTGGTTAAATATTTTAGTGCTGATTTTGACTGACAAAAACAGCTGGGGGTCCAAAATATATTTACAGAAAATTTCAAATTTACGGAAAAATATCATGTCTCTATCAGTAATAGTATCATACATACATGTAGAAGTTTAATTTGGACTGAAAGAGTGGAATTAAATGACCAGCTTCCACACCTAATGGTCGACCCTGCCATTGGTGATGCAATCATTGGTGAAGTTGTGTGAATCCAATAAATGGGCATAATGCTTGTTCCAGCAATACCTAATTTTGTTCCATTTTCTGACTTAAAACTAAAAGCAACAGGGTTTTTGTTGGTACCGTTTTACATCACATGAGACTCCTTTCCCTCAAAGCTGTTTAATCGCTGACCCTTTCCAAATACATTTGTGAATTAACTGCCAACAGTTTTCTTCACCTGGAGTATAAAGGGGTTAAATTAAACAAATTGCACTTTAAATCAGGTATGAGATAATGAAATTATAATATATAAAAGGCTTGAAAGCAACACCCCCCCCCCCCCCTTTGATTGTCAAAATACAGTTGTTTAACATGTCTGCCCATCACAGGTAGAAGTGGTCAAATCCAACCCTATCACTGCATTGGGTCAAGAGGGCAGGTAGGGTGGTATAGGGCTTCACAAACAGCCATGTTGAACTTGAAGGAGCAATTACTGAGGATCAGCCCACTGAAGCATGAAAACAATTACACAACAGCTGGTGACCTTTTGTTCACATGTTATTCATGGAGAGCAAAAAACCCATTAGCTAGCAAATCACAAAGCTCGCCACCCATGATACAATGTATGACTGCATGACTAACTGTTCAAGTTACAAGTATTATAACGTCCTCTAAGGACCTGAATCGGGACATGTATTGGTATTAACAGTACGTAGTACAGCAGTCCCTCTCATGAACGGACACCCTTGGGCCATAGCAAAACTGTCCGTACATTGCAGGTGTCCGGTCACGGGAGGGGGGACCACACCACCCCCTCCCCCATACACTCACACAGACACACAAACAACAGGATTGAGTCTATGCTAATCACTTCTTGTGGCTACTAAACAATAACAATAAACTCCTAATACTTCTTTAAACGTTCTGTAAAAAGGATTTGTATGAAAAGTGTTGAAAAGAAGAGATAAAATAAATCCTCAAGGCAGTGAACACACTCACCATGCACTGACATCGTATACGAAAGCAGCCACACAAACACAGCACAGAGGAGCGTGTGCAGATGCTTTGCAAGAATAAGCTTGAAAACCAGTTTGAATAAATAGCAGCAGATAGAGCTGCATGTCATGATCAAGTAATTTATTTGTTTCTTGTCTGGCTTTATTGACTGCATGCCGATCATGTTGCATGGCAGTGACTTTTCACTCTTCAGTCGGAAATACACTGTACATAACACAGCTCCCGCTCTCCCTCACTAATGCCTACCCCAAGCCGTGACAACTGATGCTTGGAAATTGTGTGGAAGAGTACACCTCTCTATTTCTCTCCAATGCTCTTCCTGCTGACATGCGGTGACACCGGACACCCCACAGAGTTTAGCCAGCTAACCCTCCACCCCCCTCCCCCTTTCTCTCTCTCACTCCCTCCAGCCATGTACTGTTGGGGGCTGTGGCCAGAGAGGCCAGCTGCACTGTTCACTCAGAGCAAAACCAGTTGACTGTGTCGTAACTTTTGACAAAGCAAGACAACTGAAGGGTTCATAGATTAGGCAACCGACTCACTGGTCAAGGCTGAGGGGAAACAAGAGTATCTTGTCAATGAAAGAGGTTACACACAGACACACGATGGGTACACATGCACTCAAGTTATCAGTGACTGTCATCACACCATTGCGGCTGTGATCTTTGTACCAAGAGCCGGACTGCTCTGTTATCGATTTTGTTGTGGTGAACATTTGACGATGGTCTGTCCGGACATTGGAGGTATGACCTGCTGTTGGGACCGAAAATGAGTGTCCGCGTCCACGTTTTGCAGGTGTCCGTTTAAGGGGGGGCAAATATAGAAGGAAAACACTCCGTGCCGAGCAAATGTGTCCGTACATGTCAGGTGTCCGCTCACGTCGGGGGCCGTACATTGCAGGGACTGCTGTACGCTAATGATTGGGTCTGATATTTTGTACTTGAACAAAACCAAATTGCCAGTCTTCTCAACTCACCAGCATTCAATTGGCTTAATAGTCTCTTAGTATTGAGATACCATGATGGTGAGGATGAGATGATCATGATGATGCATGTGTGTGTTCAATTTTTCAGATCCCTGAGACTATTTTTTAATTGCTGTGAGTGTGGGATCTCAAGACATCCCAAGCGCATGTGTGCATGCACATCGTACGGGGTGTTCAGACAGCCAAGACAGTATGTCTTACACAAAGTTGTCTTTGGGAAATAAATCTCTCGCACCTGTGATACAATATTGCTTTAATACTTCTAGCCTGCAGCACAGCTTTTTTCCCCGCTTACTTAGTTGAAAGAGTGAAACCGAAAATAGGACTGGATCCAAGCAGTATAATCCTATCTTTCAGAGAAGAGACACAGTCACATAGTCACATACAGGCCAACCTATCTTTCAACACCGCCCATTGGGAACCAACAAAAAGTGGTCCTTACACTTACAGAGAGGTGGACCTTGTGGAAAGGTGAATTATATGACATGGGAGAGAACTCTGGGGATCCAGTAGGGTGGTAAATGTAATGGACAGGTGGTGATGTTATCAAGAGCTGGTCGCCAGAGCAGGTTCAACTCGCTGTTATATTTTTGAAATTTACAATAGCAGGGATGTTTCATTCAATAAATGCTTTTTATTTCAATATTACATTTGCACTGTATATAAACAGGAGTAACAAGGGACTGCCATCTTTAAATACATCAAACAAAAGAAATAGAAAAGGAACAGAGCACAAACTGAAGTATTAACAAGAGGCGAAGCCTTCAAGGCTCCCGTAAGAAATCGACAAACAGTAACACAAACTCAATCACTCCGTCACACCTACACACACAGTAAGCATAGGTGACACGGTGCAAGAGTGGGAGACGCTAGATCTAGATCTGTCTGTCTGTAGCCTACTTAGGGGACACGACTGCCAGATCGACACTGCGCTTTCGACAGCGCTTCCTCGCGCAGACACTTTCTTTCTTTCTTTATTTGGTGTTTAACGTCGTTTTCAACCGTGCAAGGTTATATCGCGACAGGCGCAGACACTGAAAACACGCTGTGCAGATCAACCTGTAGGAAATCTCCTTTGGTATCTTCTTTATCTATTTTTCTGGAGCCGCTACGAAACCATACAATGTGAAATCGTCTTCCCCGAATTGGCGAATGCAGCTCGGTGAGAACTGAAAAGTGAATCTACACAACAATCCTTTACGCGATCTGACCTAACCTTGAACCCTGACCTGGTCTACATAGGCTTACCACATACGACACAAACCAGTCACCTGTTTTTACCCCCCCCAAAACCCCCCACCACCTGTTTTCTTTGGATACACATTTTAACTACATACGCGCCGACGAAATGTTGATCATTGCTTCAATACTTTGAAGCTGTTGCTTGGATAATAACCTGGTATGTGTAAAATTATTTCGGTGTTCAGTCAAATGTTAAAGTTTCTTTCACACACGCACGCACAGACAGACAAAAGTTAGCATCGCATAGGCTACACTTACGTGAGCCAAAAAACTTTTTTTTTTCCCTCTCTCACAACAAAGCCTGCATTCTTCCCCATCATAGACACACTAAAGTCAAGCATGCACAATGATTGTGAAAATCAGCCAAACAGTTTGCTCAAAAGTAACCTATACCTTCTTCAATAGGTCAAACACTAAACAGGGTACCACTGGTATGTGAAGTGTACAGTTAGGATCCCCAACAGCTCAGTGGATCCAAATGATCACCCAGGTGTTCAAAGAAGAGAAACCCCTATCAATAGGAGGCTACCGGCATAATGTAAACACTGTAAATTGTAACTGTAAGAGGAGTTTGTACTTGTACAGGTAGGTTGTACCAGACGCTAGGAGGACACTCATACTCTCAAGAAAGTGAACCTGACATGTAAAGCTGAATGGTTAAAAATAGCACAGCCTGAACAGTGAGGTAAGTGTGGGAGTAAAGAGTGAAGAATGCTGTGTTAGCACACAGTGAGGGCTACATAGGGGTGTGTCCATCTCTGGAGAATGTTAAACCTGATGTACCACACAGGTGTGTACAGTAGGTGTCACTGACAATGTCTACAATAAAGAGGAACCCCCTCCCCCTTTTAAGACCTGTGTTTTTAAGAGAAAGACCGTCCCCCCTTTTAAGACTCTAGTCATTCCTCAGATTTTCTGTTCATAATGTTTGTAAAGTTGAACTTCACTTTAATCAAAGAAAGACTCCCTCAGTTTTAGGGAACAATTTTCCGTTTTAATGTCTCCAAAAGGTTTGTTCCGATGTACAGACAGTCTGGCCTCTGAGGTTTGTTCTGCTAAAGCTCTGATCCTTTTCTGTTTGCGTACGTGCTGCAAAATGTGCACTCGAGGATTACACCAAATGATTACTGAAGCTTGTTGCACTCCTGCCGCAGTGGTTTAAAAAACAACATGAAAAAAAGAACCCAGAGGCAGTTCCTTAAAAACACAAACCAAATGACCTGACCTCCATAACACCAACCCTTGTATACAATTACATGTATGTAATAGTGCATCATGTACATTTAATGATTTACAACCAAAAGTCATCACCCAGCTTCCAAAAGCCAAGGCCAGGGTCAGAAGACAGCCCAAAAAACTGAACTTGTATCACAAATATTTATGATAGTATTGACACGACTGCTAAAGAGGAAAACACACACACATGCGCACACTCATGCATGCACAATACACACAGTGACACACTCACAGTCACACACACCAGAAACATTCCAATATATCATACAGACTGCCAGCAGGACAAAATAAGTAAGATAATCACCTTTTTTGCATTTGTTATGATAATCACTTTTCTTGCACTTAATTGTTATGTTAATGAACTTATCACCAACAAATCACAGCTATGAAAAAGTCACTATTTATTGCATAAGTCAGGATCAGAATAATTAGTCCAGAAAAAAAGTTCTGGCCTAGGTAACAATGGCAAAAACATTAAGGAGTATATATAGGTACTAGGTATATAGGCCAAAACGATAAATAAGCATTTCTTTCCTCCTCGTTACCCAGTGTATTCAAGGCAAGGCCTTCGCGAAGTTTCATTACTCACAAACTGTTTCTTGTTTCGTTTAAATTATTTAAATTTTAGCACTTGATGGAAAGTACAAAATGAGGAAATAAAATATTAATTATTTTAGCAAAACAAAACAAACAACAGAGAGAGAGAGAGAGAGAGAGAGAGAGAGAGACAGAGAGAGAGAGAGAGAGAGAGAGAGAGAGAGAGACAGAGAGGGGGGGGGGGAGAAATGAAATAAAAAATGTCAAAAGAATGCCTTAAAGGCACAGTACGCCTCCCGTAAACCATCACAGAAACTGTCAGGCTTTTACATTCAGTACACCCTTCCATTTGAACGCTCACCAAACGGGAACATCCTAGGTGCCCTACGTAAAGAGCGAGCAATTTTCAAAGAATTAATTTTGCGGATTGTCTCAGTAAACAATCGGACCGTGGTGCGTTTTGGCGCTAGACCTAACTTTTAAAATCTAAATAATAAATTGACAGCTTGTTACACAAACATTCTTAAATCATAAAAGAATTCTTTTTTCATCAAGACAAGATCAGTACAATTCGAAGTTTTGAAAGTTTGAAAAAAGAAAAGCCTGGAAGCAGGGTCACGCAAGGTCGTGGTTCTTGTAGCGACGACGGTTTATGCCTATCACCAGTTTCTCTGAAGAGTCAAAAGCATATCGCTAGAGTTCTTGTGAACCACAGCCGTTTGTTTCGTCCATAGTCAGAGGTACATAATAACGTGCTATTGCAGATAAGCTCACATCGAGTCGCATTCAAATTAGTAACTGACGACTACATTGTGAAAAAGGGAAACTGGATCACACGTGTTCACGATGGCTTAGGGGTAAGATAAACCACGCAAAAATAAATTCTTTGAAAATTGCTCGCTCTTTACGGAGGGCACCTAGGATGTTCTCAAGTGGTGGGTGTTTAAATGAAAGGGTGTTTGTACTGTGTGTAAAAGCCTGACAGTATCTGTGATGGTTTACGGGAGGCTTACTGTGCCTTTAAGTGACCAGCATGAATCAAATTATACACCTGAAAATATTCTTCAACAAATCTATTGGCCTGAGGGGTTAAATTAACACATCAGTCTTGCTGTCAAGCCGAAACCGTCACATTGACTCACACTTACAGCCAATAGCTCGACCAAATGTGAAGGAATGTGACTGTGAGAGGGAATACTGTGTAACCACTCAAGTGTAACAATCTGTCAACTATCGCTGGCACAGCTATAGCGCAGCTCTTGATGTCGCGAGCAGTCACCGGTAGTACAACTTCAACTACAACTTGAAGTTGAACAGATTATTTTAGGTTTTCAACTTACCAAATGTTAACAGAGGGAAAGCAGTGATGGGCACAGCTATAAAAGAAAAGCCTATTAGTACTTATTAATAGTTGGAGTTGAGTTACCTTGCTGCCACTCAATGATTTATGTAAGTTCTCAAGCAGAGAAATGGGCAACCGGTTGACTAACAGTAACACTGTGGACATGTGGACATGTTCAGTTGTATGCAAGAAATATATCTAGGCATGCACACTATTACTAAGTGCTTTTTAAAACTAAAAATTACAAGCTTAACCAGGTGTTTTTTATTTGTTTTTGTGTGCCTGTTTTTGTTGTTAATATTTTTTTGAAATAATTTTTGACAGCTGGCAAACTTTCTGAAAAAAAGGAGAAAAAAAGAGAGAAAGAAAAAAAGAAAGAAAGACTGAAAGGGAAAGCAGAAAGAGAAGCTGTAAACTACAAGATGCACAATGCATACGTGCACTTCAGCTTCAGTTTTAACTGCCGACACTCCTCTTCTTTTGTTTTACTTGACAAAGCACAGCTTGGTACGCGGATCTAGTGAAACGAGTGACAAATCTGTGTGGGAGGAGAGGTGAAATGGCAAAAACTTTAGGAAAGGACTGCCGGTCATTCCCTTACCTGATTCCATTCTGGGTTTAGCTCCGATTTGACCACCTCTGTCTTCTTTTTCTGCCCTGAAACAAAACATTCCACCACATAAATATTGCACGACACCACAGAAACACACAACGTAACTTGGAAAAGGAAAAGCAAAACTCGAGCCGGTAGGTGCAGAAATGACTCTCAAACACGACTTTGTTTACCCTTAAATTCTATCGTTGCATACGGATCGCATTTCCCAAAAGTTTCAGGATTCGGAACGTCCGTAGCGCTGGCAACAACAACTTTCAGCGACATGGTATTGTTTGTAGTGCACGAGCTTCGCGCTATCTCTCCATGTTCGTGATTGCAGTGGTATTGATTTCCCCGAGTGCAACACAGACTGGACGTTCCTTCACAGGCACACCCCAATCATCCGGGCTCGACACGGGAAGCGACTCTCTTTCGACAAGCACGATTTAAGCTTAGTTGATTTCGTACTTAACTCCCCTGTTGTGTCAATGAACGTGGTAGCTCAATAAGGTGTATTTCTATTTTTAATAAGGTACAGGCATCTTTTGCTTTACCAAGAGGAAAAAGTAACAAGTGAAACGAACTTTGTTCCACCGGGAATCAGAATCTGATGCGGTCGGAATTCGGCACGGCATTCACAAGATTTGTTTATCCTACATACGTGAGAGACACCCGTGAGATAATCATGTGTATATCATGTAAATGAGGTCATGTCAAGCAAGTCTGGCAGGGACCTGTTTTTCCACTGCTTATGATGCCAAAGTCACCGAGACAAACGTCATTATAGAAACACAAACTGCGCTCGCTAATTACCCTCGATGAATCTTTAGAACTAACACGTCACGCCACACTTTCAGAGTGACGTTTCTTTGCTTTGACGTAATAGATTGCACGAGGCTTTAGAAGAGATCGAGGTTCCAAAACAAGCGTCTTCAATTTAGCTGCCTCGAATGCAGGACCGTCATTTTCAGTAAAATACACGTAAGTACAGTATGTAGGATAAACAGAATACTACATGGCTTGCTGTGTCGTACCAGATTAACACTCGTTGCTTTTTGGCTCACGAAGTGTAGCCTATGCGATGCTAACTTTTGTCTGTCTGTGCGTGCATGCGTGCGTGCGTGCGTGCGTGCGTGTGTGATAGAAACTTTAACATTTGACTTAACACCGAAATACTAATTTCACCTAGTTATTATCCAAACAACATTTTCAAAGTATTGAAGCAATGATCAACATTTCGTCGGCATGTGTGTAGTTAAAGTGTGTATCCACAGAAAACGGGTGGTGGGGGGTTTTGGGCGGGTAAAAGCAGGTGACTGGTTTGTGTCGTGTGTGGTATGTAGACCAGGTCAGGGGTCAAGATCAGGTCAGGTCGCGTGAAGGATTGTGGTATAGACTCACTTTCCAGTTCTCATCTCTGCATTCGCCGATTCGGGGAAGACGATTTCACATTGTTCGATTTCTTAGCTCAAGAAAAATATATAAAGAAGATACTAAAGCCAAAGGAGATTTCCAACTGTTTGATCTGCACAGCGTGTTTCCAGTGTCTGCGCAGGGAAGATCAGCTGTCGAAAGCGCAGTGTCGATCTGGCAGTCGTGTCCCCCGTAACAATGTAAGTACAGACAGATCTAGTGTTTACGATTATTACGATTTTGCCTCATTTTCAAAACATGCTCTGTCATGGTTCTGTCTGTAAAATGTGGTGCCTTTCTACAGACAATTTGTGAATGCTAGATATACCTAGATCTGTATCGCGTTTCATTCCAGACTCCTCTCTGTGATTGTACTATTTGCACTAAGCTTATCACGATTCGTTAATGTAACGTTTGGTAAACTCACCTTGCAACAGCTTCCTTGGCTTTGTTGGCATTTTTTTTTCAAGGCAGCACAACGTAAGATTAGCTTCTGTTGGACAGCAGGTAGAATGCGAGTTTTGAGACAACGACAGTCGTCCAAAGAAAGCTTGCTGTGGAATTTTGTTCTACATAATGGCACATGTGATTCTGTATTTTTCAGCGGTTAATGTTAATGGTTTATTTTTTCCTCTGTTGATTTCTTCCTTCTGAGTTGATCGTTATCATTCAAACAAGACCATCAGATAGCAAGGGTGGATCCAGGAAAGGGGGGCACACCCAAACTGTTTTTCACGAACTTGAAGGCGCGAAGCGCCTGAATTGAGGGTGCAAAGCGCCCAAAAATGCCAGGGTGGGTCGGGTGCATGCATGACCCCCCCCCCCCCCCCCGAATCTCTCTCTCCATCCCTATAGGGGGGGGGGGGGGGTCCGGGCCCCCTTTCCCGCCCTCCTCCTAAATCCACCACTGGAGAGTACCTTAGTTGCTCCTCAAAATGGACTGTGAATAGTGTGTTGACTCTGTTGACCGTCAGAATTATTTTAAGAACCAGGCTGCTGCAGTCAGTTGACATGTTTGCATAATGTAGGA
The DNA here is from genome assembly GCF_037325665.1 of Littorina saxatilis. Taxonomy (NCBI): domain Eukaryota; kingdom Metazoa; phylum Mollusca; class Gastropoda; order Littorinimorpha; family Littorinidae; genus Littorina; species Littorina saxatilis. The sequence goes on from NC_090256.1 coordinate 33,850,253, forward strand.
TTCCCATGCATGCTGCATAGGTAAAGTAGCTTGTATAACCCGACTATTCAGTATCAAAACACTGTTTTTATTTGTGTAGGTTGTAGTCATCACAACTAATCGTATTTTGCCTTTAGTTTTGTTTCAGAAAGGAGGATAAGCTACAACAAGATCGACGCTATATGTCAGATATGCCTCAGCCACATGACGACTTCTGAATTTAGATCCACTCGGCATGGTGACACGTCTTGATGAAAAGTATATGACTGAGGACAGCAGTGGAAAAAGTGACCACATGGCAGGTACCTATTGCTTATAGTGTCTGCAGTGCAAAAGACAGATAAGCTGATGGTAGATTTCCAAATGAACACAGCACCCGCAGATCTACTGCTGATTTAGGGGTGTGTGCGTGGTGTGTGTGCGTGTGCATGTGCGTGTGACGGAGTGATTTGAGCTTGTGTTACTGTTTGTCGATTTCTTACGGGAGCCTTGAAGGCTTCGTCTCTTGTTCAAATAGTGAACAGCTCGCTTTTGCTCGCAGTTCTCTATTTAAAAAAAACCAACTCGTGTAAATCTGGTACGACACAGCAAGCCATGTAGTATTCTCTATGTCCCGACCACTGCAAGACTGGTACCAGGTGATGTGCTTGTGTATGTGTGTGTGTGTGTTCGTGTGTGTGTGTCTCAGTGCTTGTGAGTGTGAAAGGAAAAAGGAGGATCCAGACCCGTAACAAGAGTGTGATTCCAATGTGCCAGAATGAGAATGGTGGTGCCAGAGGGAGAGTGGTGGTGCCAGAGTGAGAGTGGTAGTGTCAGAATGAGAGTGGCGGTGCCAAACCGGTGACGGAGTGAGAGTGGTGGTGTCAGAATGAGAGTGGCGGTGCCAAACCGGTGCCGGAGTGAGAATGGTGGTGACGGAGTGAGAGTGGTGGTGACGGAGTGAGAGTGGCGGTGTCAGTATAGGAGTGGCAGTGCTAAACCGATGCCGGAGTGAGAGTGGTGGGGTCAGAGTGAGATTTGTGGTGCTAGAGTGAGAGTTGTGGTGCCAGAGTGAGAGTGGTGGTGCCAGAGTGAGAGAGTGGTGGTGCCAGAGTGAGAGTGGTGGTGCCAGAGTGAGAGTGGTGGTGCCTGTGTTAGAGTGGTGGTGCCAGAGTGAGAGTGGTGGTGTCAGAATGAGAGTGGCGGTGTCAAACCGGTGCCGGAGTGAGAGTGGTGGTGACGGAGTGACAGTGAGAGTGAGCGTGGGGGTCAGTGACGGAATGACAGTAGTGGGCATTGTGTGGGAGTGACGGAGTGAGAGTGCTAGAGTGAAACTGAGTGCCAGAGTGAAACTTGTGATGACGGAGTGAGAGTGGCGGTGTCAGAACGGTACCAGAGTGGTGTGAGAGTCAGTTGTGGTGCTTCCAATGCATACAGTCAAACCGCTGCCGGAGTGAGAGTGGTGGTGACGGAGTGAGAGTGATGGTGACGGAGTGAGAGTGGTTGTGTCAAAGCGATGCTAGAGTGAGAGTGGCCCGGTGCAAGACCGGTGCCGGAACTTGGCGTGCCTACCAGAGTTAGAGCAATGGGCATGGAGTGAGGGTGACGGAGTGAGAATGTGAGCGACAGACCGGAGTCAGGACGAGACTGTTTTTGTCGGAGTGAGAGTACCTCAGAGTGATGCTCTGAGAGTAAGTATGTGTAACATAAACATAGATAAACATAAATCATCCAACGACACTGATTTACGGCGTCACAGCCAGCTTATGATTTCAAAGCAGCTTCCAAAATGAAACAACTGAAAATATTAAAAATACCAATGCCAAATACTTACAGGACGTCTGAACATGTAACTCGTCTGCTTCGTCTGGAATGTGGGGACTTGACTTTTAACTCTTGGGCCATGGATCGTTTCACGGGAGACAAACCGCAATGGTGTTTAACTGTGATAGTTTTGCAATAAGTAAATTGTCTCCCTTCAATCGTCGACGGCGTTCATTTCTCAGAGCGAGAGTTGTTTTCAGAAACTCTACAAGGCAAAATGTGAATAAATTCTACACGCCATAGCCGTATTACACATACCTTTGTTGTACCCAGCACCTTCTTATCACAAGATGAGTTGTAAAGCCGCATTTTTTATCCAAGAGCTGGGATAATCAACTTCACTAACCAAGTGTTGTTCACATGCATGATTTTCAACAAACGTTTGTCAACTAAATTTAGAAGTCGTTCGGAATTTGGTTAGATAAAAGGAGCGAGGTGCGATCAGCCATATGAACCATATTGAAAACGGACTCTCAGTCGGAACTTGTCTTACTTTATTTAAACTTCCTGAGCGTGAACGAGAACAATCAGAAACTTAATCGGCGAGAAAATCGGAGTAAAATCGACCACGTGAACAGCACTTTTAAAGAATATAATAGTACTATTCAATCCGACGTAATTAAGAACAGGGTACGAAAACAGGTGTAACACGTCAACGGTGCGGAGAATTTCACGTACGGTAAACTGTATTTCACGTACCGTAAACTGTACAATCATACCATGGGACATGTCTGAACTTTCGACAAAAGGAGCATCCAATTTTTGTGTAGATATCGATGTCGTCATGGGAATTCTGGCGTAACTCGATTCTTGGCGATTTTGATGTTTTTGTGCTTTAGACCAGAGACATAGATAGATGTATGTATGTCTCTGTTTAGACTAAATGAATCTCCATGAGAAATATTCTGTTAAATGCGAGTGGCAATAGTTGATGAAACATTCTTTTATATTTCTATTCATACCAGATACGAATATATAAGGCCAAAAAAAAAAAATTGTCTGTTTCTGGTCACCCGACCGACCCTAAATTTCGGCGCCGACCCTAAACTTTTTTTTTCCAAACTCAAAAATTTTTTGTTTTGTTTTTGGTGGTAAAGGACAGGGTGAGAAAATGAACAACAAAAACGTGTGAAAACGAAAGTCCGCTGACGATTTGTAAATGTGTTGAGTGTCTTGTCTCTATGTATAGTGAATCCAGTCTCTTTGCGCGATTTTTAAAGTTAGTTTTATTGGTCTACATTTGGGGTAAAAAAAAAAAAATAAAAAATAAAAATAAAAAAATCCCGACCTACCGACCCTATTTTTTTTAGCCATGTTACCAGAAACAGACAATTTATTTTTTTTGGCCTAAACAATATTCCATAAATTAAAAAAAATCAGATTTGTATTTCTCCAAAAAAGCTGTTAAACGTGAGTTATGCCAATATTTTCACGACGAAGTCGATAAGTGCCTCTGCATGCGTCTTGAATGTGCCGTTTGTCATTTCTTCCGTTGATTGATTGATTGATTGATTGATTGATTGATTGATTAATTAATTCAATGACTGACTGACTAATGTGTGATAAGGTGATATTTGACTGGATACAAGTGTGTGTGTGTGTGTGTGTGTGTGTGTGTGTGTGTGTGTGTGTGTGTGTGTGTGTGTGTGTCTGTCTGTGTATCTGTGTGTCGGTGTGTGTCTGTGCGTGTGTGTGTGTGTTAGTATTGACTTATTATGCGAACATTTAATAAATTAAGGCCATGACACACCAAGCGCTTTGGTTCTTCCAGTCTTTGTCTTCGTATATAGATATCGTTTTATTAATTCATTCGTTCACTCATTCATTTATTAGTTTATCTTTTGTCCATTTACTTATTTAAAAAAAAATTGTATTTGTATTTATTAATTCATTTATTTTGTTCTATTCATTGTTTATTTTGTTTTGTTTCGGGTGCCTGTGAATATACATGTATACATATGATTGTTGTTGGTGCAGAGAAATGCCAGAGACATCGTACTAATGGGCTTTAGCGGTGCCGCACGCTATTTAGGTTCAGTCCTGCGATAATGCCACGGCTGACCTTTCTGACGAATCTGGAATTCTTCAGTTCCAATTTTGTTTCCTTCAGCAAGTTTTCATATACATGTAATGTGACGTGCTATTCTCTGAGGGGCGACCGTTTCGAAACAGAGGCAGAGACAGACAGAGATACAGGGTTAGGACACAGCCCCTACAGATAAACAGAGAAAGACAGATGGACAGCCAGACAGAGCACCGACAGGCAGGCAGAGATACAGACAGAAATACAGACAGACAGACAGACACGCACGCACGCACGCACGCACGCCAGCACGTACTTACGCGCCACGCACACACACACGCACGCACGCATGCACGCAAGAACGCACGCACGCACGCACGCACGCACGCTCGCACACGCAGACACCCAAACACACACACACACACACACACACGCACACACACACATAAACACACACACACACACAAACATACGCGCGCGCGCACGCACGCACGCACGCACGCACGCACATATTTTCAATCTTGATAAAGCAAATTGCAACTAAAAGGTTCACACCTTTCTGCTGGATGCGCCACGGATTAGTAGCTCAAATCAGTGTATTATCTTACTTGTTTGGGATTGTCAGTGAATAATTAAGACTCACCAAATTTGGCTAGTTTGATAGAAATTAATCTTCTGTATTTGAACTAATGATCCAAGCCTGAACAAAACCTGAGATAGGTATGAATAAGCCGGTATAATACTGTTGTAATAAGGACATGGACACGACACGTGGAAGCTTAAATGTGAAGAGTCTGGCTTTTAGAAGTCTGTCTTTTACATGGCTTTTAGAAGGAAATATCGGCACAGCTATATTTTGAAGGAAGGTATAGGCAACTCTGTAGATACTACTTTTTCATTTCCTCGTCATTTTCGTCCATGGCCAACCGTGTTTTTTTGCTTGTTTGTTAACTATCCTCCTCCAGGGGGCTCCTGCTCCTTTTCCTTCTTTTCCGCCTGTGTGTAGTTGTTTGTTGTCTTCACAAGTTTTAAGGTTCCATTCCCTGTACATATTCTTGGACAGTTTAACATACACCGTATATTGGATTGCCCCTCAGGGTGAGATGAATTTGGTAAAAAAGTTACGTTGTGTTGCCATTAAGTAATCACGTCGCGCAGAGTTAGCACAGAGTTCATGTCTAGGCCCTATAGCCCATTTACAGGAGAGAGCTATCGTTTCAACTCGTATGCAGTATGCGGGGACATAACGAAATGTTGTGTGTGTGTGTGGCAACAACGTTATACTCTTTACATACAATCAAGGTCCTCAAAGAAAAAGTGTGGCTTACTAGTTCTGAAATCAGAGTCCTGTCAGTGGTTACCCCCTAATAATGGTGAAGTGATATTCCAGTGAAAGCATAGGTCAGTTGTGTTGTGTGTGCAGGAATTTGCTCGCAGGGTGGTACTCACTGGTACTCAATTAGAGACAATACGAGGGTGAGAACACTCCACCACCCCCACCCCACCCCAACACCTCGCCCCCCTCATAAGGAGAGGTAAACTAATTGGTATTATCATTTGTACGCAATTTCAAATTCATGGCTGACATCTTGAATCAGGGGCCGCATTGAAAGTTCATGACTGATACAGAATCAGGGTCCTCACACAGTACAGACAGTTCGTGTTTGCATGGCTGGCACAAAACAACTCATGTAAACGTGGCATTGCACAGCAAGCCATGTATAGGGTAATGTTGAACTTTAGCGTTATGAATTCATAGCTCAGAATCCACTACAATTTAAGCCTCCATGCAATTTTGCAGAACCTTCTCTTGTAAGCATAACAATTCATTTAATAGTCCAAGCATATTAGAGAACAACGTTGAAGTGACAATGACTAGGTTTAAAATGTCCCTTATCAGAAAGTTCAACCTCAGTCCTTTGATGTTTATTAAACACATTTTCATATAAAGTTGGCGCTTCATATGGAAAAGTGGCTTTGAAATTGACCCTAATCCTTCTTTGGGCTCTGTAAATGTCGTTTGGGGCTATGGTTGTAAAACGGTATCTACTGGTCACCCCAATGTATAAACTGAAAACTCTTTCTGCACCAGAACACGCAGAAAGGATTGTATCTGCCTGATGTCTGATGCTTTTCAAAATCCCCAACCACTAACACCTTCAAAACGGACATTAACTGACACTGTTGTTTTTCCCTATATAATCCTTACTATTTTTCCGAGTCGTCGTCCTGTTGTGTATTTAGCTTGCCACAACCTCATACATGGTCCTAAAAGTTAAAGTTGAAGAAAATACTAAAGATAAATGAACAAGCTGACGCAGTGTCATTCGCACCGTGAATCCCCCCATGGGAACATACTAAAGTCTGGTTCCAAATAGGCTCAATTTCCTTCTATTTCTTTGTATTTCTGCCTCGTAGGGGTAGGGGTGTTCAAACCAAAGGCACCTTTAAACCAAAATTCAAATCACACATCTTACAATACTAAGACACTCAGCAGTCAAAGGGTGTCTGCTGGTAAAAAATTCCAAACAATCCTAAAAGTACTTCACTACTAAACGTGCTTTTAAAAAGAGCCGTTATTTTTCCCTCTATAATCAGTATTGTGTTTTCTGCGAACATGTAGTCTATTTAGATGGTTGTCATGTGCACATGAGTTGCTAAAGCGTTTTCAGTTGGGCATATGTCGAAAAGCAAAGAATTAGCCCTTTGAAAACCATCAGAACTGTCACACAAAAATAACATTTACCTATCTCACCAACTGACCAAACATAGGGCTTTTCCTTATGTATTATGTATTGTCGTGTTTTTTGTAGCATACTTGTGAAAACAGCCACCACTGTTGTAAATGATACTTTAAAGAGCATTATTTCATTTTTACAGTTGAAGGACAACCTGGACTGCCGTATATTACAGCTGTTTTACAATCAGCCAAAATTTTCTTAACAAACGTATGTTAAGAACAACTCCCATAGTGAAATTGAAGGAAAACAAAGTGAAAACCCCCCTGCCATAGAGGAGCTAAAGAATCAACAATAAACGACTGCATGGATAGCTTGATGCACGAATGCATTGCGGACATGTTTGTCTCCAACCAAGAGAAAGTTCCAAAAAATCCCTTTTGTGCTTCTTATTATACAGTGACGTCAAAGACAGCCTTTTCTGCTGTTCATACATTCAGGGGTTATGGTTACACTAAACGACGTAGTTGTAGCCATACTGCCATCCAGATTTATTTTTTCCTTGCGAGCAGTCACAGGGTGTTTGTGCTGTCTGCCAACCGTCAGACGACCCCGCCCAAGTCTGTTAAGGGACCGTTTGACCGTTATAGAACGCGTCTTTTTGATTTTTTAGCACATTTGGAAACGGTTGATTTTTATCCCTACCATTGTTTCCAAACATTATATAGGAATGTTTTGTGAACAACGGATAATAGCCGCTACTCGCATGTGTAGCAAAAGTGAGCGTACATACTCACCCTGGTCGTCCAGCCGTTGTCCGTTGCCCGTCTTCATCTGTCTGTACAAATCATTACCTTTGGATTTTTCTCGAACGCTATGAAGTGAAGAAACACCAAATGTTGCAAAATGTTGTATGACCCCAAGAGCTCAAAAAAGATACTTGAGAACCTTGACCTTACCTTAAGGTCAAGGTCACAGGGAGAATGAATGTGGTCTAAAAACTGCAAAATTTCACATTGTGCCAGTTTTCTGGAAAACAAATTAAAAACAGCGGGCTTAGTTTTGTATGGTATACAAGAAAAAGAAAGCCTTATCTTCTGATACCATTTTGGTTGACCTCGCTTCAATGTCAAGGTCACAGGAGTCCTTCAAAGTTGAATTGTATACATGTTTTGAAGTGACCTTGACCCTGAACTATGAAAACAATCTTTCAAACTTCATAATTGTGTGGGGCACATGTTATATACTGATATTGAGCCACATTTAGTCACATATCATCAAGGTCAAGGTCACTTTGCCCCTTATGAAATGTGACTGAAACGGGCAATTGAATCACTAAAAGTGACAATGTCTCTTTGTAGAAAGTGCCAATAAGTATGTTTATGCTTCCTATGTCTTGAATTGATAGCCTTGTGATGTGTGACCTTTGATGATCTTGACCTTGGCCAAAGGTCATGTGTAATTTGGTAGGAAAAATCTGTAAACCAGTTCTAATAGTGTACAATGTCCTTGCCAGCTTCAGTTGTTAGACCTTCACCTTCAAGGTCACCTGAAGGTCAAGGTCACTTTAAGACAAAGGTCAAGCATGAGAGTCGCATGGGCTTTGCTTTGTTAAGATTTTTTACCAAGACACATGGATTTCTTTACCCGGCTTGGTCACATTTTTCATAGGGGTCAATGTGACCTTGACCCTAACGATATGTGACCAGATGTGGCTCACTATGAAATTCTAACAAACGCCCCACTCAGTGTTTAAGTTTGTAAGAGATATCGTCCATAGTAAAGTTAAAGGGGCAAGCTCACATCAAAATATGTCTACAATTCAACTTTGAAGGGCTCCTCTGACCTTGGCATTGAAGCGAGGTCAACCAAAATGGTATCAGAAGATAAGGCTTTCTTTTTCTTGTATACCATACAAAACTAAGCCCGCTGTTTTTAATTTGTTTTCCAGAAAACTGGCACAATGTGAAATTTTGCAGTTTTTAGACCACATTCATTCTCCCTGTGACCTTGACCTTAAGGTAAGGTCAAGGTTCTCAAGTATCTTTTTTGAGCTCTTGGGGTCATACAACATTTTGCAACATTTGGTGTTTCTTCACTTCATAGCGTTCGAGAAAAATCCAAAGGTAATGTTCAGTACAGACAGATAAAGACGGGCAACGGACAACGGCTGGACGACCAGGGTGAGTATGTACGCTCACTTTTGCTACACATGCGAGTAGCGGCTATTATCCGTTGTTCACAAAACATTCCTATATAATGTTTGGAAACAATGGTAGGGATAAAAATCAACCGTTTCCAACTGTGCCAAAAAACCAAAAAGACGCGTTCTATAACGGTCAAACGGTCCCTTAACAGACTTGGGCGGGGTCATCTAACGGTTGGCAGACAGCACAAACACCCTGTGACTGCTCGCAAGGAAAAAATAAATCTGGATGGCAGTATGGCTACAACTACGTCGTTTAGTGTAACCATAACCCCTGAATGTATGAACAGCAGAAAAAGCTGTCTTTGACGTCACTGTATAATAAGAAGCACAAAAGGGATTTTTTGGAACTTTCTCTTGGTTGGAGACAAACATGTCCGCAATGCATTCGTGCATCAAGCTATCCATGCAGTCGTTTATTGTTGATTCTTTAGCTCCTCTATGGCAGGGGGGTTTTCACTTTGTTTTCCTTCAATTTCACTATGGGAGTTGTTCTTAACATACGTTTGTTAAGAAAATTTTGGCTGATTGTAAAACAGCTGTAATATACGGCAGTCCAGGTTGTCCTTCAACTGTAAAAATGAAATAATGCTCTTTAAAGTATCATTTACAACAGTGGTGGCTGTTTTCACAAGTATGCTACAAAAAACACGACAATACATAATACATAAGGAAAAGCCCTATGTTTGGTCAGTTGGTGAGATAGGTAAATGTTATTTTTGTGTGACAGTTCTGATGGTTTTCAAAGGGCTAATTCTTTGCTTTTCGACATATGCCCAACTGAAAACGCTTTAGCAACTCATGTGCACATGACAACCATCTAAATAGACTACATGTTCGCAGAAAACACAATACTGATTATAGAGGGAAAAATAACGGCTCTTTTTAAAAGCACGTTTAGTAGTGAAGTACTTTTAGGATTGTTTGGAATTTTTTACCAGCAGACACCCTTTGACTGCTGAGTGTCTTAGTATTGTAAGATGTGTGATTTGAATTTTGGTTTAAAGGTGCCTTTGGTTTGAACACCCCTACCCCTACGAGGCAGAAATACAAAGAAATAGAAGGAAATTGAGCCTATTTGGAACCAGACTTTAGTATGTTCCCATGGGGGGATTCACGGTGCGAATGACACTGCGTCAGCTTGTTCATTTATCTTTAGTATTTTCTTCAACTTTAACTTTTAGGACCATGTATGAGGTTGTGGCAAGCTAAATACACAACAGGACGACGTCTCGGAAAAATAGTAAGGATTATATAGGGAAAAACAACAGTGTCAGTTAATGTCCGTTTTGAAGGTGTTAGTGGTTGGGGATTTTGAAAAGCATCAGACATCAGGCAGATACAATCCTTTCTGCGTGTTCTGGTGCAGAAAGAGTTTTCAGTTTATACATTGGGGTGACCAGTAGATACCGTTTTACAACCATAGCCCCAAACGACATTTACAGAGCCCAAAGAAGGATTAGGGTCAATTTCAAAGCCACTTTTCCATATGAAGCGCCAACTTTATATGAAAATGTGTTTAATAAACATCAAAGGACTGAGGTTGAACTTTCTGATAAGGGACATTTTAAACCTAGTCATTGTCACTTCAACGTTCCCTTCACTAAAGTGGCTAAGATGCCTGGACTATAAGATACCTTTGAAGTTACGGAATGAACCGTACTGATGCCTTTCATTTGCATGGCTTTTAGAAGGAAACATGGTCACAGCTATATTTTTGAAGGAAGGTAGGCAACTCGGTAGATACTACGTTTTTATTTCCTCGTCATTTTCGTCGATCAAATGACCAAATTATGCTTTAAGTTTCGAGCTCAATCCGTCCATTAATTTCATGAAAATATTCTTTGGTTTGATTAAAGGGACTCGTATCAAAGTTCAGTCAATAATGCCCCTGGCTTGTGAGCTATATGAATTTACATTGACTCAGTTTAAGATTACCCATGTATAGTTCTCTCTAAGTTGAAATCAGTGTCTTGGATGCTCGGCCACCACACGACAGTTGATTAAGTACGATGGTCAACTCGCAGAAATCCAAATTAGTCCCGCGTGAAGTAGAAACCATTATCGGAACGGGTCGGCACCAAACTGCCGTATCTCTGTTACTGCTCGGAACAGGAGGAATTACGACGTGGTCCTTGTCGCCCCAACACCGGTAAATGTCAACGGCACCTGTTTTCCTCTCAGCCTGCTTCCTGATTGCGGCGGTGTAGGGGCAGTTTGGGTCCTCCGCCTGCGCGAGCGTTCAACTCAGGGACTCTTTCAGTTTTATCCACCTCTTGGAGGAAAATACATTCACTCCTCGATAGTCAATCTGTAAATCACGTTTGACTGACAAAACTGAGCCAATTTGATTAGTCACGCGGTCTTTTTAAAAAGTAATAGGCCTAATTTTTAAGCCATGGATTGACTAAGCCAATTTCATTGATACGGTTTCCTTTTCTGTAGTTCTAATGCTGTTTTAATCCGTTGTGTCAAATCACTGTCTAAACAATGGATGTTGCTGACTTGACTTTCGTCACTTCTGCTCTCCGGCATATTTTTTGGGTTTTCCTTTAAATGTGCGCTTGGGAATTTTATGCTGTCCTCGATCACATTATTTCGCTTTCTTTATTTTATATTTTTTATATTATGTTCTGGTACTTTGTGACAGTTATGATAAACCCAACTCGGATACCTTCAGTTTTACACAAGTTTTTAGTCAATTAGATTTAAACAGACCGAAACCGGTGACTGGCTTTTTTGTTCCTCCTTTGAACATCCTTTGCATTTTTCTGAAAATATTTTTGATTTATATTGTTAGTGGCATACGACAATTTTTGGCGTCATAGTAACATTTATACAACAAACAAAAACATACAGCAGATAGATGTTCCGGCACCAGTATTCCCTTGAACACATTTGAGGATGAAAGTCGCTTGTTCATGCAATTCAATGCTTGTTATTCTCTCAGGCGCCAGGAGAATGGTTCCGATTAACTCTCACTTACTCCATTACACATGTCGTATGCGTTTAGATCGCTTACTTCCCTTTGTTTATCAGATCTCTAAACAGCGCTATGCCTCATTTGCTTAAGATTCCATTGAACAGTTACACAGTATCTTTCCGAGGGGAGACACAAAACTGAATGAGACAAAAGCCACGTCTGAAGGAAATAACAATCATGGTAAAGGAGCCATTGAGTACTGGCGATTAGACACCATGATTTGAAGAGAGTTTGATCAGCGATAGATCATGTTTTGCACACGGCACTTAGAGCTGTGCACACGACACTCCCCCTACTGAAGTCTGCCTTGATGGCCATTGGAGTAGACAGATATTTAGGAGCCGCTTGTTTTCGCCACGAAGTCAAGTGTTATCGGCTTGAGAAAGTGAAAACCTGTGAGAGCCTTCCTTATCTCGGATCACAATTCTTGTTCTAATATTTTTTACCTTTTTCGTGCACCCAAAGAGCAGTCCTCGGAAAATGTGCGTTTTAATGTGGTCCTTAAATTTAGCCCAAAGTCGACTTCGTGAAGTCTTTTTAACGAAAACTCAGTGCTAAAGCGTCGTGCGGCCAGCTTCGCGAAGTATACTTCGCCCAGTTAAGGACAGGCTTTAAGGGTTAACTCCGATCACTGCTCTCTCATATTTCTCAACTAAAGTCGGATTACAATTCTGTTTCTAATATTATTATCATTATCTTTATGTGTGCACCCAAGCGCACTAACGCGAGTGTGTGATTGCAGGATCGATCAGGACTGGCTGATTAGGTCTAGAACAACTTCGATAACTTGCCAGCACATTCTGAAGTGTTATCGGCTTGAGAACGTAAAAACCTGTGAGGGGCTTCCTTATCTCGGGTCACAATTCTTTCCCCAATCTATCTGTACCTTAATTTCTGTTTGCACCCGGAGAGCAGTAAAGCGAATGTCTGTTTTGCAGGAGCGGCTGAAAAAGGAAGGGTCTACTACGAAAACAATTCTCTTTCTATAACATCTTATCTAAAATGATATTTTTGCAGCCAAATTGTGGTCAAGCTAATGGCAAGTGGCTTGCAACGTTTTTTCTTTCGAACACTTGTCGAAACGTCCACCAAGACTGCACCCCATTTTAGAGGCCCGGGATATAGTGTGGCCAATGGCGTAACCATGCACTCAGGGAAAAAAATGGTACGGTATCCTGGGAGATCAGAGAGAGCAAGAGAGAACACAGTGAACACGGAACTGCACGTGCGACAGGAGATGAACGAGGAGGAACAACACTTCACACCAATGTCAGTGTCAGCATCGTCAGATGGGTTATAATTATGATCCTCAACATTTTGGAACACAATTGAATTGCCCTTTACAACAAAACACACACGCACACACACACACGAAACCCCGAAAAACAACAACAAAGTAACAAACAAAAGACCCACAAAAAACGACGTCGACAACAACAACAACAACAACAACAACAACAACAACAAACATAACAAAACAAAACAAAACAAAACAAAGCAAAACAAAATAAAACAAAAATAAAACAAAACAAAAGATTATCAAAAACTCTTTGGTTCTTATTCATTATCAAGATCGCCTTCTTCTCCTGTTATTAGATCTTCTCAGATGCATGGTCTCATTTGCTTTTGATTCTCTTTTGGATTCTGCTTCTGTATGGGCACTGCATGAAGACGGTGACGGTCTTGATAATATGATGAAACTGTGAGGAAGTGTAATTTTGGAATGCGGCCAGGTGGAGGGAGGGGTGGTCTTGTTCCATGTATGCGATCCTGGGCACATAATGATGTAGTGATCTGAGAACTGTTTTTACGGGAAAGACTGATTGTGCTCTTTGTTCAGGCTCGTTCAAAACTGGTGTTGGGATGGTGGGTGCAGATAGCAAAGGTGTTTACATGATGCCTGTGTTTAAACTCATTGTTCATAGGCCTACTCATCAGAAGCTCTTGGATTCTGGTTTCGTATGGGCACTGCATTTTGAAGACAAAAACTTAAACCCATTAACAACTTTGGGATTTTGATTCTCTAAGACGGCACCAAATCTGATTTATATGATGTCTGTTTGTAAGTTTGTTGACTCATTTAAACACGTCGATTCTTGTCCCATAGGGACTATGCATTCAGACAGCAACAGTCTTAATAATGATGTCTTTTTAACCACTTCAAGTTCAGACTCATTAAATACGCTTTGATTCCGGTTCCGCCGGGGCGCTGTGATCTCTTTAAGTAAATGCAGATCGGACGGTATACGTGTCACATCCTGGTCCCAATGACAGTTCCCATAGAAAGCTGCCACCTGAGTGTCATTATCACACTTTCATACCCTGGACCCACCAGCATCAAGACTGATTACCTTTCCTTCCGATCTGTTGGTGGCATGGGCCGAGGCCGCGGCGTGCACGGCTCTCAGGGGAATAGACGTGTAAAAGGCCGATAGACTCTATATATCACACAGTGTAAAAGGTGGAAGTACAGGACATTAAACGATGGGGCTGTGTATGGTTGACCAATAGTGCCAAAATACTTCTTTAAAAAAAAGAAGAAGAATAATCTCTGATATAAATATTATTCTCTGTCTCTGCTGTAGACGCAGCCAACGATACTATTCGCCGACCTGGACGCTTCGTTACACAGTTCTCAATGACACAACTTTCACAAAATTGACAGTAACCTCAAACTATAGAACTTAGGTTATGTAGCTCTGGATATGCCACCCGTTTTGTTTGTTTGTTTGTTTGTTTGTTTGTTTGTTTGTTTGTTTGTTTGTTTGTTGGTTGTTTTTGATGAATCATGCTTTCACGTTCCACTTCCCTTTTGGCACTTGCGCCTCACCATACTTCTCTACTCTTTTCCCCCAGGAGTTTATTGGAGTTTTAAGCGACAGTCATACCCTCTGGTAATAAGTTTCCTTCTTTACTTCTTTGTTTGATTGTTGGTTCTGCTTTACTTTTGAATTCCAGGGCTTAGATGCACAGGAAAGTTACCGGCCCGGCAACCGGTGGGGAGCCAGCCGCGGTGTTGGATTGGTTGAATTTGAAATTGGTTGTGCCTTCAACTAATCAGACCCCGCGGTTTGCTCTCTCCCGTTAGGGTGGCACCCACTTTCGGTTCGTGCCCCTCAGCCCAGCTCGCTTTTAGCACCAGCGCCTCACCATACTTTCCCTGCGCTGTCCCCTTGGCGACCAGCAGAGAAACGGCGGCGAGCAGTTAGCGCGGTAGTAACGACAGCCAGAGGTGTGCAGCATGTGCCTGACATGTGGCTCGTGCACCCAGTCCACTGGAGACCAGTACAGTCGTGGAGACCTGCTTCCTCTTAGCTCTGGCAGCTGCCGACAATTCTGGCACACAACGTGCACTGCACGTGATTCAAGGCCTGTAGCCGTAGCAAGCTGAGCTGAATCAATGGAGGGTTCGGGCCTATAGCTGCGTGTAGAAAGGGGGAACTGTATAAGTGTATACTAGATCTGACGGCCGTTTCTTTGTGGCGGCGAGAAGGTTAGGTTTTGGTGAGTGCACGGACGTTACTGAAATAGTGGGCATTGCGAAGATTTCGAGATACTAAAAAAGGCGAGATAAAAGTGACTTGTATAAAAAAAAAAAAAAACTCAATAATGCCACTGGATTGTGAGCTTTAAATTAATACATCGCAATAAAGAGAAAACACACCACTAACCAGGTTGCATGAGAAAGTGCACCAGTTTACAGATAATCGCTATAAAGTTCAACATTACCAAGGCAAGTACATCTCTGAAGGTGCTCATGCATATACGCGAGAAAACATGGCGGCTGCGCGTCTTGCAGTCTCCTTGACCGCCCAGGGACGGTCCACCGGCGACCCTTTGCTTTGTCTGTAAAGCAGTCGTATTGAAATTTTGGTGAACTTGGAACAAAATCGTCGCACATATAATACTCTCTAGCCTGCTCGCTTCCCTCGTATCTAGCTGCCTCGCTGTGCGTGCCTGGAAGAAACGCAGGACAGTCGTAATCCTGTGTCAGATACTCTGTAGTGACCAAACAAACAGGAGTGACAGAGGACGAGAAGCAAAAATGGAAAAATAAAAGCGAGGCTTGTTTGATGAATTGCGATACATGTGCACATGGAAAATATGCTGTCACAGAACTGATTATGATCAAAATTTAGCAAATCTAAAAATGATGCACGATACTATTTCGCCGCGTGATAACGGGGGTGTTAAGGACATGGAAACAATAAAGAATAAATGAAACGTGCAGCAGGCAATATCAAGTGTGTGTGTGTGCGTGTGTGTGTGTGTGTGTGTGTGTGTGTGTGTATGTGTGTGTGTATGTGTGTGTGTCACGGTAAGTGCGTGTTTACTTTGTGTCTGTGTGTGTGTGTGTGTGTGTGTTAGTGCGTGTGTATGTGTGTAATTATGTGTGTGTGTTTGTGTGTGTGTCACGGTCTGTGTGTGTGTGTGTGTGTGTGTGTGTGTGTGTGTGTGTGTGTGTGACAGAGAGAGAGGGAGACTGAAACAGAGAGAGAGAGAGAGAGAGAGAGAGGGAGAGAGAGAGAGAGAGAGAGAGAGAGAGAGAGAGAGAGAGAGAGAGAGAGAGAGAGAGAGAGAGAGGTATTGAGAGAGCGCGTACGTGTGTGTGCGTGTGTGTTTTTTCAAACGCCTATGGCACTGGAGGTTTTTTCCGGAAGAGAAGGAAGGGGGCGGGAGGAAGGAAATAGGCGTTTACAGTCCCAGAGCGTACTGCCGGTATAGGTAGGCTATATACAGGTTATAGTACCCGCCAATCACTGCACTTTGGCCACGCCCATAATTATATAGAAACATTGACAGTGTGAAGACATAAAAAATTCGTCTGTGACATATTTGTCATCCAAGAGATGCTGCAAATTTCCATTCTATTTATTTTCATTGCTAATTGATTAGTTTATTGGTCGTTCAGCATTTATACAATGCAGTGGAACCATATAATTATGTAACTGATAAAGGGTAACTACAAGTTAGACTTACACGTGCGTTCTTAATTGCTATTAGGTTGTTGCAAAATATTATAAGATGTTTGGTGGCTTGTTGACAGACCCGCTATGTTGTTGGTCCGAGGGGGGCATATTATCGTCTTCGGTTTCATCTTTATCGACCAAGGCCGAAGGCCCAGCTGGTTATGAATGAAAACTCGTGGAAATGATGACAATCGTTCATGTCTGTTTTATTGCTTTCTTTTCTTGTAAACACATGTTTGTGCTGCTGTGGGGGAAACACGACTGTCAGTTCCATGTTGTCTGCGTGGGCAGTTCTTTGTCGAATCTACCATTGGGAGAAGTCAATTCAATAGTTTATTTCTCAACCGTTTTGCATGTAAAAAAAAACCACAACAAAAATCAACTGAAAACAAATCAAAAACAAAAACACCTTTTTAATCATAGTAGCCTATGCAGAGTACAGGTATTGCATGCATAAGCCAATATCTATGTTCAGCGATAAAATATCCTTGTCGCTCTGTGCTTTGTTTGCTTGTCTTCTTTATTTATTTTCATTTCATTTTCATTACTTTACTGTCCCATCGCTGGGAAATTCGGGTCGCTTCCTCCCAGTGGAAAGCTAGCAGCAACGGAGTCGCGCTACCCAGGTGTCTGCGTGTTTAGGTGTATTCAGCCACCTGCACTTATGGCAGAATGACCAAGGTCTTTTACGTGCCATTGTGATGACACGGGGGTGGGACATGGCTTCCGTCTCTGGGTCTGCACATAAAGTTGACCCGTGTCCGTCCCGGCCCGGATTCGAACCAGCGACCTTTCGATCACAAGTCCAGTGCTCTACCACTGAGCTACCGGGCTATTTATTTATTCATTTTGTTAGGTGGGGGAGGGCATATTTATTTTATATTGACATAATTTTGGAAACGTTAAATTCACTCACTGTCGAATAGTCGCATAAAAGAAGTGTTTTTCGGACGATTTCCTTTCCCGGTCGATTCATTTTCGGGCCGTAAAATTCTGTTTCGACAAAGTTTTATCTGGGCGAATTGTTGTTCCACTAGATTGTGCTTCAGTGATGTTGTCCAGTTATTCGAATAATTAACATTTTAAAAGTAAATGCATGTACTGTTTTTCCATTATCCTCAGTTCATTGTTTCAACTGATACTGTTTCCTAATTCTGTATTTATCTATGTGTCGATGTCTTTGCTTGCGTTTGCCGTTGCGGAGGTGCATGCTTCGCTCACAATGTATGTTATAGCTGCTGTCAAGTTTGTGCGTTAACTAGCTTCTCAACAAACAAACAAACAAAAAAACAAAAAACAAAAAACACACTTTATCAACAGCACCACTTCCACCACCACCACCGACCATCACCAAGAAATTAACAAAAAACACCATCATCACCATTCAAATATAAACCCAGCGTCCCCATCACCTTCACCCTATATCTGTATCTCTCATCGTCTCCCATTATTTTACTTCAATTTGTAATACCTTCATCGCCTTTCGCCCCGTTCACAAATTAAACCAATTTTGTACTTCTCAGTCATGCAGTCTTCACCTTTTTCGCCATTTACAGATAGATTCAAAAATGATTTGCTCTTGTCCAACTGTCTAAAAACCCAGGGCTCCCCACGGACGCCCCTCCTAGTGCGCCCCGGGACCCCACTTTCAATTTTTAGAGGGTCCATGGACCCCCACTGCAGAATTTCAGAGGGTCCTAAGGGTCCAAAAGCCGAAAGGTCCCAGTGTACTTATAAAACATTAATAGTATCTACGGTACGCACGATAAAGGAAATTTAGTGCGTCCCAGGACCCGCTCTTTAAAAGTCTAGTGCGTCCCGGGACCCCCTCCATGAATTTCTAGTGCGTGTTTTCGGCTTCTAGTGCGTATAGGACGCAGGGACGCGCACCATGGGGAGCCCTGATAATTATACCCACACTGTGACTGTCCCGGACATGCTCGTCTGGGCAAAATGAATCGATCATATTTCTTTCCTTTGTACATGACTCTCGTTTTCGGATAAGCGACCATGTACACCACCGCAGATTAGTTCAAGATTATACACGTGATCACGAGATAAGAGCATCTCTCAACTTTAAACAAAAACCTGGCTGCTCCCTATATTTTTGTTGAATTATTTTTGTTGATGACATTTGTATCACCCATTCAGCTAAGTATAATTCAGACAACTAACTAACAAAATGAATAAATTAAAAACAATCACACACTGCACAGAAAGTTGCCACGCTTTTGAGTTTTGGTATGTGTCTAATTGAAAGGGTTCTCTTATTCTATGTAATTGCCTATGCAAATCTGTGGCGGTAAACATGATAGTTTATGTACGCGGGAAGGACACCACCTGTAACAATTAAAGACTGTAAGTTTGATAATAAAATCAACAACGACAAATCAAATCAGTTATTACTTTTCTTCTTTAAACTGTGACGACACTATATGTCAGCCGCAAACAACGAAAAATTAAATCAATTATCAATTCATCTCTGTAAACTATAACGACACTGTGTAGGAGTCACAAACGACGAAAAATCGAATCAATTATCAATTCTTCTCTGTAAACTGTGTAACGACACTGTGCATGCCAGTCGCGAATGCGTGCTAACCCGGGCACGTGCGCTTCGCTGGACCACAAATCGGTGCCACGCGCACGGAATTCTCACCTCCCCAACACAGTTGGTAGAAAGACAATGGGGATGCTACCTGTCGGGAGGATAATGAGGGGGAATGCCCACTCCTGATGAGGCTGGCGTAAGGTCACACACGCGCAACCTTTCAACAGTTTTTGGGGGAATGTTTTGTGTGTCACAGGTAAGCCGGGAAAACGGGGTGAATGGTTTGGCAGTTAATTGAGCGCTCTTGTGTGCGTGTGAGCACACTGATGAGGATGACGTTCGCACGTATGTATATATACGCACGAACAGAGTTGACACAATTTGGGTGTGCCGTCTGTCTGTGAACTGTCTGTCTGGCAAGGTAAAAACAGTCATAGCCATAAAAGCCAATGGACTCGTGCAAAAAACACGAGCGTATGTACGTGTATACGTGCACGTGATATGTATACGTGGGAGTTTCAGCCCATGAACGCAGAAGAAGGGGAAAGAATCACTGTCTGTCTGTGAGTCTGTCTGTGTGTCTGTCTTTTTGTCTGTCTGTGTGTGTGTCTGTCTTTATGATTGTCTGTCTTTGGTTTAAACAGTGTTTTATTAAAATGCAACTTTACAAAGCCATGAAAAATGTGTTTTGATAAAGGAGCACAACAAGATAAACTTTATTGTCTGTCTTTCTCTCTATAGCTGTCTGATCTCCATCCCTCTCCCTTCTCTCGACCCCCCCCCCCCCTCTTTCTCTGCCGTGCATATAGGTTTGAGACAGATTTTATTTTAATGTAAATCTTTTTCCAGAGACAAAACTCTTTGGCCTTCTCAATCACTCTACATCTCTGCATGTCTCTCTCTCTCCCTCCCTCTCTCTCTCGTCCTCTGTCTCCCATCAGCCTCTCCCGTCCCTTTATCCTTCTTTCTCCCCCTCTCTCTTTCTCCCTCTCTCTCTCCCCGTCTCTTCCTCCCTCCCTCCCCTCCGCTCTCTCTCTCTCCATACCCATCTCTCCCCTTCCTCTTCTCTCTCTCCCTTTATTCGCACGCGCCTCTATTCTAGAGGCAGTCAATTCCTCGAGTAGCCAGAAGGGTATCAATTTCCTAAATGAAAATCAGCGATCACTTTAAAATACCATCCATGCACTTTGTTCGTTTTCCCCCTCCCATCGCTAAACAGTACCACACCATATTCCTCCTATCATCATTAATTAGTCCACCCTCAAGGTTATTCTAGCGGCTCAGACCACAGCATCTGGTGCTGTCAAAATCCACAACAGTCGCATCTTTCTCATTAACTTCTTCAACAAGACTCAGGTCCACCAAAACCGCAGAAAAGAATCCAGGAAAGCTTTGAGATGAAAACGAAAGCCTACGAAGCAGAAACGGATAATGTCTCTTTTTACATTTAGTCAAGTTATGACTAAATGTTTTAACATCGAGGGGGGAATCGAGACGAGGGTCGTGGTGTATGTGTGTGTGTGTGTGTGTGTATGTGTGTGTGTGTGTGTGTGTGCGTGCGTGTAGAGCGATTCAGACCAAACTACTGGACCGATCTTTATGAAATTTGACATAAGAGTTCCTGGGTATGATATCCCCATACGTTTTTTTCATTTTTTTGATAAATGTCTTTGATGACGTCATATCCGGCTTTTCGTGAAAGTTGAGGCGGCACTGTCACGCCCTCATTTTTCAACCAAATTGGTTGAAATTTTGGTCAAGTAATCTTCGACGAAGCCCGGACTTCGGTATTGCATTTCAGCGTGGTGGCTTAAAAATTAATTAATGACTTTGGTCATTAAAAATCTGAAAATTGTAAAAAAAAAATTCTTTTATAAAACGATCCAAATTTACGTTCATCTTATTCTCCATCATTTGCTGATTCCAAAAACATATAAATATGTTATATTTGGATTAAAAACAAGCTCTGAAAATTAAATATATAAAAATTATTATCAAAATTAAATTGTCGAAATCAATTTAAAAACACTTTCATCTTATTCCTTGTCGGTTCCTGATTCCAAAAACATATAGATATGATATGTTTGGATTAAAAACACGCTCAGAAAGTTAAAACGAAGAGAGGTACAGAAAAGCGTGCTATCCTTCTCAGCGCAACTACTACCCCGCTCTTCTTGTCAATTTCACTGCCTTTGCCGTGAGCGGTGGACTGACGATGCTACGAGTATAATTATGGTCTTGCTGCGTTGCATTGCGTTTAGTTTCATTCTGTGAGTTCGACAACTACTTGACTAAATGTTGTATTTTCGCCTTACGCGACTTGTTTTTTATTGGGAGGAGCCATTCTTCGCGATCACCGGTCTATTCTTTAGAAGCGCAGATGATCAAGGCTTCCAGATGAATGGTTGATGCGGAAACCTTTTTTTCTGGTGCTGCCGGCTCACAGATTAACAATCTGTTCGAGAGTAAAGAAGCGAGCACCACTGATTTTAAGGGACGTGTAGGCCTATATATTGGCTCGTTGTGTTGTCGTGTAATTTTTCTTTAATCGCTCTTCTCTTTCCCATCTGAACACTACCTACCATCCCTGTAAACCCACGACCCACTCTCCCATCCCAAATGCCTGGGGTATTGTTTTTTCTTCAAGCCAGTGTTTCCATCTCGGAGTATCCACGAGGGAAATATTCGGGATCAGTTAAAAAGTGATATCAAGTTCTTTTTAGCCAAAAAGCGAACCCTTTGTCTCCTTATTTATTTATGTTTTTTTCCCCCATATATATATTTATTGTACCTAGGTAACTAACAATGCCACAGTGTGCAAAAAGTGCAACTGTTATATTCTTTAAATCATTAGGAGGTACCGTTAACAGCATGGTACGAAGAAAAGACTCCGAAATGAAAGACATGCTTTGCGGAGAGTGTCAATTTAAACCAAAATTCAACTTTTTAAGCTCACAAAACCTAATGTACATTACTTACATTAACAAATGAATAAATAAAAAATATAATGAAATAGTCTTATTCAGTTTCACCAAGAAACACATATCTTCAGATCTCTGCAAACCTTGCCATGACCATTTCCTTTCAAGTTTCGGCTCAACCTTTTTTAGATATTTTTGTTAACCACCGGAGCATAAAAACCGACCTTTCTTGGCCGACACGGTAATGGTTCTGGCTCCACCCTTGAAATTTTACCATTCTTCACGGGTGACTTTCTTCATCTGACAGCAAAGGTGGCGGCCGACACGAGCTGTTTTTCGCCGTCCTTTCACCGTAGTTTTAAAAGAGTTAATCTGCAGTTTTCTCTCTCCATTCACCGCAGTGTTGAAAAAGTTAATCTCGTTTCACGCTCAACAAAAGGTCGCTGCACGGGCACGCTTCAGTGTTAACCCTTTGAATGGCGAGGCCCAAAAGGAGGCTGGTATTATGAACGGGGGGTGATTAGAAGCATTGTTGTCCTAAAACTTTCACAGCTGTCCCGAGTCGTAAAAGTTAGTGACGCGGCACAGATCCCGTTGTGGCGGACGTTGGGAGATTGTAGCACGAGCGATGCGCACGTGCCAGCGGTGTGGAAGACAGCATGGGTGGCACTGGCAAGACGCAGTAATCATTCTTCTGTGACCTCAATGAAGTGTGACACTCGTTTTGCGGTCGGGGACATTTTCCAGGACATGTTCGGTTTTTGCTGCCTATCTACATCACATGCACTGATCCATCAATTAATTATGGAACACGTTTTGAGTGAAACATTATTGCAGGTTTGTCTCAGCTGCGGTACAATGGTTCCCTCTTACACTTTCTCGATGCCAACATCGCAGCACAACGTTTCCCAATAGCAAACTTGCACAAGAAAAATGTTCATTCAAAATGAACAGCGTCGATGCAATGTCCACCAAAGATTTATTTTGGGAAGTGTTAAAAGGTTAGGGTCAAAAGTCAATGAATTGCATGTTGTGCTGGATATATAAATTGTTTATTTCAGTCAATGCTTGCTATGAATTGATCAAACAGCCACAAGAAAAAACAAGTCGCGTAAGGCGAAATTACTACATTTAGTCAAGCTGTGGAACTCACAGAATGAAACTGAACGTAGTCCGCCGCTAGTGCAAAAGGCAGTGAAAGTGACGAGCCTGTTTGGCGCGGTAACGGTTGCGCTGTGCTTCATAACACGCTTTACTGTACCTCTCTTCGTTTTAACTTTCTGAGCGTGTTTTTAATCCAAACATATCATATCTATATGTTTTTGGAATCAGGAACCGACAAGGAATAAGATGAAATAGTTTTTAAAACGATTTCGGAAATTTAATTTTGATCATTATTTTTATATTTTTAATTTTCAGAGCTTGTTTTTAATCCAAATATAACATATGTATATGTTTTTGGAATCAGAAAAGGATGAAGAATAAGATGATACGTAAATTTGGATCGTTTTATAATTTATTTATTTTTTTACAATTTTCAGATTTTTAATGACCAAAGTCATTAATTAATTTTTAAGCCACCAAACTGAAATGCAATACGGAAGTCCGGCCTTCGTCGAAGATTGCTTGGCCAAAATTTCAATCAATTTGATTGAAAAATGAGGGTGTGACAGTGCAGCCTCAACTTGTACAAAAAAGCCGGATATGACGTCATAAAAGACGTTTATAAAAAAAAAAATATATATATATAAAACGTCCTGGAATATCATTCCCAGGAAGTCTCATGTCAAATTTCATAAAGATCGGTCCAGTAGTTTAGTCTGAATCGTTCTACACACACACACACAGACAGATATACACACACACACACACACACACACACACACGCACATACACCAAGACCCTCGTCTCGATTCCCCCCTCTATGTTAAGACATTTAGTAAAAACTTTTTAATTAAAAAATAGAGCTTGTTTGAAACAGGTAGAAAGGAAGAGTTGATATTGCAATATCTGTACGTGGGAATGTGGTGAAAAAGAGTGCTAAAAGTAGTAAGTCGGCCTCAGATCCATTTCAAATATTTATTGCAGAAAAACAAAATACAAATTAAAAACAAAACCACAGAACCATTACCAGTGGTCATAGGAATGTTTGAAAACAATAGTTTTAATTTTACACTGTAAATACATGAATCAGAATTAAACACCTCAAATTGGCACATGCATAATGAATCACCTGGAATTGCAACAGGGAGATACTGAAGTAATTGGAAACAAACACTTGAAATTGACAGAGAAACAATTGAAAATATATTACTGACATGAGCGTACAATATTTTAATGGAAGTGCATTTTTAGCACGAAGCATCCGCAGGAGGATGCACTAACAATTACATAGTGCCACAAAATGTGTACGGACATTTCACAACCGTGCATTATTAGCACAGAACACATACATGGGGGCGCACAAAACATTATTGTACCATGATGATGATCGGGATTGTTGAAGATCTTTTCTTGTGCAAGGCGCCCCTGTATGACCGCAACTGATCCAACCGGCCGCATCTGAACAAACGACGTCGAAACGGCGCGAAACACGTCCTCTCGGTTGGTCTCGAATTGACTCGGCTCCTCTCGGTCTTTTTTTGTGTGTGTCTTTTTTTCTTTTCCTTATGGTCGGAGTGGTATATTTATGTACATCTTAGATTAAAAAAAACACCCGAAAGCTGTGTTTAATCGTTTCGCGTAAATTGTACATTTTTTTTTAGCTTTGAAATTGTTTTGGCTTGGAGAGTCAGCGCGCTTTGGCTTGGAGACTAATTCTCCACAGGCACGTTCTTCCCAACCACAGATACCAGCGTCGTCCGCGACGCTGGAACAATACCCCGCTTGAATAGCTCTCCGGTGCGAAAGATGAGAAAGGTTCACTTCCCTGCGGTCTCACAAGCGCTGGTGTTCTCTGGCTTGTGTTAAAAAAAAGTAAAAAAACTCGATCGCCTTTCCTTTGTGCACGGGCCATGCTTGGGTACTTTGAACGAACTTCAGGATTATTCTTGCGGCTATCATTGCAGCAGCCCACTGCTCACAGTAAAAATTCACAATTTTCAAAGCGAAGTGTCCGGACTGAAACGCAACCTATCACCAGGGACCTATATATCTAACTAGATGATTACCGGCTTCGCCGGGTACCGGCATCGCCGGGAAGAAGTAGAGCCGGTACCCGGCTTCGCCGAGTGAGTGGCGCACCGTACGCCGGCTTCGCCGTGTGAGTGGCGCACCGTACGCGATTGACGCCACACGAAGGAAGGGAGATAAACGCGCAAAACACTGGAGAAGATAAGGAAGAGTTACTGGAAATGGATGTACAGAAAAACCATAAAAACCAAAATCGGTTCAGCGCTGCGCGCTGAGAGCACGTGTCGAAAATTTTCATCGACCAGATTGTGTCCGGGGTCTACCTGAATATGCCCACCAAATTTGAAGCAGATCCATCGAGAACTTTGGCCGTGCATAGCGAATACACAGAAAGACAGACACACACACAAGCCGTATATAGATATAGACTAGAGGAATACCCGGCTTCGCCGGGATGAATCGCGAGACAGAGACAGACAGCGTGGCGGTTCACCACAATCACCTTTGAAGGCGAAGTCCTGTCAAACGGGATTGAGAATTTTCGAGCTTATTTCTTAGCCCTATATTATCTGTTGTGGCTTCTCAAATGCCAGAACATACAGACAGATAAGATAAAATCGTTTATTTAACGTCACTCTGTAAAAACATTGGCGACATTTGTCTTAGATTAAGAACACACACAGGCACGCACACAAACTTTCCCTTTATGTACAGTGGTTCACCACCCTCCCGCCCCCCGCACACTCTCGCTCATCCAATTAAAAATGGTGTTAAGAGATACTTAGATATAAAATGGTATTTTTAAAAGTTCTGATAAAAATATATAGTAGCTGTATGAGAAGCAATGGCGTCAGCCGCAGCAATGTCTCTTCATATCCAGGGACCAAGTGGGTGCGTGTGCATAAGTCCAGCAATAAGTTTGGGACCTTGCCACCCAAGGTCTTTATTAAAACTTAAAAGATAGCTTAATTTTTCCTTTGAGGTATTTGGCAGAATATTTCTATTTGAGTTTATAAACTGAGTCAGGGGTTGAAAGTGGCATGAGTTCAAATCACACTCCAAAGTCAAATGAGCAATGGTGAGGTCGGATTGACAGGTGCATTTAAGCTCTAGAAATTGGTAATTCCCAGCTTCTGCCCTTAGGCGGTTAATCCTTTTTATTACACGTGGGCATGCATTATAGGTGTTCATCTGTTTTGATGGGGCTTCCCGAATGAGCCAGCCAGACCTTATAGCCTTGTGCATATATTTGTTCCTCCATTCTCCCCAGAGAAGAGAGTCTGTAAGGCTACTGATCTCAGAAGCAGACAATGGCAGGTCTACCTCGGAGGCGCCTATGCCTTGGGCAGCTTCTTTAGCGGCTTTGTCCGCTTTCTCGTTGCCAGGCACGTTCACGTGTGCTGGACACCAGACCAGGTTAATCTCGCTTCCTTTTTTTATAATTTTATTTGCCAGCTCCTTTATGGCAATGACAAGATCATGTCTTTTTGATCTTTTGTTAGATCTTAATGCTTCAATGGCTGCTTTGGAGTCAGAGAATATAGCTATCTTTTGAGGAGGAGTGTTCTTGAGATTGAGATGAACAAGCGACATGCAGATGGCAAGGAGCTCAGCTGAGAAGATCGAGTTTCTGTTGCACAGTTTAAATTTCCCAGTCATGTCATCGCTGGGGATTACAAAAGCTGCGCCAGCCTTCTTGTCATCCAACACTGACCCGTCTGTGTAAACATGAACATGGCCTTTGTATACAGTATCAATGTGCTCAAGGGCTTGTATCCTGAGTAATAACTGATCATCCTTTGTGGCTGTGCAATATTCTGTGTCAAAATTCATTTCTTTCATTGTCCATGAGGGATCACGAGATATGGGGTTTTGGGCCACATCATTTGGGTCGACACTGATTTCACTAAAGAGTGAAGCATTGAATTGAGCCAGTGAGGAGAAAGTAGTGCCAAAGTGGGCCTTTTTGTTTTGGATATGATTGTAATGCGGTTGTAGCTCCTCTTTTGTTGAGTTTTGCACTGTGTTGGCTCGAACATTGTAATCTGCGCAGCACTTACGCCGCCACATGTCAAGAGGGAGGAATCCTGCTTGGTGGTATACAATGGCCTGCTTTGAATGCCTTGGGTGTCCGAGGGCACGACATTCCGCTGACTGTAGCTTATCAAGCCATTTTCGAGCCGACGAGAAGTAGGCCTCCTGTCCATATGATAGTCTTGATCTTATAAGAGCTCTGGTGATGTTTGTTAGAATAACTGGGCACTTTGCCCATGGTTGGGCAGCCAGTATTTTAAGAAGGTTGATGGTCTTATTTGCTTTGCTTAAAAGATACTTTAAGTGAGCAGTCCATAGTCCATTTGAGGTGAAAAGTACGCCCAGATATTTCACCTGCTGACTGGGTGAGACAACAGATTTATCTAGTGAGAACTGTATCTTTTCTCGATCTTCCAGTTTTCGGTTTGTAAAGACAACGAATACAGTTTTCTCGGCAGAGAGAGTGAAGCCATTCTCCCGCATATAGTTCGCAATGTTATCTATAGCTGTTTGCCACTCTTTAGAGAATTTGTGTTCTGTTTTATAGGTTTTGTTTTGATACTCTTTGCATAGAGCAATATCATCCGCATAAAGCGTCAGTTCAGCTCCATGTGTTTTAATTGTCGATATGTCATGCAGCATAATGCTAAAAAGCAGTGGTGCTATTACTGAGCCCTGTGGCACTCCCATGTCAACTTTGCGAGTGGATGATTTGGCACCTTTATAATCAGTTTGAAAGCTTTTTATGTATTGAAACATATTACCACTGATGCCTAATTGCTTCAATTTGAACAACAATCGTTGGTGCCATACTGTATCGTAGGCTTTTTTGATGTCAAAAAAGACAGCAAAGAGAGACTTCTTGCGTGAGAGAGCTTTCTTAATTTTGGAGGACAGTTTTACAATGTGATCCGAGACACCCCTGCCTCGACGGAAACCGGCTTGGCACAGGGGTATTACCTTTTTTCTTTCCATTTCATCTTCTAGTCTGGATTTTAGTATTCTTTCATAGATTTTGCTCAGATGGGAGGTCAGAGATATAGGGCGCCAGTTGGAAGGGTCAGCTCTTGGTTTTCCAGGCTTTAAAATGGGGATCACAACAGCCTCTTTCCAAGCTGTGGGAATCAGGCCAGACTTCCAGCATGTTGAATACAAATCCAGTAAAAGATTTAATCCTTGGTTTGGTAAATGTTGTATGACCTGATAGTTTATTGGATCAGAACCACAGGCGGATCGGACTTTTGTCACCGATGCTATAGCCGTTTTCAGTTCTTGAATGGATAAGGGAGCATTTATTTTTAAGGAAGGGTTGAGTTCTGGGTCGTTTAAGTCCTGTTTATCCTCCCACTTCTTACGGAAGAGTTCCTGCTCACATCTTCTTCTTCTTGTCGTTCGCTGTTAGATCGTCAGTCCGGACTGCAGGGCGAAACGTGCTGTCACAACAGTTTATCTGTTTGGCTTGCTGCTGCAAAAATATCTGCAAACAGTTCTGCTTTTTCAGGAAGGCTTTCATATTTTTTTCCTTCGTGCATAAGAGGACGTTCAGCCTGCTTGTGTCTGCATTTGAATTTCCTTATTTTGGTCCAAATTTTTCCAGCATCTCTGTAATCGCTCACTTTGCTGGACATGTTTTCAAAATATTCTTTTTTTGCTTTGTCTATAATTTTGTCACATTGTTCTTCAGTTGATTTCATATTGTTGTGGTTTTGTGCAGACCTGAAGCGATCATACTTCTCTTTTGCAGTTCTTTTTAACCTGATGGCTGTTCTGCATTCTTCTGTCCACCATGGGCTCTGATCAGTTCTACTGGGTCCGATAAAAGGTTTTGTTTTGGGGATTGACAATTCCATTGCATTCAGCAGGTTTGATCTTAGCTGTTTATATTTGTTGTCGATACTTTCTTGGGACTCTGGATTGCCATCCAAGAGGGTATGTGCATCGGCAGACTTAGTGACAGCGTCCTTGAAAACTGCCCAGTCCGCCTTTTTATAATTGTATTTTAAGGCTTTTGGACCTGGCTCTGTGTGTGGTGATTTCCCAATAATGGATATCATGATTGGTAAGTGGTCGCTTTTTAATTTATCTGACACAACGCACCAGTCCGTTGTTAATCCGAGAGTGGGACTAACCAAGGTTATGTCAATGGCGGAGGGGTGTTGGTTTGAGATATCGGGTATTCTGGTTGCTGATCCGTCATTTAGTAAGTACACATTTGATTGCGTTATATAGGTGGCAAGGCTCTTTCCCACGGCACATGTCTGATCGGGGAAGTTGGCATCCCACAGGGGGTTTCGGCCATTAACATCTCCTCCGATCACCCAGGTGCGTCTTCCGTCGAGCTCTGGGAGCCAGCTGAAAATCGGGCCTTTGGTAATGTTTCTGTTATATATGTTTAATAAGAAGATGGATGGGCCATCATTCAGCAGAAGTTCAACTAGGTTTGAATGTATTTTTGTGTCGGCCGGAACAGGGGTTGGGTGAACATTGTACTTCAGATTGTCTCTGACATAGGTTACTGTGTACTTGATAGTTTGTGCTCCGCTCGTATCATCAACCTGATAATCTGTGACGGGTGGGTAAAAGAAACCAGATATGAAGGGGAGTTTTCCCGCATGACAGAGTGGGGACTGTATCAATAATACATTGAACATGTTGTTTTGGTTAAGATAATTAATAAGGTACGGTAGAGCAGTGTTAAGGGAACGACAGTTCCACTGCAGTATATTTATTCTTGAATCCATTTCAATCACAGAAGACCTAAAGTCTGTTGTGACCGTTTGATCTGCCCCTCAACTCTCTATGTCATTGTGTTGTCAAGGGGTTGAGACTCTGTTACAGATCTGCCTCCCTGAATGCCGAGAAGAGCGCATTGAGTGGTAAGTATCTTATTTAAGGCTGGTGGAGTTGGATTTTCCTTTGGCTTAAATATTTCAGTATATAGCCCTGTCAGAAGTGTCAGAACATTTTCGGGGCTTTCATTCGTTTTTGCTTCAATAAGTGCAGCTAGGATGCCAGTGACGAATTTGAACACCTCACCGCAGTTCTCGGCGCTCATCATCTTCATCTTTGCATAGCTTTCTTTTAAAATATGTTGTCTGAGGCAGTCTTCGGACTGTGGCTTTGGTGTGTTTTGTGTTTCATCTTCCTCAACAATCATCAACTTTGGTTCATCCATGAACAAGTCATCATAATCGTGTGTGGGGGAAGTTTGAGATTCTGCATCAGCAACCTTTTTCTCATTGTTTGTTGTTGGCTGTTTGTTTGTCTTTGTTTTGTCTGCTGCTTTTGTGGGGGCCTTTTTTACATTGTGTGTTGATTTTAGTTTCTGGGCAACAGTAGACTCATTATTAATAGGGTTTATGTCAGTTCTTTGTCCAGGTCTCTGGAGGGCGATATTTTGCTCTGAAATGGGGTTTTCACTACGAGGGTTGCTTGGTCCGCCTTGATTTCCTGTGCGTATGCGGCTTGTTGTTGGTTCTGGCCAGATAGTGCTATAATCCTGTTTTTCAATCTCAGCCACGAAAGCTGGGGAGGTAGCCAGGTTTCTCTTTGCTTTGCTGGCACCGCGAGGAGCACTTTTCCCCCCTGCCATTTTCAGCACCCAGCACTCATCGACTTCTGAGTCAGAGTCATTAGATGTATCTGGGTCTTTCTTTTGTTTTTTCATTATTTCAAACTTTGCTCTTCTTATTGCTTCTGCATATGGGATGTATTTGGCTGCTCGGATTTTGTTTGCTGTTCTTCGGAGCACTAGCTCAGGACAGCCTAAGTAAGCTGCCGAGTGGGGACCGCCACAGTTTAGGCAGTGTTTGTCATTTGGACAGTTGTCAACTGGGTGGTCTTTCTTTTGACCGCATCTTGGGCATTTGTCTTGTCTGGCTTTACATTGTTTGGAGCCATGTCCCAATCTCTGGCACTTAGTACACCTTCTGACTGGGGCCACATAGGGTTCGACAGCAAAGAAGGTTTTCACTATCTTCACTGTATCTGGTAGCGTTTTCTTTAAAAAAAAGTGATTTTGACAGCTTGAGTAAGTTCCCCCTTCTGGTTTTTTAACCGCTGAAGAGATTTTACTTTCTCAAGAGATTGTTGAAGTTTATCAAGGTCTTCAGAGAGTGGGATGGGTCTGATGACACCTTCCGTTGTTGCCTCTGGTATAGTGCATCTTATTTGCACTTGAGCGAGACTGGTGAGATTGGCAAGTTTATGTTGTTGTTTTTCATTGCAGCAGGCAATCAAGAATTTGCCCGAGGGCAGAGGTCGTACACCTTCTATCTGACCGACCGCGTCAACCAAAACACGACACTGGAGTGATGGCCCAAGTTTCGAGAACATAGCTGGACCTGTAGCCGCGTTGGTGAGAATGACTGGGTATTGTGCAAAGGTTGGAGGAAGACTTGGTGTCACCTTTTTTGACTTTGTGTGTCTAGGGGGCCCAGTTTTGACTGGTTGTGAGACTTTTGACTGTGGCTGAGGCAGAGCCTGTTCGGCATCACTGTTAGCAATGGGTGCTTTTTTCTTCCGCTGACGGCGGCGTTGAGTTTTAAAAATGTCATCGCCTTCTGTGCTTTGGGAAGGTGAAATGTTCCCGTCTTCTGAGGGCACTGCTGCGTTGTGGTTATTGACACTGGCGTCAGCGTCAGAGTGGTTGTTTGAGCTCTCTTTTGTCTTTTTTGAGCTTGTTGGAGAGAAGCTGTCGGAATCTCTTAACCTTTTT
>NC_090256.1:33882449-33917919 GCF_037325665.1 Littorina saxatilis
CCACCGACAAAAGCCGCTAGACCCCATCACAAACAGAACTCTATAATCCACAGGTGTTGCTTACACACACACACACACAAACACACACACACACAGAGAAGCCGTATATATATATGTATATCTATATCTATAAATATATAGAGATAGGTGACAGTGTATTTTTCGCGTGGCTGTAAATTGATTCGACCTTTTCACTTTGACAGTAAGAACAACTTACGGGTGCAAGGGAAGCGTTCTGGACAGCGCAGTGACATTCTAAAAATAGTAACGTGGAAACGGGGATATGGATTGAAGCCACACGAAGGAAGGGAGATAAACGCAAAACACTGGAGAAGATAAGGAAGAGTTACTGGGAATGGTGAAATGAACAGAAAAACCAAAATCGGTTCAGCGCTGCGCGCTGAGAGCACGTGTTGAAATATCTCATCGATGATATTGTGTCCGGGGTGTAGCTGAATACGGTGTCCAAATTTGAAAAAGATCCACCGAGAACTTTGGCTTTGGTGTGTCGGTATGGGGGCCCGGGTAGCTGAGGTGGAACCAAAATCGGTTCAGCGCTGCGCGCTGAGAGCACGTGTTCAAATATCGACCAGGTTGTGTCCTGTCCCGGGTGTACCTGAATATGCCCACCAAATTTGAAGCAGATCCATCGAGAACTTTGGCCGTGCATCGCGCGCACACACACACACACACACACACACACACAACACACACACACACACATACACACACACACACACACACACACACACACAAGTCGTATATATATATAGATATAGGTCTATGCTCTCACAGAGCTATCCGAACATGCCCGCATTTTGCGGCAGATCTCGCAAGGCCACGCAAGTTAACGCACATTTATCGCGCGACTTGGCGGCGCTGACCGATAGGGCAAGTCGCCTATTGATGTAATGGACGGAGCGGTTCAATTCTATAGGGGTCCTTCCCCTAATTTTTGTGTTGCGAACGTCCATCATAACTGAGCAGGGGTGTCTCAAGTTATATGAACGTCCTGCCGTCACGGGACCATGTTTAAAAGATCGATTTTATTCAGCAACAAAATGAACTTTTATACGATTTCTATCATCAAGTAGTGCCGATTCGTTCTCGTGTTATACTTCTTAATAATATTTTTGCACTAAAATCTGAACGAAAAGTATGGTACTAGAAAAGTTCAATGCCAGGAGCCCTTCTGTCTCTAGATTGTTTCGGTGTCTTTGAAAAGACAGGCCCCGCGAATCACAGTGGAGCAGCATATATGTGCACGCAAGGCCAATCTGTTCGCTATAGTTCATTCTCCGAATCCCTGCATTTTATGCACTCCAAGGAGCCCCTAATACGCCGGAAACTGCATTCGGAAGTAAAAAAAGGATTTCGCAACAACAAAACAACGACTGACGGTCAACAATACAAAAAAGAAAAACACAGAGTTAAGAAGAAAGTATAACAAAACATGCTCCGGTGCAGGCGATTCCGGACAGAATAGCGAAGAGAACGCGAGAAATGAGATAAAAGGCACTGGCTTAATCAGTTAATGGCGTCACAAGAAGTTGGCGAAGCGGGGAACGAGAGCCCCAGCAATCGGAAATGAGATGCGAGTCGAACAGAAGGGACACCCGCCCCAGATCGCGTGCGAGTAAGGATTGAAGCGGCACTGTCGTGTGTGATTGTCTTCATCCTGCTGCTCTCTCCATGCCCAAGTGCCGGCCACGTTTTGAAACTGCAATCAAAGACCTTTAGAGTTTGAAACACTGCAACTTTGCTGAACCGTCACGAGAAATAGACTGAGGCTCGGGCCCCATTGTGCGGCCCCAAGTTTGAACATTCTCGGAAAGGCGTACTCTGGAAACACTTTCAACCTGATTGCTTCTAATTCTCTCCCTTCGTACGCTCTGGAAGTCTTGTTCTAGCCGTTCTTTTCAGCTCCGCTTTCAGGTATTGTCTGCTTTTGTTTTCTCAAGTCCTTTGCACTGAGGTTTACGCAGTCTTTGGCCGTGTTGCTTCAACGGCGCATGCAACCATTTGAGTTTTCCGTCAGCTATGAAAAGGGCAATCTGTTTAATTTTGTTCTTTTGGCAAGGCTGCGAGACACTGCGTGCACCACGGGACCAGTCCAGAAAGGAGGTCGAAGCAAGAGACGGTTAAAATAAAGGTGAGAAATAACACCACGTGGAACACCGTCACTTTGCCGTCATCGGACCGCCAAGAAAGAATTAATTTCTCAAATAAAATCGATCGATCATTCCATTGTATTGTCCCAATGACAGACATACAGACAGACATGCAGACACACGGACAGACAAGCACAGACGCGAACATATACAAATGAACACACATATGGACAGGCAGGCAGACAGACAGACATATAGATAGGCAGGAACTGAGGCAAGCAGACAGACAGGCAGACAGGTAGACAGACAGTCAGACAAACAGACACACACATGCACCGAAATTCCTAAACGAACATTAAGTGCAGGGAGAGTTTTGCTTTAAATCCTTGTAATTTTGTTTGAACACAAACGAGCTTATGAACAGGAAAGCATTCACCTGTTACAAAACTGATTCCTCGAAGAGAAAAAATTAATGATCCGTTGAAGATTTAAAGAAAGTAAAGAAGTCCGACAGGAAATTAGTTTATTGCTGATGAATGCAAATCTTGGGAACTTCCGATTGCTCAGTCGCCGAACAGCCATACTCTCGATGCAATGGTGCATTGTTATAAAAGGAAAATCTTCATCGACTTCTCGCTGACAAAGTCGGTTCAAAGTAGATTGGAAATTGTCAATATGAGCAGCACTTTAGTTAATTTGTTTCTATTTAAAGGACCAGTTTCTCCTCAGAGAGATCTCATTTAGACGCACAAACTGGCCCAAGTATCAGCAGTCATTATAATTATAGCCACGTGGATAGTTTTGAAAATTCAAATGGCTGATATGAGTTCAACGAAGTGGACATTTTTGCTTGTTACTCAACAGCCTTGTGAAGTAATACCTTTCAACAAATTTCAAGGAGCGTTTGAATCTTTAATGACATCTGTCAGCTTGTTTCACCATTGAATCTGCGATTGAGATTTTCTCTATTCAGACAGACAGACAGACAGACAGACAGACAGACAGACAGACAGACAGACAGACAGACAGACAGACAGACAGACATACAGACACAGACTGATATGCACAGACAAACGCCACGCACACGCACGCACTCACAGAGGCACAGACACACAGATAAACAAAACGAAGAGAGGGAAGAGGAAACAAAGCCATGGCAATAAACTCTGGACAGAAATGCATACGTGCACTTGACGGATGAGGTGCAGAAATATGTATAGGATCAGCAAACATAAAATGCCGACTAGAAAATGTCACTCTCTGTGTCTCTCCTTCTCCTTCCTTTTTTTTTTTTTCGTTTTCTTTCTTTCTGTTTTCCTCCCCCTTCTTTTTATTTTGTTAAAACTTGTGAAAAATGGAGTGCACTTTTCACAGCTCGTGCTCCGGGCCTCCACGCATGCGCATTCCAAGAGATACCAGCGCCATCAATAAAGGGAGGTAAGCACTGGAGCTGTCGTCTGCTTTTCTGTCGATCCACTTTGGAACTCAAGTCGTAATTGAGTGTTGACAGACAGGCCAAGGTTTTCCACGAAGCAGTTAAACGGCTGCCTGTCTGAATGTGCTTCTTGCCGGGTAGAATAACATCGTCAGCGAGATTCACACCTATTCTAACTCCGTTCAGTCTCAAGTCTTCCCACCCGGCTAACCCTTCTCTTTGGAAAAACGGTTTATAATTTGTTGAGCTGTTACTGCTTCGCTTTCTATCTCTTTGAAAAAACGGTTTATAATTTATTGAGCTGTTACTAGCTCGCTTTCTGTCTCCTTGGAAAAAACCAGTTTTCAATGTGTTAAACTGTTGCTGGCCCGCATTCTATAATCTCTTTGGAAAAACGGATTATAATTTGTTGAGCTGTTACTATCCAGCTTTTCATCTGTTTGAGAAGTGAACGACGAAGAAGAAGAAGAAGAATCTGTTTGAGAGAAAAAAAATGTGTTGTGATGCCCACAGACAGACAGACTGACAAACATATAGATGGACAGACAGACATACGGACACACGTCCACAGGCAGACGTTATATGTACATACGAAAAGCCCAAACATATCGCGAACCTCTGCAATGGAAGACTGACAGACACACACACACACACATACATAGATACGTAATATCTTTCCGTACAGTCACACGTTGCTGCACAAAGAGACAGACAGACCGACAGATCCTCACCCCCACACCCCACACCACCCCCCCCCCCCACACACACACACTAAAAAAAAGAAGAAAGAAAGAAAGAACAGGAAACAAGAGCAAAGAAAGACAGAGAGACAGAGACAGAGACAGAGACACAAAGACAGAGAGGGAGAGAGAGAGAGAGAGAGAGAGAGAGAGAGAGAGAGAGAGAGAGAGAGAGAGAGAGAATTGAATTGAACTTTATTAACAAGGATTAAGATTTAAGGCTACGCCTTTTCTTACAATAAAATTATGTCCTTGGGACGAATAGACACACAATCATATAATTAAAAAATTAAAAAGTTAAAAAATTAACCAACAAAAGGAGGTCGGAAGACTTCAGCACGTGACTCGATGATAATAAAGATGACGATGATGATGATGATGACGATGATGATGATGATAGCTATGATGATGATGATGAAGATGAGGCATGAAGAGCATACATATGTGGTTATTCATAAAATCAAATGCATACTATGCAGGTAATTATAAATTCAAGCTGGTAGAGAGAGAGAGAGAGAGAGAGAGAGAGAGAGAGAGAGAGAGAGAGAGAGAGAGAGTCTCAGAGAGAGAGAGAGAGGTAATAAAAAACAAGTCGCGCGAAGCGATATAAAAACATTTAGTCAATCGGTAGGCATCAAAGTAAAAGATCAACACCAAAAACCAGTCATCACCGAGACTACATTCAGATAGTCTCGGCTAAACTTCCCCGGGTCACGCTTGTCTCCGCGAAGCATGCGAAGATTATACTCGACCTATTGTCTTTAATTCTGAGCATGTTTGTCAAGCAAACATAACATATCTAATATGTTTGAATTCAAGAGAAGATGAGGAATACAATGCAATAATTTTTTAATCTGGAAGTGAAAAATCGTTTTTAATGACAACTTTTTTGAGCAAACTAATTAACTAACTTTTAAGCTTCTGAGCTGAAATGCAATCTCAAAGTCCGGACTGAGTCAAAATTTGCTTGACCAAAATTTCAATTAATTTGGTTGAAAAATGAGGGCGTGACAGTGCCACCTCAAATTTCACTAAAAGCCGGATATGACGTCATCAAAGACATTTATTGAAAAAATGAAAAAATTGCTAGGGATATCATACCCAGGAACTCTCATGTCAAGTGTCATGAAGATCGGTCCAGTCGTTTTGTCTGAATCGCTCTACATATGTACGTCCGTATATTTTCTGTGATATATTGTATGCTATGATTTTTTTTTTTGCAATGATGTTTAGCCATAGTCCGTTATACGCGTAGGTGTGCGAGAATATGTAAGCGCAGTGCTTTAAAGATGTCCATGTGGGAATGTGTAAGTGGGCGTAGTCGAATGTCCATGTGGGAATGTGTAAGTGGAGCATATAAGAATGCCCATGTGTGAATGTGTAAGTGGAGCGTATAAGAAGGTGTAAGTGGAGCGTGGTCGAATGTCCATGTGTGAATGGGTAAGTTGAGCGTATAAGAATGTCCATGTGTGCGATGTGTAAGTGAGACATGGATGTGTTCATGACTGAATGCGTAAGCACAATGCAAGGAATGGCCAGAGAGGTATGTGGGAGGTGTGTTTATAAACTGCCCTGTTATATAGTGCTATATGTCTCATGTAAAAACAATGTCCTGTTTGTATTATTGTTATGTACCACGCCTGAATTTCTCTATGAGATAATAAAGTATTCTTAGTCTTATTCTTATTCTTATACACACACACACACACACACACACACACACACACACACACACACACACACACACACACACACACACACACACACATACACCACGACCCTCGTCTCGAATCCCCGTCTATGTTAAAACATTGTCAAAACTTGACTAAATGTAAAAACACAGAGACAAACGGTTTCTGTGACTGGCCGCACGTGCAAGTGTGAAGTAGGACCAAGATTTACGACCGACACCACGTCGCTGCGACCGCTCGTAACGCCTACATGAAGGAGGTGCTAACGGGCTGACATGGGCCGCGGGCTTTCACACCGCAGCGACATAGATTATTGTCACCCAGAGCGATACAGATCTTTATCGCAGGGCGATAGAGATCTTTATCGTACGGTTCCTTTTTAAAAATTTTTTTTACCGGGATTATTGTGGTTATTGCAATGTGTTCACAATACAGCGCTCACAACATTACGCCACCCCGGCGTGCACTTGTACGACCTTTTGACTCATCTCCAAACTCTTGAACTTCTAGGACTTACAATACAATAAAAACTTATGAACCTCCATTTTAAGAACCCCATACCTGACAATCTTGTTCTCTGGTGCTTGGAGGAACATCTAACGCCTGCCAACTGGCACGGAGGTTTCTTGGAAGCTGGACAAAGTAGTGGCTAGTTAAAATCAACCACAGGAAGACCACATACACTGTCTTCAGCCTCACACCAAAAGTACAGAAGGCCAACCTGTGCAGAACCCACTTGCTGAAGACACCCACGCATTTCTTGGGGTGACGTTTGACAGGCTTCTGATCTGGAAGCAGCAAACACAGAAAATAAAAGCTAGAGCCAAGGTGAGACTTCCCCTCACGAAGAAGATTCTAACCGAAGGTACAGAAGACCAACCTTTGCAATCACATGCAGACCCTGCTTGCTGAAGACACCCACGCCTATCTTGGGGTGACTTTCGACAGACGGCTGGCATGGAAGCAGAAAACAGAAGCTAGTGCTGAGGTGAGACTTTCTCTCACGAAGAAGATTCTCACCAAAGCCATACAGAAGGCATACCTGACCGGCAGACCCTGCTTGCTGAAGACACCCACAGGGCATGACAGCTTGGGGCGCTACAGCCAAGCCCAACTTTGATCGGTTGAGCAAGGTGCAGAACCAGGCAACCCGCCTCATCACAGGGGCCATGAAGTCAACACCAATACTTGAGCTTGAAACCACCACAGGGATCCAGCCCCTTGATGATCGTAGAAACACAAAGTTACGCAGGCTGCCACGTTCAAGAGGTTGCAAGACCACCAGATGAAAGACAGATTGTCTCAACCAACGAAGGGGCAACTGAAAAGAGTGAGCTTCGTCCGCCAGAGTAGGATGCTCGAACGACAGCATCCAGAGATCCTCGACCACGACCCTCCATCTTGCAGATCCTCTCTTGCTTCTGGACTAACTCGAGAACTGGGTCCTTCCCGTCTAGCTCGCCGGCTATCAACCCTGTGGTATTCCCCTTTCATAAGACCTCAACAAATCTGAGAAAATCAGGTCTGAAAACATAGGTAAGTTGACAGATAATACGAACAAAACAAAAATCTTTAAAAAATAAAGTGGAATTCTCTGATCAGGGGGCTCCGCTAAAGAAGATGGCTCCTTCGCAAAGTGCAGAGGTTCTGAATACTAGAGCTCAAGACTGAAGTCTAAACCCGTCAACCAAACCTTGCGAGTTGCCTCCCTTCACCGCGGTCACGTGATCCCTGGAAATGGGAAGACGTTTTGCTGCTTGGGCTGTCGTCACCTCAATTTCCCCCCTCTCCACAATTCACAATACCGTGTACCTGAAACTTCCGCCAGCGAAGAAAAAAATCAAACAGAAGGCTCAAGCGTGGTTTTCAACAGGGCATCGCTCCTCAGTCAGCGTGAAAATTGACACCAGAACTACGGTCTCTTGCTATTAGGACTTGTGTTTTGACGTCAGCGTCTGAGGGAAAACTTTGTCAAGTTTTTATTTCAATACGACGATGATAAGTTTACAAATGTAAAGAAATAATTGATAGCATTTTCCTTCTTAAAAAAAAAACCACGAAGAAACTTTTTCTTCTTTTCTGGGTGGTTGGCGGGGAAGGGAGCATAAATTAAAGACAAGTCGCGTAAGACGAAAATACAACATTTAGTCAAGTAGCAGTCGAACTCACAGAATGAAACTGAACGCAACGCAACGCAGCAAGACCGTATACTCGTAGCATCGTCACTCCACCGCCCGTGGCAAAGGCAGTGCCCGTGGAATTGACAAGAAGAGCGGGGTATTCGTTGCGCTGAGAAGGATAGCACGCTTTTCTGTACCTCTCTTCGTTTTAACTTTCTGAGCGTGTTTTTAATCCAAACATATCATATCTATATGTTTTTGGAATCAAGAACCGACAAGGAATAAGATGAAAGTGTTTTAAAATTGATTTCGAAAAAAAAAATTTGATAATAATTTTTATATATTTAATTTTCAGAGCTTGTTTTTAATCCGAATATAACATATTTATATGTTTTTGGAATCAGCAAATGATGGAGAATAAGATAAACGTAAATTTGGATCGTTTTATACATTTTTTTTAATTTTTTTACAATTTTCAGATTCCGGGCTTCGTCGAAGATTACTTGACCAAAATTTCAACCAATTTGGTTGAAAAATGAGGGCGTGACAGTGCCGCCTCAACTTTCACGAAAAGCCGGATATGACGTCATCAAAGACATTTATCAAAAAAATGAAAAAAACGTTCGGGGATTTCATACCCAGGAACTCTCATGTCAAATTTCATAAAGATCGGTCCAGTAGTTTAGTCTGAATCGCTCTACACACACACACACACACACACACACACACACACACACACACACACACACACACACACACAGACACACGCACATACACCACGACCCTCGTCTCGATTCCCCCCTCGATGTTAAAACGTTTAGTCATAACTTGACTAAATGTAAAAAAAGGAGTCACACACTGGCAAATTTCTTCTT
This sequence comes from Littorina saxatilis, assembly GCF_037325665.1. Classification (NCBI taxonomy): domain Eukaryota; kingdom Metazoa; phylum Mollusca; class Gastropoda; order Littorinimorpha; family Littorinidae; genus Littorina; species Littorina saxatilis. Next base: position 33,891,422 of record NC_090256.1, read on the forward strand.
AAAAAATTCAATTTTCTGAGCGATGTTCGACCGTCGGAATTTTCGTCCGTTTGTCGCTAGTATTTCCCTTGTATAGATAAAATGCTAAGAGACTAATGTCCTGTCTGTCATTTTAAATGTATAACTTTTATTTTAATTCTCATATAGGCTATCTGCTGTTGCTGTCTTGATTATGTTTATAGACCCGCTGCGGAAGCAATGCAAACTTTCCAGTGGAAATAACCTTTGCTGAAGTGAAAAATGTACTTTTTACCATCTTCCCTATCCCCCAATTGCTCTTCTCCTTTGCCATAAACAAGAAAAACAAGACAAGAAGAACGTTGTAAACCATGTCTTGAATGGCCTGAAGCCAGATCACCCCCACGTGAGAAGGAACAAAAACGTGTTCACAAAAAAAACTGAACGCGGCAATCTGATCCTGTAAAGGTAGGGGAGAAAAGGGCTAAATAGCGAGTGTGTTATTGTGCTTCTCGGCGAAGGATGATTGCTTTTCCTCCCCATTTTCCCTCCCTGAGTGTCTCGAACCCTTCATCGCTTCCGTCGTCAGCCATGTACGTCTCAGCCAACGACTTCTGCACACACCCCTGTATTTTTTAGTTCAGTTCCTGCGTCCTCCGTCACCGAACGATATTTGCCTATCCGGGATGACAGGAGCTTTTTTTGGTGTGTGTGTGTGGGGGGGAGGGGTCAGTGTGTGTGTGTGTGTGTGTGTGTGTGTTTGTTAATGTGTGTGTGTATGTGTGTGTGTGTGTGTGTGTGAGTGTGAGTCTGTGAGTGTGTGTGCGTGTGTGTGTGTGTGTGTGTATGTGTGTGTGTGTGTGTGTGTGTGTGTGTGTGTGTGTGTGTGTGAATAAGTTTAAATGAAACATTTCGACAGACAAAAAATCATTCTGTATATAAGAAGCGCGTGAGAATGCGTGCGTGTATTGTTTCCCTTGACCAAAAGTGAATGTGTTTGGCTTGATAAGCCAAGCGCTTGCAGGCTTATATAATTATGCATGCAAGACTATAATTCTTGTCATAGCCTTATCCGGATAGTCTTTCTGTGGTTTTTTTTCTTCTCACGGCGAAGAAGAATACTAAAAGTCGCTAATCTTCGATTGTATACTATATACTCAGAAAGGAAAACGTTGAAAAAACTCACGTTGCAACAAATTGTCCATGTAACCGTTAAATCTCAACAGTGTAGCCTAAAACGCCTTACGCTTTAGTCTTAGCACTGCATGAAGGAAAAGAGCTTTGGACTCAGTTATACGTTATTTGTATTTTTGACCAAAATGTTACCAAAATATGACGCAGATCGCGCTAGCGGTCGAGGTGAACATCTGTGTCAAATGTTATATTTTGGTCAAAAATTCGAATTATTTTTACTTATCGATCCTTTTTTTTTTTACTGATCTTTTTCACTGTTGAACGCACGTAAACATGTACTTGTTGAAGTTTCCGACAGCCGCCTAAATATGAGTTTCAGTCAGCCTCTGATGTCACATGGCTCCAAGAAGGGAAAACCGACTAGTGATCAATCGATACACAACGTGTTTTCTGCATATACGCACAAATAATTTCAGAAGAAGATGAAGAAGAAGTAAAAGAAGAAAAGTCGAAGCAACAAGTCTATATATCTATATCTATATACGGCTTGTGTGTGTGTGTGTGTGTGTGTGTGTGTGTGTGTGTGTGTGTCTGTCTGTCTCTTCGTGATGCACGGCCAAAGTTCTCGATGGATCTGCTTCAAATTTGGTGGGCATATTAAGGTAGACCCCGGACACAATTTGGTGGATGAAAATTTTCAACCCGTGCTCTCAGCGCGCAGCGCTGAACCGATTTTGGTTTTTTTGTAGATTCATTTCCAGTAACTCTTCCTTATCTTCTCCAGTGTTTTGCGCGTTTATCTCCCTTCCTTCGTGTGGCGTCAATCGCGGGTACCCGGCGAAGCCGGCGTACGGTGCGCAACTCAAATTCGGCTCTACTTCTTCCCGGCGAAGCCGGGTAAGCCTATTCATACTCCGTCTCGCGATCATCCCGGCGAAGCCGGTACCCGGCGAAGCGGGTAATCATCTAGTATTATATATATATAATTTGACTTTATCATGTGTTTTAGTCCCTCTTCGTTCAGATAATAAAGCACCAGGAATTTGCAAGTAAAGAAATCATGTTTAATCCAATTTATTTTCTTGATGCATGCATATTGAATTTAAATGTTTTTCCTATGTTTTATGCATGTTGTTACGTTTTATGTTGTTTGATGCTGCGATGTACAATCACATATGAATTTCTCTTTTGAGAAAACAAAGTTTTCTATGTCTATGACTTTGTCGAGTAGAAAAACAACAGCAGCAACAACAATTATGCCTGTATCTGAAACAGCGGTAACACTAAGCGACAATAACAATTACAACAACGACAATAACAATGTTGTATTGACGAGCGTTTTACAGCATCAGTTTGGAATTGTCCCCTTAAAATATGACGTTGCAAATAATTATGTCTGTCTGTCTGTCTGTCTGTCTGTCTGTCTGTCTGTCTGTCTGTCTGTCTGTCTGTCTGACTGACTGACTGTCTGACTCTCTCTCCCCCTCTATCCCTCTCTCTCTCTCTCTCTCTCTCTCTCTCTCTCCCCCTCTCTCTCCCTCTCTCTATCTCTCTCTCTCTCCCTCTCTCTCTCTCTCTCTCTCTCTCTCTCTTTCTCTCTTTTTCTCACTCTCTCTCCCCCTCTCTATCTCTCTCCGTCTCCTCCGCCGCGATCCCTCTCTTCTGCTATCAGTTTTCCAAATTAGCCATCTCCCTCCCTCCGCCTGTCTTCTTAACACCTCCTCCCCCCCCCCCCCCCTGTCCCCATCCCCTTCCCCAAACTCCCTCTCTCCTCTGTCACAACCAGCGAGCCTCGTAAAACCACCGGCTGGAAGACTGGCGTAGAGATGTTGTGGGCGTGGCCTATTCAGCCAGTGACATTGATCACGACTGGTGGGCGGAGCTATGCTAATTGCACGTGGGAGGCGCCAGGCTGAAGTGATTGAGGCAATTCCGCCGCTTGCACTCGCACGTTAGTGTTTGAAGGTGCGTTTCAATTGATTCTCGTTTATTTGTGTGACGTGGGCAAACTAAATGATCACGTGGAGTTAACCTGATAAGTAGAAGAATTACGCAGTACTGCCGGGCTGAGAGAAAACCACCCAGCAACAACCAACGACAGCATACGAAATGCAGCAATCCTCCTCGCCCCTCCCTTAGTTCAGATATAAAAAAACAAAAACAAAAAAACCACACACACAACTTCGTATATATACAAGCCTGGACTGAGCGTTTTAGTCAATACTAAATGTTTTTCGGTGTTCTATAATCCTTTTTATTGCGAAAATCTGAACAATGCCGTCATGAAAGCTGTCACATGTTCTGCCCGCGTGTGCACCTGTCAAAGTTTAACGTTGAATGATGAACTTTCTGACTAGTTTGTTATCTAAGATAATCTGCTTGTATACATGATACAGGCGTGTTCAGGGGGTGTATAGTTGCTGGATTTGACTTATTATAAAGTGGGGTTTGAAGCTTTGACTTTTAACGGAATATCAAAAAGAGAAAAGTAGACACAAAGAGAACGCACGCACGCACACACGCATGCACACGCGCACGCGCACACGCATGCACACACACATGCACTCACGCACGCACGCACGCACGCACGCACGCACGGGCACTCGCACTGGCACGAATACACCCCCCTCCCACACACGCACACACACGCTCGCGCGCGCACGCACGCGGCGTACACACCACAGAAAACACACACACACATACAAACACATATAACATTTAATGATTAGCGAATAAACATGGCATATCCCATATGAGGAAGTAGGACACAAGAGGACGTTAATAAAAAATAAAATAAAAAAAAGAACGAAGCTGCGACTGAGCATGTGTGCGCAATGATTTAGGCCTAAATATGGTCTTGCAATTCAAAGCTAACTGCCGGAAAAGAAAAACAGAATGCAGCGTGTGCTAAATTCAAGTAACCGATTTTGATATTATAAACGTTTCCAATAAAGCGAGCACAATAAAGAACTATTGTTGACAAATAGGTATCGTTTAAATCGCACAGTAATTCTCCACAAAATCTCACTCAGCACAGGAAGCGGCACGACTGTTCACCGATACATGTATGCACAGCCTGCCAGTGACCTTTGAGTCTTCTTCCTCTGCTGATCATACTGAGTCACCATGACACACTTTATTCTTGACATTCTTTGACAGTTCCTCAAAAGACATAAGCTAAGGGAAGGGCTCCTAATATGGACCACTTTTTGTTTCATGCTGATAACTAGCTTATTTTCTTGCGAAGAAGTTTCATTTTATGTTTGGTAGTCCTTCTCTCTTATTTGAAGCACACCAGGAAACTAAAGAAGCTTATCAAAAACAGAGTGAAAATATGTGAAATTATCAACTTCCACGAAAAGAAGACTATTTGTTATATCTTTTTGAAATCTCGAGGGCTAGTTATAAGCCTAGGTTATTTTCAGCAAGCTTCTTAATGAATTAATGAAAATAGCCTTTAGCTTTTATTTTCTTCGATTTGTTGAAGGTGGTCCATATTAGGGGACTCACATATATTTTTAGATTTTGCTATTATTTTTTGTTTGCAGTAGAAACTCGGGGTCAACACTGCTAAAATGTAACAAATACGGTCTTAGCTGTCATATATAGGACTTTTTTCTGATAAAAGCTTTGGCTGTGGACGGAAACAAATTTGTTTTAGGCGGCAAATTTAAAGTGAACGCTGCCAAAAGTGAAAAAAAGGAGAAAAAGCCTAACGGTTTTGAGGTTTGTGTTTCTTCAATTGTTTTGACATGTGCAAGTTATCCAGAGAGGGTGAATACAGCGAATGAAATTGTTTTGAGTGCTCTAGCGCCGTTAGTTTGTCAGAACAGGAGGTGGTCCATATTTGGAGCCGGTCCATATTAGGAGCCCTTCCCCAACATAAGACGTGACAGAACGATTACAGTGACGCCATTATTCTCATCATGACGTCTTCTTGGCTCTTGTGCTCTAGGACATAAGAAATTCAAATTTAGATGGAAGAGTCAAGGAGGGACGTCTTGATTTTTTTCAATCAATGTCGTATCTCATCATGCGCGTGGAAGGGTGGCCTTACAGTTATGCAAAAGCCCGAACGAATCTCAAATATTGGCGCTCCAAGTCTTCTTCATCTTCTTCTTTTTCCCTTATTCCTATTTCTGTTCTCTCGTGCCTTTTCCACACCTTCTGTATTACCAACCCCCTCCCGTTTTCTGTTCGTTTGTGTATCAGGTCACTTTTTCTGTTTTTATCGTTTCCTGAAAGAAGTTAATGTATTTATTCCGCCATCATGTTAACCCTTGTTTTGTAGCCTACTTACTAGGATTGCTTTAAAATAAGCATTATATGCTTGAGTTAGTAATTTTAAAAACCCTGCATTGTTTCTTGTCATGATACAAATTGAATAAAGTTTTGTTTAAACCAATCTGTGGAGGTTTACACTGGTGGAAGCAAGGTATGTCTTGCGATAAAACAGCTAATGACCCTTCATTGGTAAAGACCACCACAGATGTAAATCCCTGACAAGAAATGACATGGCAGTGAGTTGTCCACGCAGTGTGAAGGTGCCGATTGCTGTTTTTTTTCGCACTTTGCATTTTGAAAATAAAGAAAGGCCTGACACGTTTTTTCCTGGAAAGGTGCTCTAATTAATAGTTTAAATCCTACCATATTTTGTGACCCTCCACCACGGAATGAGTCGCATGTCACCTTTGCATGATGTTCATATTTTTACATTTTCCTAAAGAGTTTTTTATGCTCTATCCAGTGGTGAAACCCGTTTTAGAAAAGAGCAAAAACTGTTTGAGTTATAAGCGTGTAACTAAGGTGACCCTCACACTGTTACCAGACACTCCCCGGACTCATAGTAAGCCCAGCGCAGAACCGCGCGAGGTGACATGCGACTCATTTCGTGGTGGAGGGTCACATTTGTGTAAATCACCTTACTTAATATATTAAATCAAACCATTTTGTGTTGTGTAAACCACCCTTCCTAATAGGTGAAATCAAACCATCGTTGTGTAAACCAGCACATATTTGTTCAGGGGCCTTTACATGGAGTAAGGCCATCGTTCTACATTTACTTGAAAACAGCACACATCTACAGCTTGACTGCTTTCTGAACAGAGTTGGAATAGACGATTGTTCGGAAATAACTCCGTCGGGTTTCTATGGGTTGCGGAAGAGTGAATACCCTTGCCAAGCCTCTGACAAACATTGGAGGGGCCAATCACTAGCGAGGGGTGTGTCGGAAACACGTGGACAGGAGCACGTATTTCCGACACACCCCTCGCTCCAATTTGTTTGTTTGTTTGCTTAACGCCCAGCCGACCACGACGGGCCACCATATCAGGGCGGTGCTGCTTTGACATATAACGTGCGCCACACACAAGACAGAAGTCGTAGCACAGGCTTCATGTCTCACACAGTCACATTATTCTGACACCGGACCAACCAGTCCTAGCACTAACCCCATAATGCCAGACACCAGGCGGAGCAGCCACTAGATTGCCAATGTTAAAGTCTTAGGTATGACCCGGCCGGGGTTCGAACCCACGACCTCCCGATCACGGGGCGGACGCCTTACCACTAGGCCAACCGTGCCGGTCCTCGCTCCTATGTTTGTCAGAGGTTTTGGCAAGGGTATTCACTCTTCCGCAAAACATACAAACCCGACGGAGTTATTTTCGGAATTCGTCTATTAGCCTGTTAGCTTAATTAATGATTTCTAAGTTACACCTTCGTCATTCTGCTACTGAAACTAATTTGGAAATAAAAGCCCACGCATGCACACAGGACAGAACGCAGCCAGGCTGGAAGATGTATGAAGCGTGTTAAAGATTACAGATGCTACTTAAAAGTCTGAATGTACCTCAAGAAAGAATGAGCTACGAAGTGACCGCGTTCAGAAAAGTATGTGCTGAAACGCCCGCGATAGTTGTAATAACAGCAGCAAGACCAACTGACTACGCTACTCTCGCGGGCGCCGGGCATGTTTTGCACGCAGTACACAACCGGTTAGTACAAATTATGGATCGGAACTCGCTCGCGTTTTTGCGTATTCAAAATGTCAAAATGTGTAGTCGAAACGAAACGTTTGCGTAGTATAAGACAAGCATGCGTAGTTGCGTAGTTTGGGGACCAAAATCGTAGTTTACTACGCTCAATGTGTAGTGTAAACAGGTCTGCTCAAATCATAATGAGGACAACTGAATATCATCAACAAGATCAACCAAGAACAACCAGAACAACCAGAACAACCAGCACAATAGCAAGAAGAACAAGAACAAGAAGAACAAGAACAAGAACAACAAGAACAACAAGAACAACAAGAACAACAAGAACAAGAACAACAAGAACAAGAAGAACAACAACAAGAACAACAACAAGAACAACTGACAACACCACCACCACTAACAACAATAACAACTCTTCTCTACTCTATAACGCCACACCTATATCAGTGATACCTCCACACATGAGAGATATCTAACGCTTTCTGGACGCATCAAGTGCGTGCATTCCGGGGGAGGAGAATGCGGAAACTCTCCACAGCACTATTTGTGTAGGGGATGAGATATTCTATACAACACGTGTATTAATACGGAAGCCGTGTCAGACATAGCGAAAGGGAGGAGCTTGATGAATGACACCTTGCTTCGTCGCGCGCGACGCTCGTGCGTTAGACTAAGCTTTTGTGTTTTGTTTTTTGTACACTGCCTTTTTTCTTTGGGCCCGGTCGCATGATGTCGTCTTAGCGGCGGTTGGTAGTCAGGATTTCAAGCCTTTGTTAGGAGGAAGTCTGTTTGTATATAGAGCAAGAATGTTCAAGTTGTTCAAACGCAAGCACTTAGGCCCGGCGCTCACCTATGTAACGCGAGCAGGACAGACGACGCACTGCAGATGATTGAGGTGATTCTTTTTTTTTTCCTAGCCCGCTACACGTTGCGTGAAAAGAAAACAGGCCAAGTACTCGCCATAATCCCCATTGCAGCATGTAGTGTAGTGGCGACTGCGCAGATGTAAGCTACTCACAAAAAGTTAAGGATCACTTGCACACAAATTCATAACTTTCCAAATAAGAAAGCCAATGCGTTGGTATTTGGCAAACGTTTAATTCAATGCTTTAGTGATAACGATACAACATTTTCTTCAATTTCGAGCAATCGTTTGGTCTGTACATTTTATCAAAGTGTGTACGTATCGAAATTTGATTTCACAAAGTCGTTGAAATCACAAGACATGGCATTCAGATGCTCCCAAAAGTTCAGTAATGCGTGTAACCGCCCTGGCTGTTCTGACATTCGACGCAGCGAGTCCTCATAGAGTTGACCAGGGTGGTGAAGATCATCTGTGGAAGCGCCTGCCACTCAGCCTGCAGCATCTGGTAGAGGTGCTGGACATCCCTGGGAGGGGGGTGGTTGCTCCTCACTTTGCGATCCAACTCATCCCAGAGGTTCTCAATCGGGTTGAGATCGGGACTGCATGCTGGCCTCTCCATTCTGTTGACTCCAGACTGCTGCAGGAAGTCGTTGACCACCCTTGCCCTGTGGGGGCGAGCGTTGTCATCCTGGTAGACAGCCTGCGGTCCCATCTGCTGCAGTGTAGGCACAGCCAGCGGTCGAAGGATCTCATCCCGGTATCGGAGGCCAGTCAGGTTACCCTGTACATGAAACAAGGGTGTTCTGTGGTGAAGGCTGAAGGCCCCCCAGACCATTACAGAACCTCCACCAAAGGCCACCTTTTCTTGGACAGTGGCGTCAATGTAGCGTTTCCCTTGGTGCCTCCAGACCCTCAGTCGGTCGTCGTTGTGGTTCAGGGTGAAGCGTGATTCATCATTGAACAGGACCTGGGACTATTGCTGACGTGTCCACCTCACGTGACGTCTGCAGAAGGCGCGGCGTGCTGCCCTATGGGCTGGAGTTAAACGTGGCCGTACAGCTGGGCGACGAGAACGGAGGTTAAACCCATGAAGGCGATTCCGTGTGGTCTGCTGGCTGATGTTGGTGTTAGTAGCCACCCTCAGCTGTCTTCGAATAATGCTGGAAGAGGCTGTTCTTGTTTGCAAGGCTAGTCGTTCAATCAATGAGACGATCTTCACGTGGAGTTGTCTTCTTTGGTCGCCCAGGTCTGCGTCTTTCCTGGACCCTCCCAGTGGCTGTGAAACGTTGAATCAGTCTGACAATGACCGAGATGGACACGTGAAGTCGCCTGGCCACTTCTCGCTTGGGGACACCATCTTGGAACCATGCAACAGCTCGTCCCCTCTCAAACTCGTTCAATTTTCGTCGTGGAGGTATTGTCAGATAATGCCTAAATCTGGTGGTATGTCTTCTCAAAAAACCAAGCAAGTGACAGCATCTCACACATAAACAGCAGTGCTTGCACGTGCATAATGGTTTTTCCATGTGGCTTGTGCAATGTGTTCGGGCTGAACGGTCCTAAACAAGGTCCTTTTTCGCAAGTTTCCACTTTTTCTTTTGCTACCAAGCTCAGTAGTAGAGAATCCCGTGCACTTTTTCCCACTAACACAACATCGCCCACTTACAGCTGAATAAGAATTTATAACAATTTGGTTTGACTGAGAAATAAATAACAGTGGCGAACTGATTTTATTGAGCACCTGTTTTCTCATAGTGATCCTTAACTTTTTGTGAGTAGTGTATTTTGCCCATGTCGTATGCATTTAGAGCGCTTATACTTCCCTTTGGTTATCAGATCTCTAAACAGCGCTCTGCCTCATTTAGTTTAAGATTGATCAGAGAATTTAAGCAGATTTATTCAGTGTTCGTTTATTTGTGTATTATAGCACTCTCAAAGGACCCCTATGCCTACGCCCATCTTAAAAGCTACGCCTCCTGCCATGAACGCGGCCCCTTTCCCAACGCCAGCGCCCGGCTAGTTGACTGCGTGTCGAAGCGATGCTTCCAATAAATGTCACAGCGCTGCGCCGTCTCTTCTTTCCACCTGCTTCTTTGCTACTCCAGAGCCTGCACTGTAGCTGGCCCCCACATTTCCTCCGCCCAGTCTTATATCTATAACTGACGGATAAATAGGTGCACAGAATATGGCAGCACAGTGAAACCTTCGTTCTAAGACAATGTCCGCTCTTCGCATGCAGGAAGCAGTCAGATCTTTTGGTATGTATCCAAGTGGAAGTGGGCGGGAGGGGGGCGGGGGGAGGGTGTGTGTGTGTGTGTGTGTGTGTGTGTGGGGGGGGGGGGGTGTGGCGTAAAATGGGGTTGGGTTGGTGGTGGGAGTCTTATTTGAAGATTCTGGGCAGGTCTGAGATATAGTAAGCTGAACTATTTTTCAAGGGAACGATCGACTGTGCCTTTCACCACAATAAGTGTGTTTTTTTTGGTGTTTTTTTTGGTGGGTGTTTTTTGGTGGTTTTTTTTTTTGGGGGGGGGGGGGGTGCTGAGCCCTTGCACACACGCAGAAAACATGAAGGAGTCTACTATTCAGTGAAACATACATACTCTCAGTCATGGAAAAGCTCTTCCTGCGTATCTAAATGACGCCGTCATCAGCCCGTGTCAGGGAGGAAAGCAGACGCTCATGTCGCCTGAACTTTTCGAGACAAGAGCACAAAAAAACCGGGGTTTGTTCTCTTAACGCACGCAGTGGTTCCCTTTTGACATTTGCCTTTATCAGGAGACACGAAGAACACTCTACTCTCTATCTACTTCAACGTGGGTGCGACCTCCAGTTAATTGCACGTATCTGCTGTGTGCCAGTGTGGCAGTTATAGGGCTTCTGAATAAAACTAGGGTTTTGTCTCGCCTTCTTTCACTGACCTCTCTTAATCACCCCCGTCTCAGCCTCTATGGCATTCTGTGTGTGTGTGTGTGTGTGTGTGTGTGTGTGTCAGACTCCCTGTGTGTGTATGTGTGTGTGTGTGTGTGTGTGTGTGTGTGTGTGTGTGTGTGTGTGCGCGCATGTGTGTGTGTGTGTGTGTGTGTGTGCGCGTGTGTGTGTGTGTGTGTATGTGTGTGTGTGTGTCAGTGTGTCTATCTGTCTGTCTGTCAGACTCTGTGTTTGTGTATGTATGTATGTATGCCGTGTGTGTGTGTGTGTGTGTGTGTGTGTGTGTGTGTGTATGTTGTGTGGCAGCTCGCACTTATGAATAAAACTGGGGTAGACTTTCCTTCTTTCACTTCTCTGAATTACCTCCTGAATGGTTTGAGTTTGTTTCGGTTGGACCCTGCACAGTTCGACCTATGACGTTTTCCCCCCGAAAACGGCGTATGACTGCCTAAATGGCGGGGTAAAAAAACGGTCATACACGTAAAATTCCACTCGTGCAACCAAAAAAACCCCCACGAGTGTACGTGGGAGTTTCAGCCCACGAACGCAGAAGAAGAAGAAGAAGAAGAAGAATTACCCCCTGTGGCATTTCTATCTGTCTGTGTGTCTGTCTCAGTGTGTGTCTGTCAGTCTGTCCATCTGTCTGTCTGTTTGTCTGTCTGTATGTCTATCTGTCTGTCTGTCTGTCTGTATTTTTGTCGGTCTGTTGTGTGGCAGCTCGGGCTTCTGAATAAAACTGGGTGTAGCCTCTCCTTCTTTCACCTAGGTGTCTTTATGTTTGTGTGTCTGGTTTTTGAATAAAGTGACTGGTCTCGATCTCTCTTTTATTTCTTGTTATTATTAATAATAGTATGTGCGTCCGTATAAAGTGTTTGTATAAGGGACAGGTTGTAAGATCAGGCTTTGCCTAAAACCTCTATTCTTTTGTAATAAAGTTCAGTTTCAGTTTCCGTTTCTTCCAACTCTCTCAGTCAACTCCGTCTCATCCTCGGTCGCAGACTGTCTGTTTGTTCGCGTGTTTGTTTGTGTCTGTGTTGTGTGGCAGTCTGGGTGTTTGTGTGTCTATCTGCTTCTCTTTGTTGGTGTCTATCTGTCTCTGTCTGCCCTTTCGCTTTCTCTTTCGTTCTGTTTTCTTCCTACTCTTTTCGACTATTATAATACATTGGTTCCTCATTTTCAGATCAATAACGGCAAGTCGCATACTGTAGAATTCCAGTACATCCCCCGCACAGGAAAACAAGGGAACAGTATAAAGAAAGAAACAAAGCAAAGAAGCGATGGACACAGAGGCTATTAGAGGCTTTTAGTGCCGCGGTTAGTGAGCGGCTAGTGTGACGAGTGACGGAATGCAGAACTAGCAACAAACAAAACACTTCTCTGTCCAACTTCCCTCCCGCCCTGCCCCCCCCCCCATTCCCCCCCCCCCCCGAACCCTCCAGCCTCCTGCTCCCGACCCAACGTTGGTTTGTGTCCTCCGGAAAGGGTGCTCTTCTCCCCTGTAAAAGCTTGGCCAGATCTATGTGGTGATGGTGCACATGAACTTTTACATGAAAAGGAGTAGATCTTTAAGATAAAAAGCAAAGAGGAGGCACACGGTGTGTGTGTGTGTGGCTGTCTGTCTGTGTCTGTGTGTGTCAGTCACAGTGTGTGTGTGTGTGTGTGTGTGTGTGTGAGTGTGTGTGTGTGTGCGTTCGTGCGTGCGTCCGTGCGTTCGTGCGTGCGTCCGTGTGTGTGTGGCTTGGGGGGGGGGGGGGGCAGTTTGGAAGGCAGAAACAGACTTGGGGGAACAAAGGCGACGAGAGATGACCACTCCAGAAGACCCCAGCCACAGATAGCGGTAGAGTCGCCACTCTCTCGCTGGGGCATCTCGTTAGCACGAGCACACTCACACCTTGAGTCTAATGGCTTCAGCAGGGGGCACCTCAGGATAACGGCCACGATGGTAATGGGATAATAGACAGGATTATTTCGCAGGACTCTGATAAGATCGCATAGCCTCGTTGAAACCAAGGTATATACCATTCCCGCCTATGGTCACTAAGGAAGTAAGTATACAACAGACCTGTATCGGATCCAGAGGTGCTTCGTTTTGCTACGTTTCAAATACAACACGCTTTTACCTTACCTTGCCTCTCCGGCTCCGATCCCCCACCCCCTCTTTCGCAAACAACTTCCAGGGTGTTTTTCCAGTTGTCTGGAAAACTGCTCACATTACGCCCATTTTTAAGAAAGGCGATAGGAGTTCTTGTTCCAACTACCGTCCAATCTCTTTGCTGAGTTGTGTTGGGAAGGTGCTCGAAAAATGTATACAAATCCGTGTGTTTGGTTATTTGCAAAATTATGATTTGATTACACACTGCCAATCTGGTTTTATTGCTGGTGATTCGACTGTTTATCAACTGTTGAGTATAACATATATGATGATTTTTGTGTTGCACTTGATAAAAACATTATGTCACAGGCAATATTTTTTGATGTATCAAAAGCTTTTGATAAAGTCTGGCATCGCGGTCTGCTCCACAAGCTTGAGGCGATAGATATAAGAGGTCCCTTGCTTGTTTGGTTTGAACATTACTTGAGCGATCGCAGGCAAGCAGTAATACTGAAAGGAACCAAATCAAGTTATGCTACCCCTTCTGCTGGTGTCCCTCAGGGTTCTGTCTTAGGACCTCTTTTATTTCTCATTTATATTAACGATATTGGTGTTGGTCTTGAATCAGCGTTAAAACTCTTTGCAGACGATACGAGTATGTATTTAAGTTTAGATAACGATGATGTACGAGCAGAGATTTTGAATTCTGATTTGGATAAAATTCCGCATAACTCTCATTTACTGTTGTAGTCTATATTTAGAGCGCTTACTCCCCTTTGTTTCTTCTGTTTATTTTAAAGCAATTTTCCCCAAATTCATGTCGCACTGCCGCTTCAAGACTAAGTATTTGAAAATACATGAGATAGTTTTCACGCCGATCACGGTCCGTTTCTATCTGCCACGAAAACCATCCACAGACAATACCGGTGTGGATCTTCCACTGTGCACACACACACTTCTACCCCCTTTAAAAAAACCATCTCAGTAACGGCTGTGGCGGATGAAGGCGGACTCTAGAAGAGCCCCCCCCCAAAGATACACCTTTTAGCGAGAAGTGAAGGAGAAAGACAAGTAAATATAAACTGGAAACGTTTAAAGTCGTGCTTGTGAGAGGGACCCCACTTGCTGCGTGTAAACGTAACAAGAGCGTTTGTTTACGTCTGACAGTGTCTGCACGTGCGGCTACAGCTACTTTAGCTACCATCACTCGCAGGTCAGGCCAAGGTAGGAGGAACTAATGGGGATGAGCAGTGTGTGTGTGTGTGTGTGTGTGTGTGTGTGTGTGTGTGTGTGTGTGTGTGAGGTAGGGGGGTTAAGGGGGGGGGGGGGGTAGAGGGGTGATTGGGGGTCGAAAAGATGATGGAGGTGTCCATACGATTAGGGTTAGGGTTAGGGTTAGGGTTTGGATTAGGGTCTAGATGAATACAATTCTATGCTTGAAAATGTCGATGAATGATTGAATTTACAGATTTTACTACTTTGAATTTCAACGACACCACCCCAACCTTTGCCCTGTTCAAGAAAGCCCGAAGTCGGTGCTTGAAACTACTAACTTGAAGGAATGACTGAATTTTCCGCCTTTAGATTGCATTTCAGCTACGCCATCATTCATTATAGCCCTCCCGCCCTGTCAAAAATTCGTATATGTGTTAGTCACAGCCTAGATACGCACGGAGTTGAGAATGTTGTCTGAGGATTATGAAAACTCATAATTGCTTCTTAATACTCGCAGCGAGTTTGTGTTTAATAATGCTCCCAGTTAGCATTCTCCCCATGAGAATTCCTGTTTGTTCCTAAACGCTCCCATTTTGTGAAAGGGGACTTTCCAAATTGTTTGTTCACCCAGACCGGGTAAAAAAACTCCATGATTGATCCTCACTTCCTCCGTATAGGGGGACAAGATGGCGATATAATGACCATGGCGGAGATACTCGGATAGTACGGTGCTTAGGCCTTTGGTCTTTCATGCTGGATGCATTTAACTGGACGGATCCAAATTTTCCACATTCTAATACCCCCATTCCACACATCCGTTCTAGGTCCCATTCCCGTAGCGACCAAGGAACGGCACGGGAATGGGAGGGATCGGGAGGGGACCTTAAATGGAACGCCAATGGACGTTAACGGAACTCATTTGAACGGTAGGAACGGTTGGGACGGGTGAGTTCGGGCTACATGTTCAACATTTTAGCCATTCCAAATGAACGGTAATGGAACCTTAACACATCGGCAACGGAACTCATGGATCGTTAATGGAACTTAACGCAATGGTAACGAGATGCTCTCACACACTGAGTTGTCATACCTGCATTCTACACATCCGTTCTAGCTTCCGTTCCCAGCCGTCCTCAGGACGGCTGCCAGTACGGTCAGACGCAGCTCAAAGATGCCAAAAACGGCCGTTTGCGGAGCGTCTCATTGCTGGGAACGGAAGCTAGAACGGTTGTGTGGAATGGGGGTATTCAAGCAGATCCTTGGGAAGCAAACAAGGGTGCTCCATGCTAAAAGGGAGCATGGGAAGCACACACATCAGTGTCCCTGTCCTTGTGTCAGCTTTTAAAGCTTTTTTTCTCATGCTGGATATTTATTTACTTTAATTACTTTTATTTGTAGATTAACAGTATTCCGTTACAATTATGCAGCCTCAAATGATATATATGTACCTGGAAATGAGTGTGAACAAATCACCCTATTGTTTCATCGAGTCGTGTAAAATCATCTTTCGATGCAATTCCTATCTCATTTCGTTTCATTTGTGCTACTACCTTTTCTATAGCTACTTTTATTCATAAACTTCGTCGCGATATAACCTTCGTGGTTGAAAACGACGTTAAACACCAAATAAAGAAAGAATTCATAAACTAAACCACATTTCGATAACATATTTGCAACCTCAAATGTCTTATATATCTTTTTTTTTAAGTCAGTGAAAACTGGTGTCCACCTGATTTGGATGTGGGCGGACTGCGCGTGCAACAGTTTGGGCTGGCAAGATAGAATGTCTGTGAAGCACAAGTGTGTGAGGAGACATTGATAAGTCAAAGAGTGCTTCCAACAGCCGCCGCCTTAAGGCGATAGTAGCCGAGTACCTTATAGCTACCCTATGCATTTTCCAACTGGCATTTTTACCCAGCATGCCTAAAAAAGCATCTATATTGTTTGCTCCTGATTGTGTTGACAAGCAAATAACGGGCAAAACAACGGGCAACAACAACAACATGTAAATACGCAACGCCAACTGTTTAAGAAGTTCTTGCAGTTCAATTTTAAAACAGTAGTTCGCATTTATTTGAAAACGCCTTTGTTGTGGAAAATTGGCTTGAATGCTGTAGATGGGTTCGATTCCATGAGCTCTATAAATAGAGAAGGAGATAGATAGATAGACTGAGGGAGAGAAAGAGCCAGGAAGAAATAGAGAGAAAGAGGGAGAGAGAAAGAGAGAGAGAGAGAGAGACAGAGACAGAGACAGAGACAGAGAGACAGACAGAGAGAGAGAGAGAGAGAGAGAGAGAGAGACAGAGACAGAGATACAGAGACAGAGATACAGAAAGAAAGCCCATATTTACAAGCTATGCATTAAAATATCATTCTCACATGGTTACTATCGCCTTCAAACCAGCTCCAGAACAGAGGCGGAGGCGCGGCGTACATGAGAGCGCGAGAGGAGCACAAGTTAACAATAAACTTGTTATTTACCCTGCCATTCACAACCTCACCTTCCCCATTACCTCCCTTGCCGGAAACACACAGCTTGCCGGGAAGGACGAGTGCACACAGCAGGGGAGCTAACTAACGATGCTTGTGAGACATCGGATTTGTTGTAAATATGGATCTCTTGTAGAAATTGATTCCTTTTGCCGCACACTGGTTCTTGTCATGCTCGGCGTTTGTTGAATATATATATGCAGCGGGCGTAGGGAGGACGGAAGACGGGAGAGGCAGGGGATTGGGGATGGGTGGCGTGGCGGTGCGAGGAGAGTGGGAGTGGGGGAGGTAAAGGGAAGGTGGGGAGAGGCGGGGAAAGGCTGTCTTCATCTGAGCGAAGGGCTTTTAGTAACCTACATCAGATCTTTGCTATTAGTACGTCGTCAATATCTTTCAGTATGATTTTCTTATAGCTTTCTTTTTACTTGCTTGCTTTTTACTTGCTTTTTCAGTCATTCTTCATTCATTGTAAGTCAACAATGAAAGCATTTGCATGTAAAAGAAAACATGAACGAAAGAAAGATTAAAGAATGCCTTTTCTCGTCTCCCTTCTCCCTTCTCCCGCTCCCTCCCCCCTTCCTTCATCCCTCCCCACATACCCCCACCATCCCCTCCCCTTTTCTCTTCCATTGATCCCCCTCCAGCACTTATATTGGCATCTCTCATGGTGCAGAGCAGGTCTGCAATGGTACCATAAGACACACCACACCTTGGCATGCAGGTAAACAAAAGCCTCCACTGCACGGACATGTAAG
This sequence comes from Littorina saxatilis, assembly GCF_037325665.1. Classification (NCBI taxonomy): domain Eukaryota; kingdom Metazoa; phylum Mollusca; class Gastropoda; order Littorinimorpha; family Littorinidae; genus Littorina; species Littorina saxatilis. The sequence goes on from NC_090256.1 coordinate 33,908,855, forward strand.
TACAGTTGGCAGTGATGGCTGGGTCTGGTTTCACGAATCTGACGTAGGACTTATGACCGACGTACTTTGAGTGAAGTCTTTGACTTTGTACTCCGGCTGTTTAAAATTTTTTTTTAGCCAGCCTTAGGGAACTTTTTCTGGCGATATCAAATAAAGAAAAGTACGAATATTTACTCATGCAATGAATTAATCGAACACCTGTAACTATGACAGTTGGAATCTTAATCAAATGTGGCAGAGGGCTATTCAAGATCTAAGAAACAAAGGGAATTACGCGCTATAAATGCATAATGACATATGCAACAAGAGTTTAAGTGAGAGTTACGGACGCGTGACCACTGAATCTCCTGGCACATGAGAGAATGATAACAAGCATTGAAATGAACAAGACATTTTCATCCACTATGTTAGTTAAATGAATGTGAAAAATGATCGGGTATAATTCCTTCAAATACATTCACTAATCCAAACATTTCCAATGAACTTACTTTGACTCCCAAGGTCAGTTTTCACTGCCATTTTGTGTGTGTTCTTTTTCTTTTTGTTTAAGTGTGGTCTGTTTCGTTTGGAGTCAGGGAATTTATTTTGGTACTCTAACAGCTTTTCCAAGATTGAGTAAAAAGCAGTGTGGATGACATCACTGATAATGTCTTAGTGGCGATTTCTGTAAGGAATACAATCGATGCGAAACGATGTGCATTCTACAACGTAGATGTTACACCTGGGACTAAAATATAACTCCACATAAATCATTTTGTGGAAAACGTATATGTTTGATCAGTGTCTGAAAGCAAACAAGCGGCATCTTCTATCCCTCTAAAAACAAAAGTTTATTTATTTTTTAGCTTTTTTATGAGAAGATATTTGTATGTAGCCATGTACTTGACATATATATGTACTAGCAAATGTATACAAAAACATAAGGAGTGTATGTTCTGTGTTTAGGCGTTTCTTTTGCCGTCAAGTGAGTAAAAGAGTAGACTGCTTCAACACCTTCGATCCTTGAAGTTGAACTAGCAGTTAAGATCCCTTTCATGCAACCAGACACAGCAAGGTCACAGCATCTTCCATTGAGTGACCACAGGCCGGCAATAAGTGTCGTGCGTCAAGTACTTGGTGCCTCAAGCACCGTCAGTTAGTACCTCTCTGCTGCTGCTGCTGCTTCTATCGCTTCAACTATACCTGCATAGCCATCTTGAATACCTTGCCCAAGGCCCTTATAATACGGAAGCAGATGTGAGCAAGACATGCATCTGTAATCGTTTGAAGGGTTTAAAGATACATTGGAACCCCTCCTTCGAAGACCGCCCCCCCCCCAACCCCGTCCCGTGTTATAAGACTTCCCCGTTCTTAAGGCCCTACTTTTTCAGACGTCCTGTTCATAAGATAGGCCCCTTTACCTCTCCTTTGAAAACCTGATATTTTTCAGATTCTATGTGGACTTTGAAAGGGGGTTCTTTCTATAATGTAAACCAGGGCGCAAATCCCCTCAGATCCGACGAGCACGGTTGGCCTAGTGGTAAGGCGTCCGCCCCGTGATCGGGAGGTCGTGGGTTCGAACCCCGGCCGGGTCATACCTGAGACTTTAAAATTGGCAATCTAGTGGCTGCTCCGCCTGGCGTCTGGCATTATGGGGTTAGGGCTAGGACTGGTTGGTCCGGTGTCAGAATAATGTGACTGCGACTTCTGTCTTGTGTGTGGCGCACGTTATATGTCAAAGCAGCACCGCCCTGATATGGCCCTTCGTGGTGGACTGGGCGTTAAGCAAACAAACAAACAAACAAACAAACAATCCGACGAGCGTTTTCACAGAACAAGAGCAGCCAGCCATTGGGACACAATACCAGACCAGCCAACCAACCAACCAGCCAACCAACAAACCAACAAACAAACGATTGCTTGAAATAACAGGTTTGAAATTATCCTCAAATGTTTCCAAAATGACGATAGAAATTAACCTTTGATCTGCGCAACAATCATGCAGACAACAAGCAAGCACTGAAACGCACGACGAAGTGATTGTGAGGTACTTATTTTCTTAGGCGTCAACAAAGAGGCGTGGACACAAATATAGACACTCTTATCTTTTACTTTTTCTTTTCTTCTTTATTCCATACTTTCTATACATTTATTCATTTTGAACCCTTTTCAGTTTGAAATCTAAATCTTTCGGCATGCATCTCAACCACCATGCACCACCACCACCACCACCACCACCACCAGCTACCTGACCGCGGCTATCATCATCAGTACCATCATCAACGACCACAGATGGCCACGTCAGTGAGAACGAAGCGCCTGGGGCAGGGCGAAACAGCGGCGCAGAACGCCATAATTATATTCGCTGATTAATCGCCGCACCATTTCCAAGAGCTCACAGAGAGGTTTGTGAGTGCGACAAACAACAAGCCCTCCCTGAGAGGGAGGTCTCATTTCTTGGGACATCCTTTGAGAGTAGAACAATGTAATGCCTTGCTCCTACTGGGTGCGGTTTTACTCTCTACCAACGCTTTCTCGCTTTTCGAGACTTCTTTTCACATCATCATGCATGGGTTTCATTGATTGTTAAGGACTTATTTCTCAAAATTCCCTTTTAAAATAGGTCCCAATGCGCAAGTCGTTCCGATGGCAACGCCATAATACCTCATAAAAAAACCACCACATTGTATACACTTGGGCTATTATTATTATTCATATTTTTTTTTATAGATTAAGGTTCTGGTGCTTGATTAATTATTTAAGTGGTTTTCGGGTTCAGATAATTATCCGTAGCCCTTTTTTGAAAATCTCTTACCTTTGCCATAACTATATTACATACATTTTATAAGTTCCTTTTGAATAGTCTCGACAATGCTGAACTTTACTACTCAAACTTATCTGTCTGTCTGGCGGTGAATGTTTGCAAGAGTGCAGGAGTAGGTCTGGAAGATGGGGTTGCAGTGCTTGCAGGCCGTTTGGCTAGTGGCTGTTAGTACCAGCCTGACGTAGAACGAGCCGCTGCCACCTCACAGAGCCAGACCACACAGATCTTTGTTGAAGGCGTCTCTGCCTTCTTCCCACTCATCACCAGCTATCTTCTCATCTTCAGAACTAAACCCTAAAGCCTGACATTAATTAGGCAAATTTTTGGTAAAAAGACTTTGCGAAGTCAACTTGTGGCTCAATAAAGGGAGACGATAACAGCCTCTCCCCATCCCCCCTCCCCCACACCCCCTGCAACGTCCAGTCTGCGTATGATTATCTTTTCATGATTTTTCTTTTGTGTGTATCTCTTCTCTTATCCTTTTTGTGTGTCAACAATAGTTTTTCAGTGCCAAGAAACACAATTATATTAAAACGGAATACAACATCTGACATTTTTACTGTAGGCTCTTATAACCGGAGAGGGAATCAAACCGTATTTGATTCCAAACAAGTTATAACTGGTTTAATTGGAATGAACGACCTAGAAAAGAACTTGACATTCATTCTCATGTAATGATCCTCTTGACCACCACAGATCTGTTCAGACTTTTACACGGGATAAGAACGTCAATCAACTTAAACACGTGCCAACAATCAAACAGGCTGGCTGTTTCTGTTGAGTGGGAATTGTTTGTTGAATTAATTTTGAAAGTCACACACACACGGTCACACACACACACGGTCGCCACACACGATCACACACACACACACACACACACACACACACACACACACACACACACACACACACACACACACACACACACACACACACACACGGTACATACATACGGTACCTTTAAGCTGCGTATTTAAATGCCTTTCAAACCACTCCCTCTGGAATGACCTCATTACGTACAGTTGCGCACGTTCACAACAGGAGTCTATTCTGATGTTTTACACTTCAACGTGCAATAGTGTGTTGTACTTTGGCTCCGTGTGTTGGGGTGGCAACATCAACAAGCAAGACAGGGATAGATTAGATAAATTCATCAGGAAAGCAAGTGGGGTGGTTGGGAGGAAGCAGGACAATTTCACATCAACACATGAACGACGACTGACTGACAAGGTACAGAAGATTTTGGCTGACGACTCGCACCCACTCAGACCGGAATTTGACAGTAGACGGACAGACAGGAGCAACAGATTCAGACAACCAACCGCAAGATCCACACGCTACAGAAATTCGTTCATTCCATCTGCAATTCACATCTTCAATTCTCAGGTGGGGCGGTAGATGCTGGTGTTGTCGCTCTGATGCACGGGGTCAGTGTTCTGTATTGTTTCAGTATTGTTGATTTTGTTTTGCATTCTACTCTCTTAATCTTAGACAATATGTGATAACCGGCAAGGTGCTGACTTTCTTTTGTGCATTGTTGATGGTGAATGCATGTTAATTTATTTTTAATATACTTTCTTATGTGATAACCAATGTGCTATATTTTCTCAGGACAAAGAACAAATGTTTATTTTGAATGTTTTATGTATGTTATTATTACGGACACAAACGCTCAGCAATGTAATTTCTCTTTTAGAGATTAATAAAGTTATTGTATTGTATTGTATTGTATTGTATTCAACCTCTCGAGCACATTTCTCGGGGTTTGGCGCAGATAAAGGCTCCTTCGAAACCACTTCAAATGTCCTTACACGACAGCTCTTGAAGATTATCTCGCTGGACGAAGAGGTTTGGGAGCCTGCAGGCGACCAAACTGAAAAAACTTCCTGCGACGGCCGTGTCAGATTCTTGGTATGCCCAACAACCGAGGGCCCTGGAGTCATGAGGCTGTTCAGTTCTGTTCCTATCTAAGTGTCCAGAAGTCATGGGTTTTCCACTACCAGACAATTATAAGTGTTTCAGAGTCATCAGATGTTTAAATGTACACGTAACCCCTTGCAGGCAGAGAGCCAAGCGCACAAACACAAGCACACAAGCACGCGCGCGCAAACAGACATACGCACGCACGCGCGCACGGACGCACGCACGGACGTACGCATTCACACACGCACGCACACACGAACGCATGTACGTAGGCATTCACGCACGCACGCACGCACACACACACGCACGCACACACGAACTCGCATACACATAAACACACAAACACACACGCACGTACGTACGAGATGAGAAATAAAATGCGATCATTTTTTAATCTGTAACTGAAAATTCGATTTTAATAACAACTTTAATGAGCAAACTTATAAACTAATATTTAAGCTTCCCAGCTGAAATGCAATCCCATAATCCGGACGTCGTTGAAGATTACTTGACCAAAATATCAGTCAATTTGGTCGAAAAATGAGAGTGTGACAGTGCGGCCTCAACTTTCACTAAAAGCCGGATATGACGTCATCAAAGATAAATATCGAAAAAATGAAAAAACATCTGGGGCTATCATACCCAGGAACTCCCATGTGAAGTTTCATGAAGATAGGTCCAGTAATTTTCTCGGAATCGTTCTACACGCACGCACGCACACACACACACACACACACACACACACACACACACACAAAAACACACATACACACACACACACACACACACACACACACACACACACACACACACACACACACACACACACACACACACCACCGCCACCCTCGTCTTGATTCTCTGTCTATGTTAAAACAATTAGTCAAAACTTGACTAAATGTAAAAAGAAAAAAAAACTCCGCATATCTGGTATTTGTCCAAATGGAAGCGTGTTTTCATCCCATGTAACATTTTGCCTGGCGAGATTTTTGTTTCATAACTTTATTTCAACCCGATGCAAAAACTTAATAAGAAACCCATGCAGCATGGGTTAATTCATGGGACGTTTGATCTGTTTTGTTCTTATTCATTCTGTTTTTTAAGTCATATATGAACACCGAAGTTTGTATTTTCATTTTCTGACGTGTTTGTTTTAATGTTCTGTTGTTGTAGTTTTAAAGATTTTGGAAGGAATGGAATTTGATTTTCTGTGAATAAATCTTTTACGTCCAATCGGCGAGACTGAGTGCAGTGAGATGATTTTTTTATATGTTTTTTTTTTTTAAACATTAGTACATGTATTTAAATGCTTATCATATGTTGTAGTGCTGCGTTTGCAGTTTAAATCACCAACACTGTCATGCTCGAGATAATAAAGATAATTTGATTTGATTTGATTGAATAAAATACAGAAAATGGGGAACAAGAAAAGAAAAGGTGTAATGCAGTTTGTATAATGTGCGAATGTCCTTGATTTTAGAATTGTCGTGTTTTTTTCTCCTCCTCCTCCGCCTCTTCCTCCTCCCCTCCCCCTCTTCTCAATTTCTATTTGTTTTGTAACTGTATTACCACAGAAGGTAATCCCCCTTTCTTTGAGGAAAAGCAGTCTAATCAAACCAGCTTAATTCCAGTATTATCTATCTTTGTACACACCTCCATGAGATTAGGTTTGTGTGGAATTATAACAGTAGAATCTAGCACCCCTTCGTAAACTACGCTAATTAGTCATCGTCTGATCAGTGGAAAAATTCATGATTAGAATGAATGAGGGTATCCGCAAAGGATTAATTATTACTGCCTGGACTTGGCTAATTCAGAAGCAACAACCTATTGGTCGTGACTGCATGACTGGCGTCTCTTAATTAATCCAGCCTCATTATGCAGATAATCTGAAAGCGAGAGATGATTTATTTGGCCAATCAGATTCACGCCGATCAAAACCAAAGCTCGAATGGAAATTAAATTCTGGCTGATCTTGCTCGACTTTAGAATTACCTTTGTTCTCGTGAAGACAAACGTCCACACTATAGTCCACACGCAAATGAGAGTACATTTGTAGATAGAGTCTCTCTCACACACACAACAAATGCAAACATAAAATCGAGATTAGTGGGGGTCAAATGACAGTTTGACAAACTCTGGTCTATAATCACCTGCCGTGATTCTGATTGGCATAATAAATGGTACTACCTTTCCTGGTTGTCTGCACGATCGGGCTGGAAATGAACAGAAGTTGTTTCATAAACAGCATTACAACAATACAGCAAGAACAATGAAACGATGAAGCGTCGTTGACCATTCACAGAGTCCAGAGAGAGAGAGAGAGAGAGAGAGAGAGAGAGAGAGGGAGAGAGAGAGAGAGAGAGAGAGAGAGAGAGAGAGAGAGAGAGAGAGAGAGAGAGAGAGAGAGAGAGAGAGAGAGAGAGAGAGAGAGAGAGAGAGAGAGAGAGATATTACAGGGTGCGAAATTTGTCGCAATAATTTTTTGGCTACGTTTATATATGCAAATCAGACAACTGTTGTGTTAACCCTTTCAGCCTATAGTGTGTTAGCTTCACGCGCAGCTGATTTGACTCTGAGGCAGAGTGGACGGAGGTTTGGCTGGCCGTCACCCGTTGACACTGATTGAAAACAACACCCTCCGAGGGCCAGTTTCCTCTTCGGTCACTTTAAAGGGGCACTGCCCGCGACATGTAATACCGCATTTGGTCAGCTGACTTCCCCGGGCCGTTAACTTCCACTGTTCCGCAAAGTTTTATCTTTTTTGTTGCGCATCGAAAGTGATAGGTTTATTGCCCTGTGAGGACGTAAAGAATCATCAATCGTGTTAACGGTCACATCCGAAAATATAAACGACTACAACAATATACACACGTGCTTACCCCATATACAAAATTAAACAAGTCGCGTAAGGCGAAAATACAATATTTAGTCAAGTAGCTGTGGAACTCACAGAATAAAAGTGAACGCAATGTAATTTTTCAGCAAGACCGTATACTCGTAGCATCGTCAGTCCACCGCTCATGGCAAAGGCAGTGAAATTGACAAGAAGAGCGGGGTAGTAGTTGCGCTAAGAAGGATAGCACGCTTTTCTGTACCTCTCTTCGTTTTAACTTTCTGAGCGTGTTTTTAATCCAAACATATCATATCTATATGTTTTTGGAATCAGGAACCGACAAGGAATAAGATGAAAGTGTTTTTAAATTGATTTGGACAATTTAATTTTGATAATAATTTTTATATATTTAATTTTCAGAGCTTGTTTTTAATCCGAATATAACATATTTATATGTTTTTGGAATCAGCAAATGATGGAGAATAAGATAAACGTAAATTTGGATCGTTTTATAAATGTTTATTTTTTTTTACAATTTTCAGATTTTTAATGACCAAAGTCATTAATTAATTTTTAAGCCACCAAGCTGAAATGCAATACCGAAGTCCGGGCTTCGTCGAAGATTACTTGACCAATTTGGTTGAAAAATGAGGGCGTGACAGTGCCGCCTCAACTTTCACGAAAAGCCGGATATGACGTCATCAAAGACATTTATCAAAAAAATGAAAAATTTTTCGGGGATTTCATACCCAGGAACTCTCATGTCAAATTTCATAAAGATCGGTCCAGTAGTTTAGTCTGAATCGCTCTACACACACACACACACACACACACACACACACACACACACACACACACACACACACACACACACACACACACACGCACGCACATACACCACGACCCTCGTTTCGATTCCCCCTCGATGTTAAAATATTTAGTCAAAACTTGACTAAATATAACAATTAAAAACGTAGAATACTTTCAATAATACAGCCTGGTAATATGACACATTCTTCGATTCTTGCACTCTATTTATGACACCCCCCCCCCACACACACACACACACACACACACTTCGGTATGGGGATCATATCCCTTTAAATAAAAGAGAGGCCCTGTCGTTCCCAATGATATAAAAGATATGTGTAAATAACTCAGTGGCCGCCCCCCCCCCCCCCCTTTGACGCCCCTCCCCCATACTCACACCTGCGTGCGTGCGTGCGTGCGTGCGTTCGTGCGTTCGTTCGTGCGTGCTTACTTCTTCCAAGGTGTTGACCGCCCGATTTCTTTGCATAAACATCACCTGTTATATGATTTATGGTGTTACCGACTTTTCACATGTTACAGTTGTTGACCAGAAACCCCAGCAGTTATAATGAAGTCATTAGCGTGTGTCGTCAAACCCTTAATTGTTCTCATAGAGTACGGTTGCCCGTGTGTCGCCAATGATGGTAATGACGTCACTGTCACACCGATGCTGGGAACGAAGGTAATTTTTGC
>NC_090256.1:33918119-33968119 GCF_037325665.1 Littorina saxatilis
TCTCACACACACTCTAGTCTGTCTCAGTACGTCTCATCAGTTGCAGATCATATACCTGTGCTGTTTGTCAATCTCTCTGTCTCTGTCTCTATCTCTGTGTCTTTTTGTGTCTGTCTCACTCTCCCCTCCCTCTTCCTTTTACTTTTCGGAACTCTCCATCTCCATTTCAGTGTACAAAGATCTTCTGTAGCAGTAGAAGATCTTTGGTGTACCTCCTCTTCTCTTGGAAACGTGTGCCCACAAGCGGTTGATGCCAGCGTCATCTGGAGCGAGTTTGGCCATTTTTCTCGCGCTGGTAATTGCTCTGTGTTTTAGACACACGGCCTTTTTTTGCGACTTTATTGTTTGACGATAACGCTTCTGCGACCGCCGCTTCCAGAGCCGCTAGCTTGCAGGAATAACATTGGTTCTTGTGAATGTGAAAACAAAAGTCTGGCATCGACAAGGCGACAGGCCGCGGGGAGCGGGAAGAAAGTTATGTTTGATTTGCATTAAAAAGATTCCTGACTGCGCGATCGCGAAGGAAGATATGGAACAGACATTCACATGTGCACAACTGTGCGACATGAGATGTGTGTACTTTTCGCTGCCAAACACTGCAGAGTGCATTCAGGCGTAATGCAGAAGCTTGAGAATTTTTTTTATTTGCATTAGTTTTTTTTAAAGTTTTTTTTATCGAGGAGTGGCGTGTGTTTGTGTGTGGAAATATGGCGTGGGAAGGACCTTATTTAAAAAAAAATCTTTTAAATCAGTTTTGTTTTTCGTTCCTTTTTTTTATTTTTTTTAAACATGTTTTATTCGCATTTTGTCTTTCTTCAGTTTAGTTGTATACACCTTGGGACAACTCCTTAATAGGTTTGGCTGCACAAAACATCCTATAATACTGTCTGTCTATCTGTCTAACCGTCTATGTCTGTCTGCCTATATGGTTTTGTGTCCTCTGTTAACGTATTAGTCAGTACCACTCTCTATCAATGTCTCTGTCTTTCCGTAATTTTTAATTATTTCATATTTATTTATTTGTTGATGAATGTTTATTCATTCATTTTCTTTTTATTATATCTATGTTTCTCTTTTTCACCATTCCTTTACAGAGTCGGTCGTTGGGTGTGTGTGTGTGTGTGTGTGTGTGTGTGTGTGTGTGTGTGGGTGTGGGTGTATGCGTGTGTGCATGTGTGTGTGTGTGTGTGTGTGTGAGTGCGTGCGTGTGTGCGTGTGTGTGTGTGCGTGTGTGTGTGTGTGTGTGTGAGTGTGTGTGTGTGTATGTGTGTGTATGGGTGTGTGTGCGTGTGTGTGTGTGTGCGTGCATGCGTACGTACGTACGTGCGTGCGTGCGTGCGTGCGTGAGTGCGCACGAGTGTTTGTGTGTGTGTGTGTGTTTGTGTGTGTGTGTGCATGCGTGCGTGCGTGCGTGCGTGCGTGCGTTCGTGGGTGCTTGTGTGTGTGTGTGTGTGTGTGTGTGTGTGTGTGTGTACGTGCGTGCGTGCGTATGTGCGTGCATGCGTGTGTGTATGTATTGTGTGTGTGTATGTTTGTGTGTGTGTATGTATGTGTGTGTGATTCTCTGTGTGTCTCTCTCGCTCTCTCTGATTTTTGTTGTCCTCTCTTTCTCTCTCAGTTTCTCTCTCGGTCTCTCTTTCTCTCTGTCTGTCTGTCTGTTTGTCTCTCTCTCTCTCTCTCTCTCTCTCTCTCTCCCTCTCTCTCTCTCTCTCCATGTGTCTGTCTCTCTTTCTTCCTTACTTTTTGCCTCTCCTTATTCTGTACTTTTGGTTTTGTTGTTGTTGTTGCTTTGCTGTTTTCAACAGGATTACTTTATCTCCTTCACGGGCTGCTGCTCTTAGTTTCAAAAATCGCTTCTTCACGGGCCATTGGTTAGCGAGAGAGATAGAGATACGATCAAAGTGTCAGGGATGCACGATGCCATATAATGCGATATCCAGATCCACATTGGGTTTTAATGACATGATATCAGTTTTTATCTCACGCCACTTATCTCCGCAAAGAGGCACTTTTGTCTGCTTAAAAAGCTCCTTGTGGCTCGTTTTTCAAGGTTTTTTTCTTTTCTTTATTCGCTTCTCTCTGTTTCTCTGATGTTGTTTAACGTCTTTATTTATTTATTTATTTACTTTTTAGGGGGGGCTGCCGAACTTTAATGATAACAGAGAGTGAGAGAGAGAGAGAGAGAGAGAGAGAGAGAGAGAGAGAGAGAGAGAGAGAGAGAGAGAGAGAGAGAGAGAGAGAGCGCGCGCGAGAGAGAGAGAGAGAGAGAAAGAGAGAGAGAGAGTGAGAGAGAGAGAGAGAGAGAGAGAGAGAGAGAGAGAGAGAGAGAGAGAGAGAGAGAGAGAGAGAGAGATCAACAAAATGACAGAAAATTCCACCAGTAACAATATCATTTTGTCAACATATGAAAGTTTATTTCACCAATATTCACAAGAATACTTACACCTAAAATCGTTTGAAATGTTCTCATACCGACCAATAAAATTTACACATCACAATGTCACAATTAAAGAAACATTTTTCACGATTCTCAGATCGATATAAAAGCTATATTCACCGATGTTTCACGCGAATCAACCATAGAAATGTTTAGGCCTGAAAAGTGTCGCAATCCCATCGTTAAACGAAAAAAAAAAAAAAAAAAAAAATGCAACAGCGCACTCGTCTTTCTCCAAAAACTTATTAACATAATTCGATTTGGAGAGAAAAATATCCAGAAACACACATTTCTGTGAAATTGATTATTTGTTTTTAACCTATCGTAAATTTAAGCAAAAACAAATAGAAAAAAAAGAAGAAAAAAAAACCCAATGAGGCTTAAGTTCCCGTTTACATAAAATTACTGAAGTTTGGTGCGATGGCTGCCTAAAATTTTAACGACTGTATTGATAACAACATGCGATAAATGATCCGTAGGTAAGCCTACTATAGCAGTTTCAGGTGTCAATAATAATGCTTTTTCTTATTGAAATTATAGAAGGTAAAAACATAAAATAAAAAGCACAAAAAAAGAAAATAAGAAAAAGAGAACAACAGAAAACAAAAACAACAACCCAACAATCCTAAAAAGAAAAAGAAACAAACAAAAATTGTAAAAATATAGAGAAAGGTTGCCGAGTAGTAAATGAACGCAGACTATATCCGCAAATTAATCTGATGCTGGTAATGATGATGATGATGACGATAACGACGACAACGACGATGATGGTGATGACGACGACGACGACGACGACGACGATGATGATGATGATGATATAATGAAACTAACGATGAGCATAAGAGTAGAGAATGACAATGTTGACTTTTGAAACATGTCAAAGTACAGATCTTGTTGTACAGAAGTTGTAGATTCTCAAATACATAAATATTCATAAAAAAGAAAAAAGAATAAAAAAAGAGAAGGAATTAAACAAACAGGAAGGAAATGCAAAAAAGGAGGGGAAAAAAAAGGGGGGGGGGGGGGGGTCGTTGAGAAAAGAAAGGGGAAAATAACTTACAAAATTAAATAATTCTGTAAAATTTACTCGCAAGTAAATTTAAAGAAAAGAATCGTGAGGATATGTTATTCAGAAATCATGTATGGACAATCAGCTTCAAATTATTGCACTTTGATATTCATGTACATCTAACATAATTATATCTTGCACATGTATTATATATCGTAACATATTAGGAGGCGGGATGGGTATAGGGAAAGAGAGATGGGGTGGGTGGCGCGGGCTAAAGGTGGGTGGGTGCTAGACTGAGGGTCTGCTTGTTTCTGGGGAAGGGGAGGCAGAAGTATTCAAGTACCAGGCTGTATAACAATGAGAAACAATAAGTTATGAACCACAAACAAAAATTACACTCAATAAAAACAAATCTGTATCTCACAACACAATACTACAGGACAACTATTGAATGACATTCTTAAAACAGAATTGCTATTGAAATCACGTTGATAATTTTCCTTTTGGTGGAGGGGTGGGGTGGAGGGTTTCCAAAAAGCAGAAATTGTAGTAGATCATTTTATTATTATCTTGTTATTTTCATTTATCGAATTTGGATTCATTTTTGTATGCAAACATAAACATTTCAAACATCGTACTCTGTCATTTTCTGTAATTTGAATAAGGATCTGCGAACACGAAAAAAAAAAAAAAAAAAAAAAACGACAAACAAACAAAAGAAGACCGAGTGAGTCAAAATAAACAAAGTATAACATAAGCACAGACATCAACAAGAATAACCAGCAAGACTAACAAACATTTTTTTTGAAGAGTTTAACAGCTATCCCCACTTTCAACACCTGCAATGATTCGCTCAAAACTGCTCCAAGACTATGCCATATAATTAGATGAAGTTTAATCAACGAACGGTTTGCATCGCCCAGCTCTCCTGCCAGGAGTTCGGACTTCCGGTCGTCATCATTATTTATTTTGTTTTTATCTTTTCCCATTCGTTGGATTGAGGAAGTCAAACCTACAGTCTGGCTAACGCATGCACATTCCGTGCCGTACAGGGCTAGAACGCTTCGAATAACAGACACAACGAAATGTACGTTGGAGAATATTACGATATGCTATGACTAACAAACACTACACAAACGCCCAAACACTAATTCTAAGACCTTCTCCGTGTGTGTTGTTATCTATTCCACCCCCAAAACGAACTCTGTAGCTCTCCGCTCAATTTCAAATCTGTATCTCCAGGAATAGCGCATGGAATGCTAAGGGTGAAAAGGTAGGGCGAAAACTATGAGTCGCGCACAGCGCGTCACAATGAGAATTACATGCAGTCGGGGATTCCTACTCAAAATACAGCAGTTTTCAATTTGAGTAACTCAGCGCTCAACCGTTTAAGGTATTCCTGGTGTGTGCTCACAAAATAACTACCCCCAAGCTGAACTGTATAGATCTTGGGGCGATTTGAGACAGTTTTTTGTTAGATATACTCCCTTTTAAGGGACTAAATGGATAAACTTAAAACAGTTGTACCCAGGTGATTCTGTATACGGTGGAGTTGTGTAAGCCTACAACAAAATTCAGTTTTGTTATAAGTTGTAGTTTTAGCACAAACCTTTTGCGAACAAATTTTGCAAGAACGTTACAGGCAACCCTGACCCCACCCCCCCCCCCAAAAAAAAGAGAGAGAAAAGTAACAAAAACAACCTACCACACCCCCCCCCCCAAACCCCCCCCCCCCCAAAAAAAAAAACCACCCCCTCAAAACTAAAAAAACCCACCACACACACAAAAACAGAACAAACCCACACACACACAAAACAAAAAACAACAACAGATAAAATAAAAGCACAAATAAACAGAGAAACAAAGAAACAACAAGAACAAGAACATGAACAACAAGAAGAAAAAGAACAATTCTTTTTGTGTGTGTGTGCATGTATTTTTGTATGCGCGTGCATATAGGAGTGATGGTCATCTCATAAAATAAGATCGATCAATCGATCTTAAACATCTGTACGCATTTTTAAATCCAAAGAAAAACAAGTCGCGTAAGGCGAAAATACAATATTTAGTCAAGTAGCTGTCGAACTCACAGAATGAAACTGAACGCAACGCAACGCAGCAAGACCGTATACTCGTAGCATCGTCACTCCACCGCCCGTGGCAAAGACAGTGCACGTGGAATTGACAAGAAGAGCGGGGTAGTAGTTGCGCTAAGAAGGATAGCACGCTTTTCTGTACCTCTGTTTGTTTTAACTTTCTGAGCGTGTTTTTAATCCAAACATATCATATCTATATATTTTTGGAATCAGGAACCGACAAGGAATAAGATGAAAGTGTTTTTAAATTGATTTCGAAAAAAAAATTTTGATAATAATTTTTATATATTTAATTTTCAGAGCTTGGTTTTAATCCGAATATAACATATTTATATGTTTTTGGAATCAGCAAATGATGGAGAATAAGATAAACGTAAATTTGGATCATTTTATAAATTTTTATTTTTTTTTACAATTTTCCGATTTTTAATGACCAAAGTCATTAATTAATTTTTAAGCCACCAAGCTGAAATGCAATACCAAACCCCGGGCTTCGTCGAAGAGTACTTGACCAAAATTTCAACCAATTTGGTTGAAAAATTAGGGCGTGACAGTGCCGCCTCAACTTTCACGAAAAGCCGGATATGACATCATAAAAGACATTTATCAAAAAACTGAAAAAAACGTTCGGGGATTTCATACCCAGGAACTCTCATGTCAAATTTCATAAAGATCGGTCCAGTAGTTTAGTCTGAATCGCTCTACACACACACACACACGCACGCACACACGCACACACGCACGCACATACACCACGACCCTCGTTTCGATTCCCCCTCGATGTTAAAATATTTAGTCAAAACTTGACTAAATATAAAAAGAGAGAACGAAAAGAAAGTAGCTTCACTATTCTTGCAATTTGTAAACGCGTAGTAAGTTTGTGAATTGTGATTTGCGAAAAGCTGTTGATTTATGAATTAATTAACTCTAATTCATTTAAAATATGTAATGAAAAATGTCCTTTATTTTTTTCACCCAAAGGACTTTGAGTGAAGTCAAAGAACATTTATTTATTTTATTTTTATGCTTGATATTTGAAGGGAACGGTGAAGAAATGAGCGTTTTGAGCATTGTCGATAGTATATTTCATCACAATACACTGATGTAGCCCCAGGATATCAATGATATAATTATCTCAAATCATCATTTCCAATGCGATGGGATACAATGGGCTGACACACTGTACAATGAAACTGATGCAAACAACTCAAACTGACCATCAAGCAATACAAAACTGGAACATAAAGAAAAGTCCACAAAGAATGTGTTTTTCAGTGAACGGAAATGCCCTGGGCTGGGCTGCACGAAGCGAAACTGGGTGAAACCCAAACGGGTGAGAACAAACCGCGGGGTCCGATTCGTTGACATGACAGCAGATCTCAATTTCAACCAATCCGACGTAGCTGATTCTCACCCGGTTGGTAACTTTCTCGTGCACTTCGACCCTGATCACTGGGCTTCTCTTCACACGGACACAGGGAACACAGGGGATCTGCGAATATTGGGATATTACACTATACCCTCATAGGGGCGCTGTACCCCCTCGTATACACGTTGCATTCCCTTTCAGAGATTTTGCATTCCTCAGTCCCTCATTGGGACTTCGCACTCCCTTTTATGGACTTTGCACTCCATTAGTAGGACCTATCACTCCGTCATAAGGACGTCGCACTCCCTCATAAGTACTTGGCACTCCCGCAAAGGAACTTTGTATTCCACCATAGGAACTTTGTAGCCCCTCGTTGTCAACTTTTGCGAGGACGAGGTAACTAGGGGGGGGGGGGGGGAGGTTGTGGCGGGAAATGGGATATGACGACGAAACACACCCGCGACTTCAACAACGTCATCGACATTGTTATGTTAGGCAGCTCACGCACCTCCAACAGTCGTCCAGTGACGCACACAGGGCCAATCACAAGACAGGAAGTGGTCACGTGACTGAAGGGAACAATCACATTGCGGCGAGGCAGTTGTGTTAAAGAGGGGCTGTGTGAATGTGCATGTGTGTGTGTGTATGCTAAAAAGTCAACTTTACATCAACAACACCAGTATTCACAAAACCGTGATTGTGTGTGTTACGAGCATCAATTTGACATCAACACCACCAGTATTCACAAAACAGATCTGTCTTTGTGTGTTTGACGAACATCAATTTGACATGAATTCAACATCACCAGTATTCACAAAACCGTGATTGTGTGTGTTACGAACATCAATTTGACATCAACACCACCAGAGTTCACAAAACAGAACTGTCTTTGTGTGTTTGACGAACATCAATTTGACATCAACATCACCAGTGTTCACAAAACTGCCATAAAATTCAACAATATCCACAAAAGCTGTCCCCCAAACAGTGTCAACGCATCATGTAGTAGTAGCCCAACCCTCCGAGAGGCATGGGTGGGAAATACATGGGGGCGCGAGAGGAATAGCCATCACCCCCACCATTGGGAGGCGAACCTGTCCCCGATACCCCGGGTGCCAAAGGCTGTCCCCCTCCTATGCCAACGCCACCCGGAATCAGACCCTGGGCGTGCGCATGCGCGAGAAGACCGCTGTGGGGGTACATCCGCTTCCCGTCTTTGACAAGGAGGGTAACCGCGGCTTTCTTTGCAGTGGCAGCCAGCATCTGTTCTTGCTGCAGTTGTCTTCTCTTGGTCTTGTAGCGGCGGTTCTGAAACCAGATCTTGACCTGTGTCTCGGTCAGTTTGAGTGCCCTGGCCAGCTCCTGTCTCTCCGGACCCGACAGGTAGCGCTGGTGACGAAAGCGTCGCTCCAGCTCGTACACCTGCCCGTGTGAGAAGGAGGCTCGGGAACGCTTGCGACGTGGCTTGTCCTGATTGGCTGACGAACCAGAACCGACGCTTCTTGGGCTGTGGGATTGTGGGTCTCTGAGGTTGTCGTCTGTGTGCCCTGAAGAAGAAATACAGAATTGCTTTAAACGATTTGTTGATTTAAGACATAAAAGATATGACCTTTTTGAAATTTGCCACATGGTCTACATGATGTACGGAGAAGTGCTGCTTTAATTCTGCTAAACAAGTTTTCAATCATGCAATCAATTATGCTGTCAATACCATAATAATGAGTTTGAAGAATGATAACTATACTTCCGACTGACACGTTCCTCGCGAAGGATAGGTACAAGAACAAAGCGAACTGCTGGTGTTACTTAGTTCGATGTATACGTATATAATACAAGTACATAAGGCCCCATTACTGTACACGTCATGAAAACAATGGAGCGCAACAAGCTTCAAACATAATAATTATTGGCGTATTAGAGTGTGTTGTACTGCCAGGAGTGAAGTCAGCGAAGGTTTTGCATGTGTATTTTATCTACAGACAAAGACAGTGTTGATTGAAAGATCGATTCGTGTGTTTTCCAACAAAAAAGGCCGCACAAAAGCATTCAAAATATCGGAGCACAACAAGTTCAGATAAAATGTGTTACAAGAGAGTGTTGCATTGATAGGAGTGACATCAGTTGAGTTCGTTTTAATTTTAATTTAATTTTGTAGGTGTGCTTTACGTAAGAGTGATACTTTTACTTCAGTCATGCAGATATGTAGCTATCTATAATATAAAAAAATCAACCCCCACGTGCACACAGACAGACAGACAGACAGAAAGAAACAAAGAAACAAACAAACAAAACATAGAAAGAAAGAAGAAGAGAAAGAAAGAAAAAAAGACAGAAAGACAGAAAGAAAGGAAGGATGAAAGACAGAAATAATTCGCCTTGTCAGATGAGATAGATATTCTATACTTGTACCGGTATAGAATATCACCGGTGATGTCATTTTCGTGGGAAGCTATTACCCCTGTCCTTCACGAAAAAATAGTTTTGCTCCAGAAAATCCAACACAACATTTCGAATTCGTCCATCACATTTACTCCCCAATATCCTTAGAAACAAGGTATGTAACTCCTGTTACCCTTACGCTACCCTTACACATTTTCCGTGGATCTCAACAATGTTCTAAACCTAACGAAGACAGAGCGTATATTATGCAGATTGTTGAAGCTCTTCCACATAGAAAAAAAATCAATAAAGGAGAAAAATGGCAATTTCCGCGAAACCTCATCACTTTTCTCAATATGCTGAAGTAGAAGCTAAATGTACCATAAGGTTATCTGTTGTTCAAGATCTACCGCGTTGTTGCAAAAAAAAAGAGGTTGTGACGATGCCACACAACCTCGCTCTTGAATCATCGCTTGCCACCTACAACAATTTTGCCGACAGATTCGACACGGAACACACCGGAGAAGAAACAGCTTATAGCTGCCGCAATTCCCCGAGAGAAACAAGTCCCACCTGAACGTGTCACGAGCATGACCCACACCATTGGCATCTCTTCGCCGTTGGAAGTGGTTCCCGTGTCAAATTGTGCGGGTCTGTGAATAAGTGAGATGGCACCCCTTCCTGTATCACCCATGGCATCTCTTCGCCTTTTCGAGGGTGTTTCAAGTACTATACACTGTGGCAATGTTAAAGGCACGGTTCAGTTCCAGTTCTTGTTCAGGTTTCACATGCATTGGGTAAAACTCTTGGCTGTTAGTTCTGTTAAAAAAACAATGCAGTTTACAAAGGAA
Organism: Littorina saxatilis; assembly: GCF_037325665.1. Classification (NCBI taxonomy): domain Eukaryota; kingdom Metazoa; phylum Mollusca; class Gastropoda; order Littorinimorpha; family Littorinidae; genus Littorina; species Littorina saxatilis. Next base: position 33,928,264 of record NC_090256.1, read on the forward strand.
AGCAGTTCTTCAATGGTATTGTCCGAGAAGTATTCAAGGGAAACAATAATTAGCGTTATTCTTCGAGACTAACGCAATTTTTTTTCTCCAAATACTGAGATTTAAAGTAATTTATCAAGAGCTTTGGAAACCACCTTTGCAACTGAAGGAATAACTGTTAAAACTTAAAGGGCTGTTCTGTACAGAATGAAAAGAAGCTTTATTACCCAGCTCACGAAGTCAAACTTCCACAACCGGAAACATTTCCAACACTACAGCATAAGGCCAAAAAAAAATAATAGGTGTGGTTACGGTAACATAGCCACAAAAAATAGGGTAGGAAGGTAGGCAATCACTTTTTTTTAAAAAATTTTTTTCTAATGTGTACAAATTAAACCTACTTGACAGGGAAATAAGTGTGCGACTCGGACGCTTTCGCTTTCATTGCGTTTTCTGCACTCCTTTACTTGTTTTTGGGGGTATTTTTTTGACAAATGTAATAAAAAGTTATAGGGTCGACCCCAAAAAATAGGGTAGGTCGGGTTACCGTAACCACACCTATTTTTTTTTTTAGGCCTAATCATGTGAGTAACTTTTATATAACTAAATTTGTGCTAGTGTTTGACCTAATAAAAGCCGGCTCATATTTGTGACCATTACTCATTTAAAATTACGGTTTTCTGGTTCAAATGTCGGTTGTGGAGTAAGAATCTTGGCCATTTACTATAAACCTAACTTCAACAAAGGAATGAATTATTTTACAGACAACTTTGCTGGTGAAAACGGACAGGACGTTTCCTGCAAAGTCAGCAGTTTTTGACACCCGCTTTGCGGACCTTGAGTAGCACGTGATCTCTCCTCTCGGGTAGTCTCGCGTGGTACGTGCCAACATCTCGCCATGTGCACGTGCATTTAGGTGGTCCACTTGAAGACAGAGAGCGAGAATGGCTGAGTTCTCTACACAATTGTCGATGCGACCTGCAAGGCACCCGCAGAGTGCAAACACTTCCGGAGATGTCTACATTTTATTGACGCTTGAGATGGCTTGGTATTTATATATATATATGAGCGAGAGAGAGAGAGAGAGAGAGAGAGAGAGCGAGATAGAGAGTAGCCTATGTATGTGTGTGTGTGTGTGTGTGTGTGTGTGTGTGCGCGGAGTTTCAGAGGCTGACAGAAACGACGCGTTCGACTTGGGAACTGTCATATGCTATTTCAAATACTTGGATCTAAAGTGGCGCTTCAAAGGCGAACAGAGGAAGTATATAGCGGTAAAAGAACTAAAGACAACGACTCTTTTTGCGCAACACTGCGTTTGAGGGCTGACACTCTTATGTGGCCTCGTGTGGGCTTTTACTCTGTTTTCGGGGGTAAGAGATACGGTCTAGATATGTGATAATATGCATTTTTCTCGCGAACCAGGAAATATAACGGGAGAGAGAGAGAGAGAGAGAGAGAGAGAGAGAGAGAGAGAGAGAGAGAGAGAGAGAGAGAGAGAGAGAGAGAGAGAGAGAGAGATAGGCCGATCTAGACAAAGGGACAACAAAGACAGAAAAAGAGACAGAAAGACAGCATTGTCAGAGTGCAGAGTTGAAGAGGATACGATAAATACGTATGTCACGTGCAGAAACTAACAACACTTAACATCGCACGCTTGTCAGCGGAGTGTCAAGCTATACAACAAGAAACATCAGGACATAAAACATTTCTCCCCTCAAAACGCAAACCGAACGGGGCAGAAGTGGCCCAAAGGATAATACTTCACGCATCTTACATTCTGGAAGCTAGGAAGCGGGTTCGAACACCTGTACAGAAAATACCACCTTTGCATGAACACAGAAACAAATGTAAGAAAAAATGGAGAAGGAGAAAAGAAAGGAGATAAAAAGGAGAAAAGAAAAGAAAAGAGAGAACGCGCATTGATAAACTAGTAATGTCGAATTGATGATGGATGTCTATATTTCTTTCCCTTGCTTCTAATAGATATAAAAATGTTTCTGAAAATATATATATAAGTAAAGAGGTTGTGCAATTTATTTTCCAACAAGCGGCAAACTGTTTTCCGTAGACCTGTACCAAAAACTTATAGTTGCTGACCTATTCTTGTGAACAAATCGATTCACTCTTCGATAAACAATAAATCGTGTTTCAACAAGATCAATTGTCAGTGGCAGTTCCTTCTGAACGGTCATTTTTTTGCATAAAATACATGCAGCTTCAATCTCGAAACTGAAGCAAGGAACTTCGAACCCCCACAAGCTAGGACAATCAATGTTCAAACTTAATAAAGACTATTGCATCAAAACTCGTTTCTAAAGGCAATACAAAATATCTTGTACGGATTTTTTTTTATTTTTTTAGATGTTATTCGTATTGACTGACAAAAACGATCTTGCTTGCTTTTAATTTTTAAAATATATATTTTTTCTCCATTAAAACCGTACACACACACACACATTTAAAAAAATCCGTTCTGTATAGACAGGTAAGAACAGAATCCACCGGATGTATAAACTGTTTTCTTATTTTAATTTTGTGGCTTTTATTCATTCTGTTTGCAGCCAGGGTTGCGATATCAGGTAGACATTATTTATAATAAAAATTGTTTCTCGTCATTTACTTTATCTTTTTCCTTTTTCCTTTTTCCTTGCATGCCTTTAAAAGTTATGTTTTATGTAATTTTTATTTTTCAAATTGAAAGTAGGGTCATTCAACAATGGTTTGCTTTTATAAAGCGAATAGATTCGGGTAAGTTTGTGCGTGACGTTGTTTTGACTATACCTTATTAATTTTGTTCGAGCGAAATTTCCCACGTGAATTCGTCGCATACACCTTGTGCATTTCCACGTATAGAGAACAGCATAATTTTGCTCTCATCTTTCTGGCAATATTACAAATGAAATAGTACTTGGGATGCACGAGTGTATCTTTAGTTCAAGCAACGATAGAAATTCACTCGATTTTCGAGTTGTTAAAACCCTTTCTATTTTTGACGAAGAAAATTCGCGGTTTTAACGGGGAAAAAAGGACCTGTCCTGGATTCAAAACTAATTCAGTGAGCGAACAACTCGCGTGTATATTTGGTATTTTTGCCCATTAAAATCGACGCTCCCTATATAGGACAATGTTTGTGTTTTATAGTTTTCATAGACGAGGAATATTACAAAGTACAGTCGAGCTGCATGAATTTTGGCTCCATATTGTTTGCATGAGATCTTTCATACTGAACCTTGTTTCAGTGTACTCGGTGCTTTATTGTGTTATTCACTCCCATTCTATTCCCGCCGCAAACCCCGTTACTGATTGATTGATTAGTTGATTTTTTGATTGATTGATTGATTGATTGATTGATTGATTATTGATTGATTGAGTGATTGATTGATTGACTGGTTGGTTGGTTGCAAGATTGGTTGGTTGGCTAATTGATTTCAAAGTCCCCAAGGCATAGAAACGTCGTTTCTGTTTGCGCCTTGTAACCTAGGTTAAAATGACATTGTCTACGAAGGATTAACTCTGTTGTAGAAACGACGAGTCCACTATTAATTTTCTTCTTAAAATTGAGGTTTGAGGTACAGTGAAGGGTTCTATACTTTTGTGTATAAGATACGTTTTGAAAACGCGCCTTAAAACTAGATGAAACAAAGGTCCTCACACAATGGCACAGTGTCTTTTTTGTGCCCCCAAAAAAGAAATATCTAACGTTATTTGTACTTGTTACCAAAACAACAAATACTTTGAAAAGGATCATTTTATTGCATTTTACACAGATCGAGACAGTGATTCATTGTTTTTCGAGCCGCGCTTAGGGATTAAGTTGATCTGTCGACATCTGTTTCAAATGTCATATTTTGGCCACAAAAAAAAAAAAATATATATATAGCATTTATGTACCTTAAGGTAGAGACCGTTTTAAAAAGCAGCATTGCTGTGGTTGCCGGGCTGATAGCCCACAGATTTGAAACCGTTATCGGCCACTTAAAGCAGACAAGTATGAGACAAAGTCAAAAACAGGTAGCCTTTGTAACCATTCCACCGCAGCCTGGCAACAAAGAGAATACTTAACAATGTGGATGATAATTGTAAAGTCATGTGTGTTTTTCAAGCTATACGATTATATATACAGTCTAAAGTCACCTATACATTGTTTTAACCCTTGACACAACACGTCACGTCTGTTAATTCACGTTACCTGTTGTTATATTACAGAGGCCTTCATATTTTTGGCCATAAGTTTGTTTAATATATTTTACTTGTACAGTTTGATGTTCAGTAGTTATTAATCAACGTTGCATATTGAGGAGGATAGCGAACATGTTTTTTTAAATTTTATTTCAATATTCGTACTCTTTGTTTGTCCATAGCTATGTAAAAAGAACAAATTATATACTGGGCAAAATAAGCAAAGTCATATGCAGAAGCCAAGCATGGAGCGGGTATATTGTTGGCTTATTGAAGTATAAAATAAATGTCCAAAACACTTTTACCATGGTGCGGCACAAGTCAAAATATCATGCTGTATTGCAAACACTACTTAAAACTAACAACAATGTGGTCACAAATCGCGGCTAAAAGGTGCATTACCGTTCTAACTGTTCATATGTTTTGACATTGTTTTCAGTGTAACGACCGACATTTTCAAAGTCGTTTAACAGAGGTACAACTGCATACACTTTGTCGCAGCAGGGCTGTAGTTCAAAGCTAACAACATCTTGTCAGTCGCGGGGCTATAGTAGCGGGACAAAAGTAACCCCATCTTGTCTATTAAAGCTGCACAGAGACTGAAGTGACCCCCACCTCTGAGCGGCGTGCACTGAGTGCTGTGAGTGCAATAGGCCCCCAGAGATGCGCCCTCGCCTCCCCGGTTAGCACGTGCTAGACATTGAGTAGCGGAGAAGAAAGGTGGCACACACCGGCCTCTGCGTGTCAGCCCCGCCAGATCACCCCCAGACCTTCCCACTATACTCACGCTTTAGCCGCGACCATTCCAAAAAAGATTTTTTTTCAATTTCCATTTTCTTTGTTTTCGCGCATTCGATCTCTGCTGCACAGTCCTGTTCAAGTGAGGGAGGAAACGACGTTTTAAAAGAAAAAAAACTGAAGAAAAAAACAACCCACAAATCTTCCAATGATATCCACAGGTAAAAATCACTATTTTTTTTGTTTTTTGTATGGGCTGTTCGTTTGCAAACAACTTTTATAAAGGCTACTTATATATACATGTCCTCATCTGAAATTCTTTTTGAATGCTCGAATATTGATTTATGTGTATAATTACAGGGTTCGCACGGTCTTTACAAGTCTTTACAGGTTTGTAAGAAATGAACTACCATTCTCATGTCTTTATAAGTCTTTAAAAATCCACTTGGGTTTGTACAGGTTTGTGAATTTCAAAAATCTTGTGCAAGGAAAATAAGACATCTGTATCAATGTTGGTCTTTAGTTTGTTCTGTCCAATTATCACCAAAAAAAAACCCCATAAAATAAACGATGCGTGAAAATTGGAAAACAACAACGAAGTGATCGCGTTCGCCTGCAGCAGACGACAGAGAACAAAGTGGCAAATCAGCTCGAGTGATGTCCCTTTGGCTTTGCAAATTGCTTACATCCGGGACATGCGCAATTGGAAGTCTCAAGAGCAAAAATGCCGGGTTTGTGCTCGTTCGTAGATGCGTGGCTTGGAAATCCAGAGTTTTCGAAATGGATACGAAAGGACCCTGGAGGAAATAAGCGAAATGCTTTTTGCTGCGTCTGCAAGAAGACTATCAGCGTTGCTTCGATGGGTGTTGGAGCGCTTACGTCTCGTGAGAAAGCTGCTTCCTTGGTGAAACCACAGGCGGAAGGTATCGTTCACTGGACCATTACTTACATAGAAAGACTAGTCTTCCGCCTGTGGTGAAACTGGACAGAGCCATTGATGCCCTCAAGTCATCGCATGCCACTAATGTTCCTTCAACCTCCCATCCCTCCATCTAAATTACATGTGTGTCTGTGTGTCTGTGTGTGTGTGTGTGTGTGTGTATTTTTATTTTCCGGAAACTGAAAAGTCGGACAGATCCAGATGAAAACGCGTAAGTATTACTATGATAATATTGTTGTTCAACACTAGTCCACGCAAATTTTGGTCTTTCATTTTTATTTTGAGGGCTTTTAAAAGTCTTTAAAAAGTCTTTAATTTCTGAGACACAAATTCTGTACGAACCCTGAATTATTATTCTTGTAACTCCTTTTCCGGGACCCGAGGCCTAGGAAATTAAACTATTGCGTTGCATTGGATTGCATTGCCTCGTCTTGTTTTTTTCTTGTCTTGTCTTGTCTTGTTAAGTCTTGTCTTGTCAAATTACGATACCGAGCGAACATCTCCCACGCCCCCCTACTGCATTATATCTGTAACCCCTGGCCGTATTGACACAATTCATCTCGAGCAAAACAAAGGGAAAAGCCATAACATGTTTTCCTTTTCACTCAATTCTCTTCCTCCTTTTCAGAAAAAAACCCCTTAACAAACAACATTGTCGTACGTATTACTCCTCGGCATTTGATTATGCCTTGACTGTCTCCCCTCTCCGCTGCAAAGCCAGTCTGTGGAGTTTACGCGTTTAAATTGATTTTTGTGTGTTATCAGAATGAAACGTTTTCATAACAAAAGGAAGGTCGCCAAATAGTTTAACGTATAAAACATTTTTCTTAAGTTTTAAAAGACTTCGGCCGTGTGCTACATATCGATATATTGTATTTCAAAATGGTAAAGTCTAAATGAATACATATATCTTCAGAATTCCCGCTCGTGAGGTACATTATATCCATATGATTTAGTTCAAGATATACTAAGCCAGATAACAAGTTTCACAAGTTTTAGCCCAGGGGGCTAAGAAACCAAGTTGACGAATTTCATCCAATTGTGAACATGAATTAATGCAGACAAAAATAAACACAAGGTAATACAATTATCACTTCCAGAATACAAACATCACACGTAAAGGGGACGTTGCGAGAAAGGGGCCAACAAGTCCTTGTTTAATCTGCTGCCTTTCATAGCGCCTGGAGGACTGACACGATGTAGACCCGTGACACGAGGCAGTACTGATTACCAAACTGACTGAATATTAGGGTTTAACGTCCTCTTAGACCAACTGGTCTATATTGGGACAGGTATTGGTAATACGTTGAAGATATGGTGTGATACTTTGATTCGAACAAGCCCGCTGTGGCTGTCTTCTTCGACACACCAGCATTGGGTTTGTCTCGTCAAAGTATCGAAATACGATCATGATAATCGGAGACGAGAGAGATGATGCATGCGTGTCTTCGTGTTTTCCAAGCCCTGAGACTTTCGCTGTGAACGTGGGATCTTTTTCGTGCGCATGTGTGCACACGGGGGTGTTCGGACACCGAAGAGAGTCTGCACAAAGTTGACTCCGAGAAATAAATCTCTCGCCGAACGTGGGGATCGAACCCACGCTGATAGTGACCAACTGGCTACAAAGTCAGTCAGCCCGCTACCAACTGAGCTACGTCCCCGCCCGTACCAAACCGCATGCAGGGCCGCAAAACAAGGACATTGAGGGCAGATACAGCGGCAGTTTCAGCGGCACAGACGACGCACTGCATATTATTGATGTTGCGATAGGGATTATGACGAGTACTTGGCCTGTTTTCCTTTCACGCAACGTGTAGCGGGCTGGGATAATCTGCAGTGCGTCGTCTGTCCTGCTGAAGTTACATAGGTGAGCGCCAGGGCTTAGCAGCATGGACACAAAATAATGAGTCTGGGCGTTTACCCGAGCCAGTGTTTTAGTTCTAATGATGATGTTTGAAGTTGAAATTGAGCTGACTAATTCGGAAGTCGGCAAGAAAAAAACTAGCCGAGTCATTGGTTGACATGGAGCCAGGCAAATGATAATCATTGTCAAAACTGATGAAACCATCTTTGTATCATTTCGAAGCAAGATAAGGCAAAAAAAGAAAAGACGAGGCAAGGCAAGGCAAGGCAAGCCAAGGCAAACCAAGCCAAGCCAAGCCAAGCCAAGCCAAGACAAAAAGACAAGACAAGAAAACATCATTGCGGATGTTCATACATACACAAAAAATAAAAAATCCGTTTTCAACTCAAAGGAATTTTCTTATTGTCATTTGAGTTTGTAAGCACACAAAAAAACAACCCAACACCCAGAAACGATAAAACAAATTCATAGCAGAATCATACTTATACATATTTGGAAAATCGACTTTTTAGCTCGAAGATATAATTATATAATCAATAAAATGTTCAGGGATTTTGTACATTTTGTGAATTTAATGTAACATATACATCTGCTTGTCTGTCTTTAAATGTCTTCTTAGTCTTTGTCATGCACTTGTGGCTCGGGTACTATCCTAGCCTCTGTCAGTGAACTCCCCCCTTGCACCTCTGTTACCCCTCTTCTCTCCAACTCTCCTCCATCCCTTAATGGCTTCTGGGTGCACGTGACCTCCGCTAAACGTCAATGCTCCACAGCTGTCTGACAGAACAGCGAACGAGAGATAGAGAGAGAGAGAGAGAGAGAGAGAGAGAGAGAGAGAGAGAGAGAGAGAGAGAGAGAGAGGGAGAGGGAGAGAGAGAGAGAAAGGGGGAGAGGGAAAGAGAAAGAGAGAGAGAGGGAGAGGGAAAGAGAAAGAGAGGGGGAAGAGACGGAGAGAGAGAGAGAGAGAGAGAAAGAGAGAGAGAGAGAGAGAAAGAGAGAAAGAGACAGATAGACAGACAAAGACAGAGACAAAGAGACAGAGGGAGCTTAGTAAGACAGAAGGAGTGAGAAAGAGAGACACAGAGAGAGAAAGAGAGAGGAACAGTGGAACGTCAGTTCAGACTTAATTGGCCAGTTTCTTACCCCATATTCTACACATTATTTTGGTAGATATTTTTCAATGCACTTCCTATTCTAAAGGACACCAGGCTACTGTCATATTTAGTATAAATATAGCAATACTTAAAATTGTGTGTTTGCGCATGTGTGCCTACATGCATGTGTGTGTGTGTGCTCGCGCGCGCGCGCGCGCGTGTGTGTGTGTGTGTGTGTGTGTGTATGTGTGTGTGTGTGTGTGTGTGTGTGTGTGTGTGTGTGTGTGTGAGTGTGTATGTGTGTGTGTGTGTCTGTGTGTCTGTGTTTCGTGTGCGTGTGTTAAGGTCTGGGAGTGTGTGTGTGCATGAACTACCATGAGGTATACGATTGTATAATTGTATAATATTAATTACACGTAGAATAATATTATAGCACAATAATTACATTTTGGTTGAAAGCTGATTTCAATATTAAAAATAAAATTGTTATGGTAAAACGTTTCCACGTCTTTCATTTGAATTACTTGGCCAAAAGAAAGAGTAACTATAATATGTCTTGGAATGTTACTTTATTCATCACTTCATAGCTGTTTATATCTTAGCACTGAGGATTTTTGTTGTTGCTGTTTCTTTATTCGTTTCTTGTAGTATGTCTCTTTCTACCGTCACATCCTTTTTTTATTATCATCAAACAATTGTTTTAATCACTCTATATACAATATTATTCCAATTATTCATATAATCATTCACCTATCATCTCCATAAAAAAATGCATGGGTAACAAAATCAGAACTTCATACATTTATTATCAAACTCACATCTAATATTTCACTCAGATTCTAATAAAGTAGCCAAATCAAATTCCTTTTCATATTTAAATGTAACTATTATCTCCGTAAAAAAAAAGGACAAGAATGGCAAGGTACTGAAACGATTTGATTTTAACAAAACAAGACATTTACACCGACCCAATTATCTTATATTAGACAGACAGACAAAAGAATAAAGTGAAACTTATCTCTTATTATAGAAGCTTCGATTGTGTTCAGTCTCTGGCAAGATGGTCACAGCCATAAAGAATGACAATCAACGCATTCGGGGATACGTTTTCACTTCATTTGTATATCTGTCTGTCTACTATAAAGATCATTGGGTCGATGTTCGTTTTAGTGTCTTGTTTGTTTGTTTAACGCCCAGCCGACCACGAAGGGCCATATCAGGGCGGTGCTGCTTTGACATATAACGTGCGCCACACACAAGACAGAAGTCGCAGCACAGGCTTCATGTCTCACCCAGTCACATTATTCTGACACCGGACCAACCAGTCCTAGCACTAACCCCATAACGCCAGACGCCAGGCGGAGCAGCCACTAGATTGCCAATTTTAAAGTCTTAGGTATGACCCGGCCGGGGTTCGAACCCACGACCTCCCGATCACGGGGCGGACGCCTTACTACTAGGCCAACCGTGCCGGTTTTTAGTGTCTTGTTTTGTGAACATAATAAAACGTTCAAGTACCTTACTATTCTTGTTTTTGTTTTTAAATCTTGATTTGGGAACGTTAGCATACAGTCTGTCTATGCTTTTGGATTTCTATAATCTTCGTATTGAAATCCCCCACAATAAGCATTGCATCATTATTTTTTGCTGTGCAGACGAGCAACACTGTTGACATTTGGGGTAGCTTCATTACATGTCACATTATTTTTGACTCCAAGCACAACTTTATATGTACCGGCACGGTTGGCCTAGTGGTAAGGCGTCCGCCCCGTGATCGGGAGGTCGTGGGTTCGAACCCCGGCCAGGTCATACCTAAGACTTTAAAATTGGCAATCTAGTGGCTGCTCCGCCTGGCGTCTGGCATTATGGGGTTAGTGCTAGGACTGGTTGGTCCGGTGTCAGAATATTATAATGTGACTGGGTGAGACATGAAGCCTGTGCTGCGACTTCTGTCTTGTGTGTGGCGCACGTTATATGTCAAAGCAGCACCGCCCTGATATGGCCCTTCGTGGTCGGCTGGGCGTTAAGCAAACAAACAAACAAACAAACAAAAAGACAAATGAGGCAGAGCACTGATAATAACAAGCATTGACATGAACAAGCGACTTTCATCCTCTTCAAATGTAAATTTCTTGATTTGATCATTAGCTGTGCGTTGTATGCACATTATAGCAGAGTACTAAGGTTTTCAAATTTGAGGATCAAAGTCGCTTGTTCATTAAAATGCTTGTTATTCTCTCAGGTGCCAGGAGACAGGTTCCGAATAACTCTTACTTATACTCTATTATATATGTCGTATGCATTTAGAACGCCGCTTACTTTCCTTTGTGTATTAGATCTCATATACAACAACACATTTTTTCTGTGAATTTGAGTACCTCTGTGTACCTCTGCACACAAAGTGTGCGACATTTACTGTTCACCTTGAAATTCATTTCATGGCTTGAGTCTTTTCAACTCGACCTTTTTTTCCCCATTAGCATTTGACACAGAAATATACTGGAAAGTGAGACATAATCATACAATTGTTTGCTAGACACGTTCGTGTTGGTGATGGATGTTGCTATCACTTCCCTCGATAGCCACTCATTAACACGATTATCGCAAATTTGAGAATATAATGCAAGCTTGGAATATTCTAAATCAGAATACTTCAACAGTGTTAGCCAGCATTTCACATGAGTAAGTGAGTGAGTGAGTGAGTGAGTTAGTGAGTGAACTTTAATTCAGATCAATGCATGCAGGGAGGCTTATTAGATTTATCTTGTTCTTCTTACAACCTGTTATCAAATTATCAAACACCAATCAAAAGACTTCCATTTTAACGCTTAGTCTATACATAAACAAGTCGCGTAAGGCGAAAATACAATATTTAGTCAAGTAGCTGTCGAACTCACAGAACACGTGGAATTGACAAAAAGAGCGGGGTATTCGTTGCGCTGAGAAGGATAGCACGCTTTTCTGTACCTCTCTTTGTTTTAACTTTCTGAGCGTGTTTTTAATCCAAACATATCATATCTATAATTTTTGGAATCAGGATCCGACAAGGAATAAGATGAAAGTGTTTTTAAATTGATTTCGAAAAAAAAAATTTGATAATAATTTTTATATATTTAATTTTCAGAGCTTGTTTTTAATCCGAATATAACATATTTATATGTTTTTGGAATCAGCAAATGATGGAGAATAAGATAAACGTAAATTTGGATCGTTTTATAAATTTTTTTTTTTTTTACAATTTTCAGATTTTTAATGACCAAAGTCATTAACTAATTTTTAAGCCACCAAGCTGAAATGCAATACCGAACCCCGGGCTTCGTTGAAGAGTACTTTACCAAAATTTCAACCAATTTGGTTGAAAAATGAGGGCGTGACAGTGCCGCCTCAACTTTCACGAAAAGCCGGATATGACGTCATCAAAGACATTTATCAAAAAAATGAAAAAAACGTTCGGGGATTTCATACCCAGGAACTCTCATGTCAAATTTCATAAAGATCGGTCCAGTAGTTTAGTCTGAATCGCTCTACACACACACACACACACACACACACGCACGCACGCACACACATACGCACATACACCACGACCCTCGTTTCGATTCCCCCTCGATGTTAAAATATTTAGTCAAAACTTGACTAAATATAAAAAAGAGAAGAACAAGAAGCAGAAGAACATTACGAAAAAGGAGAAAAATACTGAGTGAGACAACGAGAGTTAGAGACAGAGACAAAGAGAGAGCGAGAGAGAGAGCGAGAGAGAGAGAGACTTAGAGAGAGAGAGAGCGAGAGAGAGAGACTTAGAGAGAGAGAGAGAGCGAGAGGGGGAGGGAGGGAGGGAGAGGAGGAGAGAGGGAGGGAGGAGGGAGGGAGAGAGAGACCAGAGAGAGACTTAGAGAGAGAGAGAGAGAGAGAGAGAGAGAGAGAGAGAGAGAGAGAGAGAGAGAGAGAGAGAGAGAGAGAGAGAGAGAGAGAGAGAGAGAGAGAGAGAGAGAGAGAGAGAGAGAGAGAGAGAGAGAGAGAGAGAGAGAGAGAGAGAGAGAGAGAGAGAGAGAGAGAGAGAGAGAGAGAGAGAGAGAGAGAGAGAGAGAGAGAGAGAGAGAGAGAGAGAGAGAGAGAGAGAGAGAGAGAGAGAGAGAGAGAGAGAGAGAGAGAGAGAGAGAGAGAGAGAGAGAGAGAGAGAGAGAGAGAGAGAGAGAGAGAGAGAGAGAGAGAGAGAGAGAGAGAGAGAGAGAGAGAGAGAGAGAGAGAGAGAGAGAGAGAGAGAGAGAGAGAGAGAGAGAGAGAGAGAGAGAGAGAGAGAGAGAGAGAGAGAGAGAGAGAGAGAGAGAGAGAGAGATGAGAGAGAGAGCGAGAGAGAGAAAGAGAGAGAGAAAGAGAGAGCGAGAGAAAGAGAGAGAGAAAGGGAGAGCAAGAGAGAGAAAGAGAGAGAGAAAGAGCGAGAGAGAAAAAGAGAGAGAGAAAGAGAGAGAGCGAGAGCGAGAGAGAAAGAGAGAGAGAACTCGAACTCGAACTCGAACTCGAAAACTTTATTACCGAGGGATGATAGCATTAGGTCCATATGGTCCTTTCTTACAGCTAGTCCCTACTATAATACACACATGAAACAAAGAACAAATATGAAGAATAAAAAATTTAAAAAAATAAATAAAAATAAAATAAAATAAAACAAAATTATGTAGGGAAAAGTATAACAAAATAAAAATACAAATTTCAAAAGTGTGCTTGTTAATGGAAGCATACTATACACTTTCTCTTTCACACATCCTCACACACACTCGCACAAATTGTACACCGACTTAGTCGTTAGAGAGGTGCTTTCGGAGCTGTCTTTTAAAAGAAGATAATGACAGACATGACTTGATATTTACAGGTAGTGAATTCCAAAGGAACGCACCAGAATAAGAAAAACTAGTTTTAAACAAATCGATGCGGGGCCTTGACAAGGCAAGGTTATTTCGAGTGTTTGAATAATATGACGGAGATGATTTGAAGAGTTGTATAAGATATGTTGGGGCGTCCTTATAGACGACTTTATACATAAATGAACATTTATTATACAAAAGCTGCTTTTTTAAGCTTAACATCCCAATACTTTTCATCTTTTCCTTTGTAGAAAGAGATGGACTGGGCAGAACTAGTTTAGCAGCTCTACGCTGGAGCGAGTTCAGCTTCTTCAAGTGAACTTCACTACACCCGTCCCATACTATGGACGCATAATCAATATGGGGTTTTATGTGGGCATTGTAAAATAGTTTTCTTGTGTCTAGATTAATAATGCTTTGTAACTTTGACAAAAGAAACAGGTTTTTAGCAATTTTTTTGCAGATTCCATTGATGTGAGTCTGCCATTTGAGATTATTATCAACAGTAAGTCCCAGTAAACGGTGCTCAGCTACTTGCTCAATGGAGTGCTCATTTAGGGACAGACTCAGAGTCATTTCTGAAAGTTGATGTTTTTGGCGAGTGCTGATTATCATAGACTTTGTTTTAACTGGATTAATAAGCATACGATTTGCAGAACACCACTCAGAAACATCGTTTAGGCTCTGTTGTAATTTGTCTTGAATTTGTGCAGGGCTTTTCCCTGTTGCATGTAAGGTAGTATCATCTGCTAACATATGACACTCAACAGATTCAGACTGTAGGTACAAGGGCAAATCATGTATATACATGCAAAATAATACAGGTCCCAAAACAGACCCCTGTGAGAGAGAGAGAGAGAGAGAGAGAGAGAGAGAGAGAGAGAGAGAGAGAGAGAGAGAGAGAGAGAGAGAGAGAGAGAGAGAGAGAGACAAGACAAGACAAGACAAGACAAGACAAAATCTTTATTATCGAGGGTAATAGATAAGCAAGAATATTGCTTTTTTACATCCAGCCCTCGCCCTAATATAGGGTCAACAAGAACAGAAAACAATATAATCAAAGAACTATCACATCAAACTTAATACATTATAACTGTATATACAGATACAAATTTAAAAAATAAATTGTCATGCTGCATTTTAAGTACAATTTCCAAGTGTCAATTTTTAACATAACTTAATTTAGATCTGCATATTATTATAATTTTGTTTAACATGCACATACATTTTAAATGAATTGATGAACCATTCAGCACATGTTTAGTTGCATTATGTGCGACATATAATTTTTTTTGAAGCTGTCTGTGTTTGTTTTATGCTTAAGAAAAATAGGCAGTGAGTTCCATAGGACCGCACCTGAATAAAGAAGGCTTGATTTGAAAAGGTCAATACGTGGAGTCGGTGTTATGATTTTTAGTCTGTTATAGTTCAAAATAAAATTATCACGTAATGTCTCCGGTGCATATCCTGTCATCACTTTATGCATCATAACACCTTTATTATACATTAATCTTTTTTGAAATGGTAATACTTGCAAATTTTTATAATCAGATTCTGAAGGAGTGTGATTTTTTAGCATTATAAGCTTAACTGCTCTTCTGTGAAGACTGGCTAAAGGTTTCAAAACATTAGCACTTGCACAATCCCATAGAGTGGATGCATAATCAATATTTGACAAGATGTGATTGTAAAAAAAATCTTTCGCGAGTGGAAATTCAAGAAATGTTTTATTTTTGATAACTGATATATTTTTTGGGAAGCAATCTTACATATGTAATCAATGTGATCATGCCATGATAAATACATTATTATCAATCTTTACACCAAGGACTTTATGGTGAGACACTTCTTCCAATACTTGATATGTAATATAAAGAGGTGGAATGCTCGATAATAGATTTTGTCGTTTCTGTCTTGTGGTTATTAGCATACATTGTGTTTGTTTATGATTAAGAGACATATGGTTTAACTCTGACCAATTCAGGAGAGCATCAATGCTTTCTTGGAGAGTTTTTGACAAATAATTTATGGAATGGTGACTAGAATGAATAGTAGTGTCATCTGCAAACAATTCACAGTTATTACGTATGCCAAGTGGTAAATCATTGACATAAATGGAGAACAATAATTGGCTTAAAACAGATCCCTATGGGACCCCATGTTTCAAAGTACTTTCATTTGAATATGATGCATTAGTAAATGTAATTTGTTTTCTATTTAAAAGAAAAGATTCAAGAATATTAATGGTGGTGCATTGCATGCCATATATTGACAATTTCCTGATGAGAAGAGAATGATCAATAACATCGAACGCCTTTGCAAAATCCACAAACAGTGCTGCAGAAAATTTGTTGGAATTTATGTTGGTTAGCCATTGATCAATTAGATTTATAAGAGCTGTATGACATGAGTGCTTTTTGCGAAAACCAGATTGATTTGGATGGAATAAATTGTTTTTATCAAAATGTGCTAGGGCATGTTTATATATATGTTTTTCCAAGGGTTTTGAAAGTGGTGATAGGATTGAAATAGGCCTGTAATTAGAGGGATCAGAAGGATCACCTGATTTAAACAGAGGGATCACCTTAGCTTGCTTAAATGCTGTTGGAAAATAAGAGGTGGTAATGCATAAGTTGTAAATGTATGTCAAGGTGTCTGTGATTACAGGAGCAGCTATTTTCAATATTTTACTGTCTATTCTATCTACACCCCGGGTTCCTGTTTGTTTAAGATGAACAAGTGCAAAGTAAACTTCAGACACAGTCATGTGTTGTAGCGGCACCTCTGCCTCTATTCTCTTAGATTTGCAATGATCTATTAAGGTATTTAAATCATTTTCTTGTGTTCTATCAATAGGAATAACTTTTTGCCCCACTGTAGAAAAATGTAAATTAAGTTTATCAGCAGAAATATTTTTCATGGCAGTAGGGTGTGAATTAGAACGCTTGTTTGTTAATAAATTAATGGCTTTCCAAATTGATTTTGAATCTTGTTTAGATGACACTAGTTATTTCTTTGCCGTTTATATCCTTCAAAATCACCCTTTGCTTTCAAACAATCCCTTTGGTTTGCAGCATCTTCTGTTTCTTGATCAAACCACTTTGGTTTCTCAATATGTCTAACTCTGTGCGTAATTAATGGTGCATGTTTATCATAAATAGAAATAAAAATATTATACCAATGCTCCAAAGCTTTATCAGGATTCTGAAAGCTATAGACTTCAGAAAGAGGACTGTGAATTAAATCAGAGAGAAAATCATTTTTATTAAAATGCGAGAAACGACGATAAGTTACAGTTTTATGTCCAGCTTTAGGGATTTTAATACCTTTCCTTGACCAGGTAAGACACACTGGATAATGATCACTGCAGGATAAAATAGGAACGCATGTTTCAATAATATTTTGTTTTTCTGACACATAAATATGATCAATAAGAGTTTTAAAAACAGCCATGACCCTAGTGGGTAACTGAACCATTTGTTGCAAATCAAAGCTATTAATTTTATCATTCCAATTTTTATGTGGCTTCAGTAAATCAATATTAAAATCTCCTAAGAGCAATATTTCTTTAGAATTCAGTGTTGCAGAGTCCATCATAATAGTAAAGTTATCTGCCCAATTTACTCTTTCAGAAGGGTTTCTATAAATAAATCCTAACAGTAAGGGCGGAGATCTTTTTAATTTAACTTCAATCCATATTGATTCAACTCCATGAACCTCAAGATGAGGTAGTCGTTTATATGTAACTGATTCACTTATGTAAACAGTAATGCCTGTTTCATTCTCCTTAACAGGATCATTACGAATAAGAGTATATCCTGGAACAATGATGTCAGAGTCTAACACATTATCTGATAGTCTGGATTCAGAAAAACCAAACATATGAAAACTTTTTCCAGAATTAAAAAGTACATTTGAAACATCAGTCATTTTGTTATATAAATGATTAATATTCAGGTGTCCTATGCGAAGCCCTTCCTTATTCGGCCAAGATGTTTTAGTTGAAGTCATGGTAATGTTTATAATTTCAAAGCTTTTTACTTTTTTTTTTTTTTTTTAATATAAAGAGAGAGAGAGAGAGAGAGAGAGAGAGAGAGAGAGAGAGAGAGAGAGAGAGAGAGAGAGTTGGAGAGGGAGAAGGACGGAAGGACGGACGGACAGACAGACAGACAGACAGACTGACATACCAGACAGTCAGACAGGCACACTCACGTGTTGGTTTCTCGTCAACTCCCGCGTCCATGATGTCCAAGGTCTGGCCGTCATCGCTCATCATCATCATGTCGTCGCCGTCGTCGTTGTCGTCGTCCTCCGGGATGGAGAGTCCCCCCGAGCTGCTCTCCCCTAGGCTCTCCCTGCTGTCCCTCCTCACAGCCTCCCGTGACGTCATGTCATCACTGCGGGGGCGACAACTTAGGTCCACGCATTCCTCGTCGCCGTGGAAACCGTCGTGGTGGTGGTCCCTGTCCGCTGCCTCCGCGGCCAGGCGTCCGAAGAGGTGGCGCTGAGATGGCATCATGAAGGTCTGGTTGCCATGACGACCCCCTGCCAGTGACGGCAGAGAGAAGCCCAGGCTCTGCAGGTGACGGTTCATCTTCAGCTCGTTGGCCGCGTTGAGCGCCGGGTGGATGGGGTAGAAAAATGGGTGCCCGCCGGCAGCGGGGTGGAGGTGGTGGGGGAGGCTGAGGTCTGGTCCGCGGTCAGCGGCCGAGGGGGCAGGGAAGAAGCAGCGGGGGAACGTGAGGAAGGGGTCCGGTTTGGGCCTTTGCGCGGTTTCGGAATTACTCTCCTGCGCAGTCTCGGAATCATCGCCTTCGGTGTTGTCACTGTCCTCGTTGCTGTGCTCGTCCCGGTCCCGGTCCCGGTTCTGGACTGGCTCGTCTTTATCGCACTGAGAATCCCCCTCCTCTGCCTCTCCTTTTTCATCCCTCTCGTCCTTTTTCTCCTCCTTGACGAGATTCTCGTCCTTGGTGTGACGACGCTTTGTGTCTTCGTCGTGAGTATTCTTCTCCTCTCGGTCTCTGTCCGTTCCCTTCCCGGATTGGGAGGATCGAGTCAGTATGCTGTCAATGGAAAAAATGCTGCTCCTCCTAATCGGGACAGCTTTATCTCCAGACTGGTTCGGGGATGGAAGGCTGGGCGCTGTTTCCTGCATCTTGACGGTTTTATACAGAGCGGAAGAAGCAACAAGAGTGTGTTCCAGAATGTTTTAAGTTCGATTTGTCCTCTGAACGTTGACTGTTGTTTTCCGAACGTAAGTTTCTTGTCGTTAAAAGAAATCTGTCTTGAGAATATACAGCAGAAAGGTTGATTAAAAATCCAGTATGACACAGCAAAATGCTACTAACTTGATTTTGTTGTTGTCCACTGAACGTTGACTGTTGTTTTCCGAACGTAAGTTTCTAGTCGTTAAAAGAAATCTGTCTTGAGAATATACAGCAGAAAGGTTGATTAAAAATCCAGTATGACACAGCAAAATGCTACTAACTTGATTTTGTTGTTGTCCACTGAACGTTGACTGTTGTTTTCCGAACCTAAGTTTCTTGTCGTTAAAAGAAATCTGTCATGAGAATATAGAGCAGAAAGGTTGATTAAAAATCGAGTATGACACAGCAAAATGCTACTAACTTGATTTTGTTGTTGTCCTCTGAACGCTGACTGTTGTTTCCCAAAAGGCAGTTTCTAAATTGTCGTTAAAAGAAATATGTCTTGAGAAGCAGGCAGACAGATTGCTTCAAAATACAGTAGGACCCCGCAGCAGAATGCTTCTTACTGTGCAGTGTTGGTAAAATGTTCAACCAAATACTAATGCTGATATAAGCCTATGTCTTGCGATACTCAGCCGACGTGACGAATCGACGACGAACAAAGCCTGTCAAATATTCTATTCGACTCCCATACACTAATCATGCAAATAACTTTCATCGATAAATAGGCAGCTCTTGATAGGCAGTGTTAGTCTTTGTCATGGCTTTCAAATTAAGTTCACAGTGTATAGAAACGCGATAGAATTAACGAGACCCAGAAACCTAACAAATTGCAGAAATGCAATTCAGCCTTGGTCTTTATGGAAATACTGTCCACAAAAATCTGTGTTGAAAAAATAAATCAAAAAGAAAATGAAACAAGCGTAATATTGAGATTAAAATCAAATAAATACTGTCAATATCAGAGTACAAAAAGGCGACTGACAAAAAACGTGTCACCAAAATCCTTGGCGCGTTTAGGTGTAGGCTAACACAAGTCACTATAATGGGTTTTTTCAAGTACTGAAAAAAAAACACAACCGTCTCCGCACCCCATAATATGTTACTGTTGTTGAGTCCACTTCCAGCAGCAGAGGGTGTTGTAGTTTTATGAAAACTTTCAGTACCGAGATGTCCGCCAGCACACAACCAAACCTTCTGCAGCTGCGACTGAGTCTTTGGAAGCTGGGCAGTTGTATATAATTGTAAACAGGAGTCGAAGTGTTTCACTGACTGCCGTGATGGAGTTAAAACACCCGAAGAAATAAGATCAGGTCAAGAGCACACAAACGGCGCACGGGGACTGACTCCGGAAAACAACCAAAGAAGTCCGATCAGTTGATGAAGAGCAGACAGAGACAAACAAACTCTTACCCTCGCAGTACAAACGACGGAACAGCCAAAAAACGTCAGTGTGTCTTCGCGGGGTGTCAGCAAGCGATGGCTTGTGGTGTCACACGGGTCGCCACCTGCCACGCGTGGTTTTAATCACCAGACTTCAGCCCCAGAGAGGCGGGACTGACACGGTGCCAGCCAAAAGCAGGATTGTTCCGACATTTCCGCCGCTTCGCTCACTTTCAGCCGCTCAACAGACGAGAGCGCTTCGATCATTGAGGGCGGAGTTTGAGTGACGGGTAAGTGGGCGGGGCTTGTGGTAATCCTCGCCGCGCATGCTCGGCCTGACGCGTGAAATGATTGGCTCTCTTCTCTCTGTCGCTCTTCGCTAGGCTTTCAGGGGCGGGGTTTAAGTGATACGCATGCTCATTATCGGGTACAGCGCGTGTGCGTGAGAATTGGACCAATGGCCGAGCGACTGGAATAGGTGTTGCTTGTTGAACTGAGGAGCAGCAATATGTGTCTAACAGGTAGGTAACGTAACCGTGATTGTTTTGAACGATGATAAACGGCGGAATCCGCTTACTCAATCATTAGCGCCTACAAGTCAAAAGCTTAGACAAAGATTTGAAAGCATCGTTCTATCTATACTGACGAATAAACAGCGTCTTTGGAAAAAATAATTACTTGTCTTTTTTTAATTTTTTCAAAGGGATTGTGCGATGAAATGCTCTCTGAGTATTGTCTTTGTTTTTTTGTGTGTGATTAGTTTATTTGTAACGTGTTTACTTCTTTGTTTGTTTTCACAGTATAGTTATATAAAATCAAAGTCGGACAACGTTTGCGTCGTGTTAATACCCTTGTTATTCAGTTTTCTGTACTATTTTGAAGGAGAATTTCTGTTAATAATCTTTTCCTTGTTCAAAGGCAAGCGACAGTTTTTCTATCTATACAAGAATTTTTTTGTGTGTGCAAAGCTCTGTATGTACATGCGCTCGTGCGCGCGCGCACGCGTGTGTGCATGTGTGCATGTGTGTGTGTGTGTGTGTGTGTGTGTGTGTGTGTGTGTGTGTGTATGTGTGTGCGTGTGCGTGTGTGGCGACCTTCAAGGAACACATTTTATGACTATTTCTGTTAGCGTTTTTGCAAATTACACGTTGGTGTCACTTTTGTCAATTTTCCAAAACTCAATGTGATCATATCAGCTTTTCGATTTGCAAAACTTGATGCGACACGCTTGCAAACGCTTTCTATTCAGTTTTTCTTTATTTTGCTGTTGTTCGATTTTAGATATCATGTCTGACCGCAGCCGGACTTGCAGGGATTGTACACTTGACATTCTTTGATTATAATTAAGCCTATAAGACATGTCATGAATCAATGAGGTAGGCTTACATTTATCAACAGAAACGAGTGAAAGGTAAAATCAAAAAAGGCATCAGAAATATAAACATGTGAGAACGGAATGTATACCATGAATAAAGAATGAAAAATATCTGTCTTTACAAATCTTGACATTGACGGAATGTCAGAGAGAGAGAGAGAAAAAAAAAGAAAGACAGAAAGAGAGAGAGATAGACAAACAGACAGACAGACAGACAGACAGACAGACAGACAGACAGACAGACAGACAGACAGACAGACAGACAGACAGACAGACAGACAGACAGACAGACAGACAGACGGAGGGAGATAAAAGAAAAGAAAGACAGACAGACAGATAGAGCTCGATAGAAGTAAGGTGCCAGCCTCCCACAGAGTTCCTCCTAACGATGTCTGCAGAAGCCATCACACAAGTTGTTGGCAGCGAGGCAATGGAGTGGAACCGAAAGCACCCGTCACGCAACAATGAGCACGACATACAAACAATTCATTCCACTCAATGTGCAACGCAAACATAGTAAGGAGGCTTAAGTGGTGATCACATGGTAGACTTTGTACTAACTTTCCCCCAACTTTCAAACGATTTTAGTCGGCGCCAAGTCAAATCAAAATCGCTGCCCATGTCGGGCCATGAACAGCGCAAACGCACAAACTAGTTTGAAGCGACGATTATCGCCAGACTTGAAGGCCAGTGCAGCTATATATCGGAGCTACATCCTCAGTAATGCGGTAAGAACACTTTTGTTATAGAGCTAACCAATCAGTAAGCGGGATAAGAAAAGTCTGCAAAAAACCGGCTTTGCCAAGTCACGGCCGAGTCGAGCAGTGCTCAACTGAGTTTTGGAGTCGCTGCTAAATCTGGCCTAAATCGTACCTAAATCGCTGGGGCCGCTCACATGGCAGACTTTTTGCCGACTTGGCCTCGATGACTCGGGAGCGATTTTCAAACGACAAAAGTTGGGGAAAAGTTGGTTGTAAGTCTGCCATCATCCTGAACTCAGGTAAAATGAGTTACTTCCCTTCGGGTCTCATTGTTTCCCGTCTCTGGAGAGGACATCGATTTGTTTACATATTTAGAGCTTTCCGTAATGTGTTATTGATATAAGCAGATTCGCGATCGTCGATAATGATTTTTCATGGTGTTGTGTAATTTTTAAATTACAAAGGAATTGTTATGTAAGACAGTTTCAAGCGAGCTATCTTTCGCGGATGTATTTACTGTGCAAACAACTCTACATATGGCAAAAGTGTCACGTGATAATCAACTTTGTCATGTGATCATAACAGAATGGCTACGGAGCGGACTAAACTTTTTCCGTAACCAGTTGGGAGTGATGCAACAATATCACGATCTCCTTCCCACAGCAGTCTCACAATTTTGACTTGTTTTGACCTTAGAACGATGTTTTTGTCATAACTGTGAAGAACAGAACGGAGATCACTGTTGAAGTCGGCCATTCCACAATCACGTTCGTCTTTCGTCTTTTGATCAGAAACATTAGCGAAAAACATATGGGAGATAACTCTGTATTCTTGTTTTGATAGATTTCGGCTTTTAGACACTTTCTTTCCCTGTACTTCGCGTAGCAATTATCCATCCTGTCAGGGAGACATGAGCGATAGCGTGGACCGATGATTATCAGAATGGTCTGCCATGTGAACGGCGCTTTAGAGGTCCATAATTATCTTTTCGTGTAAGCGACCATAAATATGCACCATAATTATCAGATCTTACCAGGATTTTACATCAATTCATTCCAGTCATTATTCGACGGCTATAACAAAGAAGGCTTATAGAGAGCTTTTATCAGCGTTTTAATGTAAAGCCTGTCGTTAAATTGAGCCCGCGAAGTTGACTTCGCGAAGACTTCGAGAAGTCGTTTTATTTATTTTTATTTACGAGGATTTATATCGCGCACGTATCTCACCACACAAGGCGACTCAAGGCGCATGTTACCTATTAATGCCGTGTGAGATGGAATTTTTTACACAATATATCACGCATTCACATCGGCCAGTAGATCGACTGCCTTTAGGCGCTGCATCCACCTTTCACGGCCTATTATTCCAGGTCACACGGGTATTTTGGTGGACATTTTTATCTACGCCTATACAATTTTGCCAGGAAAGACCCTTTTGTCAATCGTGGGATCTTTAACGTGCACACCCCAATGTAGTGTACACGAAGGGACCTCGGTTTTTCGTCTCATCCGAAAGACTAGCACTTGAACCCACCACCTAGGTTAGGAAAGGGGGGAGAAAATAGCGGCCTGACCCAGGGTCGAACACGCAACCTCTCGATTCCGAGCGCAAGTGCGTTACCACTCGGCCACCCAGTCCCTGAAAAATCAGTGCCAAAGCCGCTTTGTGCAGCGAGCTTCGTGAAGTCGACTTCGCCCAACTTAATATATCAGGCTTCAGTTATAAAGATCACTATCACAGATCTGATCACTCCTTTACTTCAAGACGGGGGCGGCGATTACATCTTGTTGTCACAACTTATTTTATAACATCACTATTTTGATGTTTTTTAATTTTTTTTATATTTATTGTTTGATTAATTCAGCGTTATACAAGGAGGATGGCTTGCAATAATTATTCATGTAAGCAGTACAGATTTTAATCATAAAGCTCAGATTCTGATATATATAGCTTAGCCAAACTGCCCATAACTTGCAGAAAGTTTGTATGTGTGTGTATGACCATTTTTGGTAAAAACATACGCACACGGCATGCACTGCGTTAAACGTCATCGTGATCAGGTAGTTTTCATTTTTAATTCTGCTCAAATCAAAATCAAAGTTATACAAAGAAGATTACTTGCAATTTATATAAGCAACAACGACTTCAATTAATGAAACTGCAGAATTTGACCGTCAAGTTACCGATTTCTGACGTGCACAAAAGCTTATGTTCTCGTCGATGTCCATAATTATGTGACCCTCCAAAACGGATTGAGTCGCATGTCACCTTTGCATGATTTTCATATTTTTACATTTTCCTACAGAATTGTGTATGCTCTATCCAGTGGTGAAAACCGTTTTAGAAAAGAGCAAAAACGGTTTGAGTTATAAGCATTTGATAATATGAATGCATTGAAATATACAATTTCTTGACAGACACAAAAAACATAAAATAAACAAAATTAATTAACTTTTTTTTCTTGCTCGCTGAGAACTATATTATAATAAGCCGATAACTCCGCAGCAGAAGAATTTACACTACGAATAAACGTTACCCCAACGTAGGCTTACTATTAATTAATAAATAGAATACATAGCACAGTTATACGAAGCATAAGTTTTCGAGTTTATCGCTGCTGGTATATATGTCTATTTTACAGCACAACAAAATGTCCCTTGGACTTTTTTAACATTTTTTTTAGAGTAAATTCACAAGAAAGCTTTTCCGAAAAGGTGTCTGAAATGCTATATGTCTTTATAAAGACGAAATCTACGGAGAAACTGATAGAGACAAGTTTCAAAACCGTTTATTTCTGACACGATTTGTTCATCACCTACTTGTACGTTACTTGCGTGGGAACTGCCTAACGACGTACAATGTTTTATGGAGCGATATGTACAACACCTGTGGCATGAAGGACCAGAAGATTATCCTTGCAAATTGAGGATTAAGGCCTACTTTTAATTCGTAGCGAGGAAATGTAGAACTGGCAGGAAAAATTTTAAGACCAAATTATGAGGTCGGATAATTTAAGTTGTGCGTTGCGCTTCACAAGGCATCCTCCCCCCCCCCCCCCCCCCGTAGCTCCGTTGCCGTAGTAAGACAATTAGTACTTGAATACAGCGAGAGGGAGAGAGAGAGAGAGAGAGAGAGAGAGAGAGAGAGAGAGAGAGAGAGAGAGAGAGAGAGAGAGAGAGAGACACACACACACAGACAGAGACAGAGAGACAGAGATGCAGACAGAGACAGACATACATACATACAGACAGACAGACAGACAGAGAGAGAGAGAGAGAGAGACAGAGAGAAGCAGTGAGACAGAGAGAAATACATTTTGCAATTGACACCGGAGTCATTTTCCAAAATTAATAAAGTAAAATAAAATTACAGCTCTGCACAAAAAGCAGCCAGACTGCTGATGTGTGGTATGTGTTAAAAGTGGAAGGGTGCTCTTGTCTCTTGTAAAAGCCAGCACAGATCTGTTGTTCTTTACATGCTCGTTTACACGGGAAGGAAGATGTCACCAAAACAGAGTAATGTTATAATCACCAGGGACAGGTATCATGGGACAGCAACAAAGCCGGTGTAACACGACATTTTTACTCCACGAAAAATTTACTCCGGAGTAAAAATTTCGTACGAAGTTCTTACTCCGAATACATCTTTCGTACGAGAAAAGAACTCCCCAAGAGACAAAAAAAAATAACTCCCTCCACGAAATTCTGACTCCCAAAATGTTTACTTCTAGTAAAAATCTCGTATGCGAAAATGGGATGCAGGCGAAGGGATAATGCCACATATGTGATCTGGCGCAAACAAATGTCGCGCTACCCCTTCCTCCACCCCTTCCACCACCAAGACTAACAGGGGACAGGGGAATAAAAGTTGCGTACACCTGGCGTGGGCAGTAAATTGCGGCTCGTGGAATAATTTATTCGTCAGGGGAGTAACATTTTCGACCGAAATGTTGACTCGGAACACACCTGTCGTTGGAAGTTATTTTCTCGTGTTATGGGGGAGTAGTTTTTTCGTAAAGGAAGTAAAACTTTCTTACGAAATTTGTACTCCGGAGTAAAAAATCACGTGGGAGTAATTTTCTGGTGTTACACCGGTCAACGGCAGTTGAACGACTGAAATGCTGTAATCCGACAAAATTGGGTTTCATGAAAAAGATTTCCCAGACAACAGTCCCCCGTTTCTTTAAGGCGAGACTTGGCGAGTGAGGCGAGTGGGGCGAGAAAGTACCGTTTCTGGGGCACTTCTCGCCGTGAGGAGCGCTAGGATCTGGCGAGAGTTTGCTATAGGTAGCTTTGGGCTTGCTCGCTAAGAGGGCTGTCACACATGCGACTGAGTCGCGCGATTTACCCTGTCACACAGCCGACTCAGTCGTAGAAAACAGCTACGACAAGTATGCGACTCAGTCTCATGCGATTCCCTCGTAGCTTTGAGGTTTAGAACATGTTCTATTCCTGCGATCCAGTCGTCGGTCAATCGCAGGGGCAGAGCCAACAGAGCCAATCAGAACGCGTTGCTGCGGCCTTGACGCCGTGACGTAAAATAATGGCGGACAGTGGCGTACAGCGTCCCTTCGTCGATTCAAAACTTTTTGGAAGAACAGTTTTTTACTCAGATATAAAGGAGACGTGAAAAACGGTCGAAAAACATGAATTGCAGCTGTCTGGGAACTTTATTTCTTGCAAAGGCCTAATAGTGCTGAAAGGAATTTTTCAGAAAGGTAGAGCGACGTTCGAACATTTAGCGTCTGCTCTCGCAAAGCGCGTTTGCCGTGTTCACTATGACACGTCACTTCCGCCCTGCTCGCGTGGAGTTATCGTTCGCCAGTCGTTCGTCTATCGTTCATCGTGTGACGGGTCAATGGCCTACGATGTGATGTGCGATCGGCCAAAGACTGAATCGCAAGACTGAATCGCAACGACTGAGTCGCCTGTATGACCGAAGCTTAAGCCAGAAACGATAGCGGCCACGCAGCTGCCAATCCGATTGGCTGTCCATGGCTATTTAACGACTTGTGTAGACTACCTTTTCGGTATCAACCAATGGTGTTAATTCTTGCGTAGCTGGCCACCAAACCGTTTCATATACACTCTCGCCTCCAAGCTCCGCGAGCGGCTAGCTGCAAGAATATCTCGCCTGAAAGAAACACGCGTGCTGCTTTTTAGCCCGATTAAGGGCAAAATACATCTGCGCAGTGGCCACTACACTACATGCTGCGATAGGGATTATGACGAGTACTTGGCCTGTTTTCTTTTCACGCAACGTGTAGCGGGCTGGAAAAAAATAAAAAAAATAATTACCTCAATAATCTGCAGTGCGTCGTCTGTCCTGCTGGCGTTACATAGGTGAGCGCCGGGCCTTACAGTGCTGCCCTACCTCCCCCCAGCACCGCGTTCGGACAACCGCAGACGAAGCAGTGGTCCACCGCGGTTTCATGAAACCGGTCCCAGGCCCTATCTTTCCACTGTGCATGACGCTGAAGAGCGAACTCTCGAAAACTGAGTGTTGGGATGAAGGGTCCGTCTTTCCTCTTTTGCGGTCTGCTCGGATGATGGACCCCGGGTTCTTCAAGTAGCAGCGGTCGCCTAGCAACCAGATTTGTAGCATCAGTCTCTGCTGGTTTTTAAGAACGCTTTTTACGGGTTTGGATTTGTTTGACGTGTTGCCGACTAACTTTTGCGGTTGATTTAATAAAATGGAGAACGCTTTTGCCAGCTCTTATATTACAGGAAGTGTTGCTGTCGAATACGGGTTTGCTTGTTTTCAAATGGTACGAACATCTGTTGGCAAAAACCTTCCAGAAGCTTTTTTTTCAGTGACAGACACGGTAAAAACGGCTCGAAAACTATAAGCTTAAACTGCAGGGATGCCGCCTTTGTGTGTGTAGCATTGAAATGTAAGAAATGGTAATTTCAACTTTTAAAAAGCTTTTTAGAAGACAGAAAGTTAGAAGACAGAAAGTACAACGTGTAAATAAAATGTTCGACGCTATTAAGAACTCGCTTTGCGGAGTGAGGAACACGTGTCTGTAGAAAAGGGGGTTTGGAGATGGGGGTGGGGGTGGAGATGGGGGTGGGGCGGATGGTGTTGTCCAAGAGTTATGCGGAACTAAGATCCTGGATTAAAAAAGTTAAAAATTGAAATGAACAAGAGACTTTAATCCTCATGTTTTGTAATTTAAAAAAAAATCTATATTGTGTATATAGAGGTTACAACACGAGTGTTTTTTTTATATGGCTTGTATTTCAGTCAAGACCCAGCGGATGAATATCAAGGGACTCACGAGCCTCTGTACTGAGATTTTGTAGATATTCGTTTATATTGGAGACTTTGAACCACGTGTCATTTCCTTTTAAATGGGAAATACCGTTCAACGTGTAACTCACGACTGCAGACATGCATGAACTTTCAGTGACGTTCAAAGAATTGAAGCGCATGTATATATTGAGTAACAACTTGAGTGTTTGCCTTTTTCAAGTCATAATCACATGTCACTAGCTCTAGCCGGTTCCACTATAAAGACGCTATAGTACAGCCGTATAGTATACGCCTGGTGGTTTTCTTAGACTTATACGCGATGGTAATTCAGCTTTTTGCGTAAAACAAAGACAGCCCTTTTGATAATATTATACGGCAACAATCAACTTGGCCCTTTCGTCCATCAGGAAAACACACGTCGGTTAATTTTCCTCCCTGCATCCGTGAAGAGTTCGTGCGGTGTCCCTCCAAGCCAATCCGTTTGTGGTTAATGTTTGTGCGTCGTTGATAGATACTTGATGTCATACTTGATGTCGTCACAAGCGGAGATCTTCAACTCCGAAAGGGTCACTTCTGGCAATGAAGGGCTACCATTATCTGCTGTGTTGATCGGGAGGTGAAGCTCTTTGTATGCAGGCAAGCTTGTTATTTTTATTTTTTTTATTTTTTTTTTATGTTTCGAGATATAGTGCCAAAAGAGTTTGTCTTTTCTATATTTTTGGGGGTCGTTTTTTTTTCAAAAGGAAAAAAAAACTAACTAGAAAACAAACAAAAATCTAAGAAACAAACAAGCAAAACCAAACCAAACCACAACAACAAAAAAAGGAGAATTTTTTTTTTGAAAACGGGTAATTTGTGTGTGTGTGTGTTTGATCAAATAACCCCCTATAGTTTTCTGCTAAATGGCAGGCTTCCGAAGGGTTAAAGGGCTTAAAAATGAACCCACGCAGACTAGTATCAGCGGCAACACTAAATGTGGAAAGAAGCAAACTACATTAGACCCTAGTAAGCCATTTCTTTCAACGTTGAAGAGACAAACAACCACCAAATCACGACTCAAGGATTAAAAGTCATCAAAGCACTAATCCTTGGCAGTCAGTGCTTCTGGGAAAACCCCAACAACAACCCCAAAACAAGCAATGGCACTTAAAGGCAGAAGAGCTTCGCAAGGGGCGCAACCACCTCAGTTATTGACACAATCTAATTATTTGATCGTGATAACCTCAATTATGAGTCACTTCTGTTAAAGGACGACGATCTGGCTTTGTCTCGAGTAAACCAAATGTTTATCATTGTGATAGCGGATGTGCCTGGTTTTAGACAGACAGATATTTTTGATCTTATCAATGTTTCGAGACTGTAAAATACTGACCTTAATTTTTGTTTAATTAAATACTGAATCATTGTGCGTAATCAATTCGACAGAAAAATTCAGACCTACCACAGAACGCAGCCAGGCTGTTGAATGTTGATATGCATGAGTCCAAGTAGAAACCGGATGCTCCTATCCCATGTCAAAGTCTGGATAGATCAATGGTGATTTACATGATGGTTTTACACTTGACGAACGTGTGAAAGCAGGGGCGGATCCAGGGGGGGGGGGGGGGAGGGGGGGGGGGGGGGAGGGGGGGAGGGGGGGGGGGGGAGGGGGGGGGTTGGGTTCCGGGGTTTCCCCTAACATTTTTTTTTTATTGAGAATAAAGAAAAACTGATGGTTTAGATTGCACCAGATTGCTCCATTTTCCGTGATTTTTATGAAAATTTTCCCGGGGGGGGGGGGGGGGCATGCCCCCGGACCCCCCTGGGAGCCGGCCTTCATTTTCCATGTTTTTACCAACATTTTCCGGGGGAGCATGCCCCCGGACCCCCCCCCCCCCCCCCCCCCCGTCGAATTGTCCCTAAAAGAAATCTCCCCCCCTCCCCCCCCCCCCCCTCCCCCCCCCCCTAAAAATGATGTGATCCGCCCCTGGAAATTCTTCAAACACGGTCTAAATCTACATCGTTTTCTGCATGTAGAACAAAACGTGTGCTATACATATATGACATGATGAGGATGAAAGTCGCTTGTTTATTTCAATGCTTGTTCTCTCAAGTGCCAGGATATTGGGTTCACATTTATAACTCTCACTTACTGATATTGATGCTCATGTCATGTTGCATGCATTTAGAGCGCTTGGTTTAATGGATAAAGAATATAAGTAGAGAGAGGATCGGAGAGAGAGAGAAAGAGAGAGAGAGAGAGAGAGAGTGAGAGACAGAGACAGACAGACAGACAGACAGACAAAGACAGAGATAGAGAGACAGAGACAGATACAGAATATAAGTAGAGAGAGGATCGGAGAGACAGAGAGAGAGGATCGGAGAGACAGAGAGAGAGAGAGACAGACAGACAGACAGACAAAGACAGAGATAGAGAGACAGCGACAGATACAGAATATAAGTAGAGAGAGGATCGGAGAGACAGAGAGAGAGAGGATCGGAGAGACAGAGAGAGAGAGAGAGAGACAGACAGACAGACAAAGACAGAGATAGAGAGACAGAGACAGATACAGAATATAAGTAGAGAGAGGATCGGAGAGACAGAGAGAGAGAGGATCGGGGATAGAGAGAGAGAGAGAGAGAGAGAGAGAGAGAGAGAGAGAGAGAGAGAGAGAGAGAGAGAGAGAGAGAGAGAGAGAGAGAGAGAGAGAGAGAGAGAGAGAGAGAGAGAGAGAGAGTATACATAAGCAAACACTGTACATAAGGAAGACGTGGAACTTGCGAAGAAAATGCGAAAAAGTGTTTGTGGGTTATCGTCCCTAGTCACATGCTGGCGGCGAAAACAAAATGGCGGATCGCGTAGGTACCGATCGTGTGCGAGGTGGTGGTAAATTGTGTTCGGCTTTTTGTTGCAAGAACGCCCGTTACAAACAGAGCTGCTTCGGGAAAACTTTCCACAAGTTCCCTACAGAAGAAAAAAGGTGGGTTGTGCAGTGATTATTTCATCAGGTTTACCTTCTTCAGAATGAGAATGCAATGGCTCGAGTCAACTCACTCAGTAGACTACAGCGTCAGCGAGTACTTACGACTGTGAGTGTGAGTCAGCAGTCAGTACAAAACAACAATTTACACTTGATGACAAACCCGTGGGCATATTTGCCGAAACCTTTATCAAACCTTGCTTACGGGAAAACTACAGTACAAAGGTACATCACTCATCCGTTTTGCGTTCAGGCAGAGCGTTAGATTTAGACTGAAGATCTGATTTAGCTTTTTTTGTCTTTCCTTTTTGCTTAGTTTAACAATAACATTGTTGTTTTTATTGTCAAACTAGGTGCAGAATATGGATGCAATTCACAAGGCGAGAGGACTTTGAAAAGCTGCAGCCAGCTGATGTTCAAGGTCTCAAGCTTTGTACTGATCACTTTGAGGCCAACCAGTAAAACAATCCTGCAGAGAGGATCACTTGTGTGGAATGCTGTCCCGACATTGTTTGCAGTGCCCAATCCACCACCGAAGGTTATTTATTTATTGGTTTTAGGTTTTTGCAAACCAAAGAAGCACACTATTAAATGCAGGTTGAGTAATGACAAGTTTGAGGCTGATGTAAGAATTGAAAACAAGTTAGCATTGTTCCCATCAAATAATGCCTGTTTGCATTTAGCGCAAAAAAATGATAAGGCCAACAAAAAAAAGTTACTTATTTTGGATCGACATCTTGATTATGATGATATGATGAACTTATTTTGCAAAAAAACAGCCCCAAATGGCAAAAAAGGTATAGGGTCGGCGTCAACAACAAAAAAGTTGTATGTTTCTGGTCACCTGACCCTACCTATGTTTTCCCGACGACCCTAGACTTTTTTTTTTTTTTCATTTTCAAAAATAAAAGGGGTATTCGAAAATCAATTGTTTTCCTGTTTTTCAACGAAATAGTTAAAAAGATGGTTTAAAAAAAAAAAGTTTAGAAAAAAAATCTCCACCTTTAGTCATGTTAGGTCACAAAAAAGTCTGTTTAAGGTAACGTAGCCCCCCCAAAAATAGCGTCGGTAGGTCGGCTTTTTAGTTTTGTATTTTAGCCATCTGAATATTTTAATTTTATTTTTTAATGCCCCCAAAAAGTCTAGGGCCGGTGGGAAAAAAATAGGGTCGGTCCGGATACCGTAAACAGATTATTTTTTGTTTTGCCTTACCAGAAACATACACTTTTTGTGTGTGGCCTAAGACCAATGCCATGAAATTGGGAGAAATGTTTCATTGTGACTGGGTGTTGGTTGTGAGTTTGTCAGTTAAAGAGCTGTGCAATTTGCAGGTTGCTAGTGGGAGGAAGCCACCATCGCAAAGGGTAGCTACAAATGAAGCCAGCACCGACCTGTCGCCTGATGCACAAATTGTTCAACCAGGTAAGAGATTTTTAACCATGAAGAACACCCTGACATCAAAAAATGTTTAAACTCATCCATTACATAGTTGATAATCGCTGTATAGGGTGACGGGCGCTGTGGCGGGGTGGTAAGACGTCGGTCTATTAACTCGGAAGGTCGAGGGTTCGAATCCCGGTCGCGGCCGCCTGGTGGGTTAAGTGTGGAGATGTTTCCGATCTCCCAGGTCAACTTATGTGCAGACCTGTTAGTGACTTATCCCCCTTCATGTGTACACGCAAGCACAAGACCAAATACGCACGAAAAAGGTCCTGTAATCCATGTCAGAGTTCGGTGGGTTTTAGAAACACAAAAATACCCCGCATGCTTCCTCCGAAAGCGGCGTATGGCTGCCTAAATGGCGGGGTAAAAACGGTCATACACATAAAATTCCACTTGTGCAAATAAATGAGTGCACGTGGGAGTTTCAGGCCACGAACGCAGAAGAAGAAGAAGCTGTATAGGGCGGATGCATGGATGGATGAAATTGTACCTGTAGTTCCCACACGTAATGATGGGAAACATATCCTGTTAGAGGCATGGTGTAACAAGAAACAATTAAGTGGCTCTATTCCCATCTCCCCCCCCCCCCCCCCCCCCCCCCCCCCCCCCCCCCCCCCCCCCCTTTCCCCGTCGCGATATAAGCTTCGTGGTTGAAAACGACGTTAAACACCAAATAAAGAAAGAAAGAGGCATGGTGTGTGAGGAGTTTACCTGGTACTGTTGTCCTAATCAATCAATCAATCAATCAATATAAAGCTTATATAGCGCGTATTCCGTGGGTACAGTTCTAATGGCCTCACCCATTCAGTACCAAACAAGGTCAATTCCATCATTGTTCCACATCGTATCCATAGTTGCTAATACACTTCATTTCTGGCCTGCCTTCCTACGCTATTGTTTATTTTCATTTTGTGATTGAATTACACATGTTTTAATTTCTTCCAGGTTGTAACTTGTTATGGTTATGTTATTTTATGTGTGTTTTGTGTGTGTGTTTTCTTTTTTAGATGACATTCAGGCGATCCTGGAGGACATAGGATGTAAAGCATCAAAGTCGTCATCCTCCCCATCCCCTCGTGAAGCGGAACTTCGGCAGAAGGTCAACAAACTGAGGAGCAAGGTTTTCCGATTAGAAAAGACAACGATGGAACCCCGTGTAAAACGAGCGAGTAAATTAGCCAAGCCTCCCAAGAAAGACTTTGTAATAGAACAGTTGTCTCATATATTATCAGGCGAGGCGAGCTATTTTGCCATTTATGCCTGTTACATATTTACCGGTTATCTGCTGCTGTATCCAATCCTGGCAGAGACGGAACGCATGTTACCAAGGAGCCGAAGGAGAGTCGATGAGATGAGAGAATGTGATTAACAATTGCCAACTCTCTCCGTACAAAGAGGGTCCAAAATTGTATCAAAATATAGATCGTAGGGAATTCAAAATAAAAAAAAGACAATAGACAAAACATGTACTTCGGCTCATAGAGCCTTCTTTAATTTTTGACTCAAAAGTCCATGCTCCGAGAGTCCTTTTTTTAATTTTGAATTGCCTACCATCTATATTTGTATACATTTTCAAAAAGATTCAACAGTCACCTTCCGTTATTCTTGAACTTGGCTATCCCAGCCTTACCTCAACATTCGATATTCCTGTGATATTTTTGACGTAAAATCAATTGTTACTGTAAAACACTTCGGCAAGAGGATTGGTCCAAGCAAACAAATAATAAACTTGTAAGATTTTTCCTGATATTTCCGATCAATTGCCTATGGTTTTATTTAGCTAAAAGATTCAAACGTCACACCTATGACTCATGGCTATTTTTAAGGGGAGAGTAGCATCCCTGGTGTGTTGTTTTTGATGTACCTTTTGGTCTGTTTACAGTAACATAGGCACACAAAAAGAGGGTCGGTAGGTCGGCTTTTCTTACTTTTTTTTTTATAACCATCTTTTTAAATTATTTTGCAAAAAAACAGGAACAAAATTGATTTTTTTTCTTTTTCTTTTTCTCCAAATGCCAAAAAAAAGGTCTAGGGTTGGCGGGGAAAAATAGGGTTGGTCGGGATACCGTAAACAGACTATTTTGCTTTGTTTTGCCTAAGCAATGACTAACAAACTTTCTTTAGGGTCTGACATTGTATATACTATACAATTTTTGGGGTATTAACTAAATACATGTATACAGTTTTTGATTCCTTTTATACTTTTTCACAAATTAGCCCCCCCCCCCCTTTTTTTTTGTAGTCTGCCCTGGGGGCGGGAGGTCTCCTAATTTCGGTTTCTAGGGTCATCTTATGCTTCCCCATGAGCTGAGAACTTAATTTAAAATGGGCCACGATTTTTTTATTTGTATTTTGTAATTGTGCCTTTGTCCAGTCACATGATTTCACTTTGTACTTAAAAACTTGGCACTGTCATCATTTATTGCTATTTATTGTTCAGTTGTTCAGTATTTATTGCTATTGGGCATCAGTTGTTCAGTTGCCCTCTTTCGAATGAGCCATGCATGCATTATGGATGTGTTTAGCGAATTGGGATACCTCAAGCAATGTAAAAGAAGAAACAATGTGAAGCAAACATATAGCACCAAATAAAATAACCGAATCAAAATGGAAACTTCTTCAGTGTATGTGTGTGTGTGTGTGTGTGTGTGTGTGTTTGCTGTTTTAAATACCGAAAATGTGAAAATAAAGCAAGTCACAACATGAGAAAGATCGACTGTACTAGTCATAACAAAGCAGGAAACAGCCTGATCAGCATGCAGCAAAGGGGAATAACTCATATTTAGCCATTCTCATTTCTAAGCATGCCCAATGAGGAAGTTATCCTTCTTCCCATTGTAGTTTCTTTGACATAAGTATACAACACAATTTCATATACCATTAACAATCATAATTTAGAGCGCTAACGTCCCTTTGTTTCTCAGTGTACTGTATGAAAGCAATGATCTTGTCACTTTAAAGTTCTTGTTTACCTTGGATGGCTGGCTTTGCTTGTGGCGGCTGGTTCCAAAGTGGACTCCTAATCCTTTTTGCCCATTGTCTGTGGCCCTGCGGACTCCGGGGGGCTTGGACAGACCTCGCGAGGAGCGTGCAGGGTGTCACTGTCATGACTAATTGTTTTCTTATCTCTGACTAAAGCGGTATTTGTGTATAGGAAGTGGTGATTGGGGGTCAGGGGCGGGGAAGAATGATATAGTTTGTCAGTATATTTGTCTGTCTGTCTGTCAGTCTGTCTGTCTGGCAGCCGGTTTGCCTGTCTGTCTGTTTGTCTGTCTGTCTGTCTGTTTGTCTGTCTGTGTGTTTGTCTGTATGTCTGTTTGTCTGTCTGTTTGTCTGTCTGGCAGCCGGTTTCTCTGTCTGTCTGTCTGTCTGTCTGTCTATCGGTCGGTCGGTCGGTCGGTCGGTCTGTCTGTCTGTCTGTCTATCTATCTATCTATTTATCTATTGCCCGTTTGCAGTTTTCCCGAAGCATTGGTAGCTATATCGCTTGCTATACACGTTTGGATGACGTATAGGGAGACGAAATGTGTTCTCTTTATATATAGAGAGGTATACCTAATATAATTCCCATGCATGTGAACGATTCGGCTTATACCATTTCAGATATCGCCATACAGGCAACTTGGACACTTACCAAACAACAACAGCCTGAATCCTTTTTGTGCAGTTTGTTCCACTGTTTTATTTATGATTTCATTCGTTAAAGGCAGAAGTCTATTATACTAGAAGTAATTAACTACTATTACCAGCAGTCGACACGCGGCATATGCCCTTTGACCTTTCCTTGGGGATATCCTGTACTAAAAATAGAATACGGGATTGTGGGAAAGCTGTTCAAGGGCACTCACGCACTATATTTGATTTTCAATTCTCGACTCAAAACCTTTGGAATAAATCAACAAGTCGCGTAAGGCGAAAATACAATATTTAGTCAAGTAGAATGAAACGCAATGCCATTTTACTCGTAGCATCGTCAGGCCACCGCTCATGGCAAAGGCAGTGAAATTGACAAGAAGAGCGGGGTAGTAGTTGCGGTAAGAAGGATAGCACGCTTTTCTGTACCTCTCTTTGTTTTAACTTTCTGAGCGTGTTTTTAATCCAAACATATCATATCTATATGTTTTTGGAATCAGGAACCGACAAGGAATCAGATGAAAGTGTTTTTAAATTGATTTGGACAATTTAATTTTGATAATAATTTTTATATATTTAATTTTCAGAGCTTGTTTTTAATCCGAATATAACATATTTATATGTTTTTGGAATCAGCAAATGATGGAGAATAAGATAAACGTAAATTTGGATGGTTTTATAAATTTTTTTTATTTTTTTTACAATTTTTCGATTTTTAATGACCAAAGTCATTAATTAATTTTTAATCCACCACGCTGAAATGCAATACCGAAGTCCGGGCTTCGTCGAAGATTACTTGACCAAAATTTGAACCAATTTGGTTGAAAAATGAGGGCGTGACAGTGCCGCCTCAACTTTCACGAAAAGCCGGATATGACGTCATCAAAGACATTTATAAAAAAAATGAAAATTTTTTCGGGGATTTCATACCCAGGAACTCTCATGTCAAATTTCATAAAGATCGGTCCAGTAGTTTAGTCTGAATCGCTCTACACACACACACACACACACACACACACACACGCACACACGCACGCACATACACCACGACCCTCGTTTCGATTCCCCCTCGATGTTAAAATATTTAGTCAAAACTTGACTAAATATAAAAAGAATAATATACAAGCATATAGAGTTCAGAAAAGATGAAAAAAAAGTCAAAAAATCATGTTTAACAAAAGTATTTTGGGGACTCGATCTCGAGACCGCCGGCTTCGGGGGCAAATGCCTTACCGCCCCGCCACAACGTTTACAACATATAGCCGTGAAAACTAAGACTTGTATTGCCCACATAACTGCCACGTGCGCGTCAGGATGGTGATTTGGTGTCATGCATACTTACCACCGGCACGGTTGGCCTAGTGGTAAGGCGTCCGCCCCGTCATCGGGAGGTCGTGGGTTCGAACCCCGGCCGGGTCATACCTAAGACTTTAAAATTGGCAATCTAGTGGCGTCCTGGCGTCTGGCATTATGGGGTTAGTGCTAGGACTGGTTGGTCCGGTGTCAGAATAATGTGACTGGGTGAGACATGAAGCCTGTGCTGCGACTTCTGTCTTGTGTGTGGCGCACGTTAAAATGTCAAAGCAGCACCGCCCTGATATGGCCCTTCGTGGTCGGCTGGGCGTTAAGCAAACAAACAAACACATCGGCATACTTACCGAACCCTCATTGCAGAAATCCAAGTGCTAGGGATAAATCGGGTTAGTTTGGTTACCGCTCGATTTCAAACCTCGTATACTCGGCTCGATCCCCGAATTTGGAAAATTTCTTTGAAATGACACAAAAGTCAGACAATTTGACCTACAAACGGGCTACTTTGTAGACTGGTCTTGTATAAACTGAAGTTAATGGACACCAAATACGAAGTAATTCGCTCAATAGATGTAGAAGGTATTAGCAAAATTGTTCGTTGCATTTCTTTTTTTCTTTTTATTAGGGGGGCAGGGGGTGTCACCTTGTACTTATAGAATGCCAACTCTAGGTTCGCCAACGGGCACTGTTCAATGTTGTGTCGTGCGCGCGTGTGTCTGTTGGTATATGTTTGCACAGTCATCATATATCTGCGATAATCGGGGGGGCTTTTTGGATCAAGAAATAATCGTGGCAAAGTTTACCCAAAGATCAGTGCAGTAACTCCTGCAGAGTGTTTCCTTCTTGCAAGCACAACTTGATATGCGCTGTTGGTGGCAGAACTATGTTTGAACTGATTAACTTGAACAGTTAAAAGCTAAATGTAACTGGTTCGATCACATCGATAAACCTGTTGACGGTGCACTTTTAAGCCACAGTCCTACTCGTGAGAACAGTTCCGCTCACTATCTCTGATTTGCTCAGAGTTTTACATGGGACAAGGTCAACCCTCCACTTGGACAAATACCAAAGGTCAACAGCCTGGGTGCTTTTTGTGCATAGTGGGAATTATTCGATGAATTAATTTCACAAAAAGACCCGACTGTCCGATTGAGACTTAATCAATCAAATAATTGTCACTCTTCACTTCACTAGCTAGGCTGTTGAATTTTGGGATATGATCAACTGGAGGGATGGCCTTAGCCTATTCCATGTAAAAGGCTGGCTGGATCTGCGATAGTGAATACAATTATTGTTTTCACGGTAAGGCCTGTGCATTTAAAGTTCTACCTTTAATCCCCGTGTAAACGATTATGTAAAGCTCCGCAGATTTTGCCCCGGCTTTTACATGGAATAATAAGAGCATCATGCCTTCCATTTTGGAAACACGCGTCCTGTGCAGAGTGAACCCATTTTGCTGAATTTATTTCCTGACGTTGAAACCGGTGTCAGACTTAACGAAATCAATTCTTAAAAAATGCACGGTCTCCATGGGAAGCAGCCAGGCTGTGTGTGTAAGCGGGAGAATGGTCTTATTATCGCACCGCAGGAAAAAGCCCGAGGAGGTTTGTACATGGTAGCGAATACAATCGCTTGCACAAGAACAGGGGTGGGACTCTCTTGTGATGAAAAACGAGGAAATCCCTTTTTTTAAATGGTACATTAAAATCTGTGCAATCTGGTGCATTCTGAGACTAAAATTCAACTCGTTTGGATCAGGTCAAAAAGTCATTCTCCTCACTCCCCCGCCCCCCCCCCCAAAAAAAAAAAAAAAAAAAAAAACAACAACAGAAAAAACAACCCCAACCAAACCAAAAAACAACACTTTCGCACAACAATTGTAACATTGTATTTACGTAATGAACCATGTATCCATAATCTAATACTGGCAAT
>NC_090256.1:33970619-33973119 GCF_037325665.1 Littorina saxatilis
TAATTTCTTTTCGCTCTAAACATTTGTGGACGAAGCCATGTTATGTGCGTGCACTTTTCGGTATTGAGTGATTTTGTTATAATAAAGATTACAATCCTTATTATTTCTATGTTCCTGCGTTTCTCAGGTGATGTCAGATCATAAACGATTTCTAATAGTGACCAAAAAAACACGAATACAAGACTTGCTCAATAAGCCTGACTTGTTAGTAACAGGGACCTATATTTAGAATTTCGCAGCACAGGCAGTCATTTTCATTTCATTTTTTTCATTTCATTTCATTTTCATTACTTTATTGTCCCATCGCTGGGAAATTCGTGTCGCTTCCTCCCAGTGGAAAGCTAGCAGCAACGGAGTCGCGCTACCCAGGTGTCTGCGTGTATAGGTGTATTCAGCCACCTGCACTTATGGCAGAATGACCAAGGTCTTTTACGTGCCATTGTGATGACACGGGGGTGGGACATGGCTTCCGTCTCTGGGTCTGCACATAAAGTTGACCCGTGTCCGTCCCGGCCCGAATTCGAACCTGCGACCTTCCGATCACAAGTCCAGTGCTCTACCAACTGAGCTACCGGGCCCCCGGACCAGTCATGCGTTTTCCTTTTTTTTCTTTTTTCTTTTCTTTTCCGTTTAAGCACCATATAGTATGCGACTAAGTCGGTTAATGACGATTGTTTATTCACGGTCATGTCAATTATGAGGCGTTCGAGACGGCGGTGAGAGATGTTTCTTTCATAGTATCTCTCCGACATTTGAATCCGTTGGATGGGCAGCTGAAAATTGTTTCAATGAGGTTAAAAAAACCGTTTAAAAAAAAATGTATGCGTTTATCTTCGATTCGCTAATATAACAAAACAAATATGTAATATCTGTCCTTTTCAACTGGAATAGCGCAGGTGTTATTTATTGTTCAGCGAACAATAGGCAAAACGGTATAGATGACAACAAGAAAGGAAGGAAGGAAAGACATTGTTGTTTTATCAAGACAATCAGTGTTCCCTTTCTTTTCAAATCTGTTGTCTTTGAGGAATTAGAAACTTCTTAAAACACACTAACGCGAACACACACAGACATACACGCAATGCACGCAGACACACACACGCACATACACATGTATACACGTACACGTACACGTACACACACACACACACATACACACACATCACACACACACACACACACACACACACACACACGCCACACACACACACAACACACACACACTCAAACACACACACACACACACACACATTCAAATGCACACACACACACACACACTGACACACACACACACACACAAACCCCACACACTGACACACACACACATACACTCACACTGACACACACACACTAACACACACACCCACACACCACACACACACAAACCACACACACACACTCACACACACACACGTACGCACACACACACACACACACACACAACACACACACACACACACCACACAAACACACACTCAGACACACGCGCACACAAACACACACACACACACGCATCTACACACACACTGACACACACACACACACACATTCACACACACACACACACACACACACCCACACACACACACAGTCACAACTGCTTACTAACCATAACTTGGTCCCTGCGTGGAAACAACGCAAGATGCATTTCTTCCCGTGTGAACCGCCACAGGTCTTTTCCTGCAGCTTTGATATGGGGTACTGTACGTATCTCTTTCCGAGCGCGCGCGCGTGTGTGTGTGTGTGTGTGTGTGTGTGTGCGTGCGTGCGTGTGCGTATGTGTTTGTGTATGTGTGTGTGTGAGTGTGTGTGTCTGTGTGTGTGTGTGTGGGGGTTGTCACTCTGTGTGAATGTGTGTGTATGTGTGTGTGTGCGTGTGTGTGTGTGTGTGTGTGGGGTTGTTACTGTGTGTGTATGTATGTCAGTGTGTGTCTGGGGGGGGGTGTCACTGTGTGTGTGTGTATGTCAGTGTGTGTATGTCTGTGTGTGTGTATGTGTGTATGTGTGTATGTGTGTGTGTGTGTGTGTATGTGTGTTTGTGTATGTGTGTGTCAGTGTGTGTGTGTGCGTGTGTGCGCGCATGCGTGGGTTTCTTCTTGTCCCTGAGTTTCCCTACCCTTCTTCACTTTACGGTGACAGATATTTACAGTGTAAATAGCTTTAAACACGGACACCACAATGTAAACCGAGAAATGAATCAAAACTTAATCGGCCCCGTAAAAGATAAAAGCGACATGATTAGTCAACAACTGGCCAACTCTATGTCTGCCTACCTTTCGTAACCACGAATACAGGCAGCTGGACAGTCAAGTAATCGCTCTGTGGTCCACGGTTTGATCCATGTTTGTCTTTTCTTTCTGTAGTGAACATTCGCTGAGTTAAAATTTTATACTTACTCATTTTCCCCCAGTGTTTCAAGTGGGCAGAGTGGCCGCGGGGATAAGAGCGACAGTATTCAAACCCTGTCAACTCCCAAGTCGTGGGTTCGAATCCCACGGGC
>NC_090256.1:33978119-34030619 GCF_037325665.1 Littorina saxatilis
TCGGGCCACTTTGGAACGGTTCCACAGAGACTCATAAGTTAATTGACAAGACGTTAAAAGCCGGCCAAAAACCAACGCCCCTTTTAAATAATCATGCCGCCTCAGAGTT
The DNA here is from genome assembly GCF_037325665.1 of Littorina saxatilis. Taxonomy (NCBI): domain Eukaryota; kingdom Metazoa; phylum Mollusca; class Gastropoda; order Littorinimorpha; family Littorinidae; genus Littorina; species Littorina saxatilis. The sequence continues at coordinate 33,978,229 of NC_090256.1, forward strand.
TCTGTTCATAACGTCTATATCAGAGAATATTGCTATTTCATATGTTACGTGGATTTCCATTGGTCAATTGGGCAAAACTGAGCTCAGTGCAAAAGTGATATCGACGACATTTCCGTCGATATCAGTTTTGATATCGACGACCTCTTTATTGCTTCCCCACTTCAAAAACAAAAACACCTAAATTTAAAAACAAACAAATATATATGAAAATGTAATTATCCCAGAATTTAGTTGAGCAAGTGACTAAAGACTTTTTGAAAGGAAAGACATTTTAAAATACTGAAAAGTACAAGAAAAGAGTGAACAAAAAGAAATAATAATCAGAGGGAGGAATATGGAACAGCCAAAACTGAGACAAATACTTTTGTAATTTCTTTACAGAAAATACAAAATGTCCAGAGAATTAGCAATATATCTAACATTGACTGACTGTGTGATGATATCTTCTGCCATTGGTCTGTTTCGACAGTGATATCAAAATCTTGACCTCCGGTCTCGATTTTGATATCACTGTCTCAACCGACCATAGTACCCAATATTGACGGACTGTGTGATGATATCTTCTGCTATGGTCTGTTGAGATAGGGATATCAAAATCGAGACAGGAGGTCGAGATTTTGATATTACTGTCGAAACAGACCAATAGCAGAAGATATCATCACACAGTCAGTCAATGTTAGATATATTGCTAATTTTAATTCTCTGGACATTTTGTATTTACTGTAAAGAAATTACAAAAGTATTTGTCTCAGTTTTGGCTGTTCCATATCCCTCCCTCTGATTATTATTTCTTTCTGTTCACTCTTTTCTTGTACTTTTCAGTATTTAAAAACGTCTTTTCTTTCAAAAAGTCTTTAGTCACTTGCTCAACTAAATTCTGGGATCATTACATTTTCATATATATTTGTTTGTTTTTAAATTTAGGTGTTTTTGTTTTTGAAGTGGGGAAGCAATAAAGAGGTCGTCGATATCAAAACTGATATCGACGGAAATGTCGTCGATATCACTTTTACAATGAGCTCAGTTTTGCCCAATTGACCAATGGAAATCCACGTAACATATGAAATAGCAATATCAGAAGATATCATCACACAGTCCGTCGATATTGGGTAATACTGCACGGCTAGCTGTGGGATACCACGCTTGCATGAGTTTTTTTTTTTAATGTTGAAATGCGAGCGAAATTGGTCTCTCTCTCGTATGGACCGGTACAGGATAAATAAATGTATCTCAGTCCACTTCATGAATCGTTTCTTTTAGGACCCGGATTTTCTTGACGTTTTTGGAGGTCCTCACCTCAAAGGGGAGGGTGGGGGGGGGGGGGGGCGGGGGGGGGGGGGGTGTCCTTGTAACTGATAGCAAAACTAGCAGAACGGGAATTTGGAACTCGAACATGTGTGCAACCCGGACAAGTTGGTAGCACGTGACACTTGTCTACTCTGACCCTCTTTGCTTCAACGCTGTCCGTGCAGCAAATAACCCATCAGTCGTTGACACACATCCGGGTCCAAGTGGATTACTCCAAGAATACTCTGAGCTGGGCATTTTTGTCGTTACCGCCCTAGTGCAGTCCACATGCACTTGATCCGAGGCGGGTGGGGGCCGGGAGGGGGGGGGGGGGGAGGGGGGGGGGGGGGGGGCGGCGCGTGAGCTGTCCGTTTATACTACAGTCGAACCTGTCTATAACGACAACGCAAGGCCGGACCGACCTAAAGTGGTCGTTATAGACAGTTGGTCGCTATGGAAAGGTGAGTTATATTTAAATGAAAAACTCGTATGTGATCCTTGGCAGTGGTCGTTGTGAATACGTGGTCGCTTTTGACAGGTGATTGCAAGGTCAGGTTCGACTGTACTTCTACAGAGTACATTATTATGTAGGAGACTTCACACTCCCGCACAAAGCTCTCAACCATCCCGTTTCAGGTGCCTGTGGTCAAACTCTACAGTTGATATGTCATTTGACAGATTGGCTCTGAAACAAAAGACAATAATAAAGGAAGAAAAAAAGCAAGCAAACAAAAACCGTCTACTGCAGTATGAACTCGTTCTTTTGTTTTTTCTCCTCTCTCTGTGTCTCTCTCTCACAGTGACACACACACACACACACACACACACACACACACACACACACACACACCCGCACGCACACACACCCCCGCACGCACGCACACACGCACGCACGCACGCACGCACGCGCACACACACACACACACACACACACTCACACTCACACACACACACACACACACTCATGGGTGCTACTGGCGAAACAGAAACAAACTGAAAGTTGGACACGAAGCGGGCAACCAGCAGGCGTAAAGCGCCAAGCCCTCTAGGGGGGTCCAGAGGCATGGCCCCCCGGAATTAAAAAAAAATCAAAACTTGACTAAATATAAAAAGAAGATGCAAATCTATGCTATCTGGTGCATTATGGAAGATATTTTGAGTAATGATAAATTAACATTTGCAATACCAAAAAGCAGACAAGACAGAGAAATCAGAGAAATATTTTACATTCACCCCCCCCCCCCCCCAATTTTGTATTTTAGTGGTGTGAGAGTTCTGAAACAGACAAAATAATCAACATAACATACGTTGCGTTATAGTAAGTGGTCACAACAAAGGGTATGGCATTACCACAAACAAATGATATACCCCCCGCCCCCCTGTTCTAGTCTAAGTCTTCTACATAGCAATGCATAAAATGCACACACACACGCACGCACGCACGCACGCACGCACGCACACACGCACGCACGCACGCACACACACACTCACACACACACACTCTCTCTCTCTCCCCTCCATCTATCTCTCTCTCTCCTCCCTCTCTTTTCCTATTTTTTTCCCCTCCGCATGCAGACCTCTTGGCCAGACATCATCGCTGTGTTTTATAGTGTAAACGCCATCTTGACATGATGGCCCAGAGAGGCTGGATGTTGCATGCACACACACCCAGGTTTACGCTATAAAACTGTCACTGTTGCGTCAATCCGCTGATGGGGTTCGCTGGCAGCTCAGTGGGTCTGTGAACTTGCTGCTGAAAGAGGAGACTGATTTCAAGGATGTCGTTTTGCGCCGACAGACGGCAAAACTTCTTTCAAATACACTGATACCCCCGTTTAATAACCCCTCAGTTTGAGAATTCACTCGTATTAAGACTGTGCTTTTAGCCTCAGTAATTGTACCCCTATTTAAAGGTGGTCGTCTACATTATTATTTTTTTTTTTAATAATCTTATGGTTAGATTTCTATACAAAATTGTCTTTTCTTTCTTTCTTTCTTTATTTGGTGTTTAACGTCGTTTTCAACCGTCAAATGATGAATGAACCATGGGGAAAAAAGTTATAGAAAAAAGAATATATGTAAAAAAAGATTTTATTTTTGGGTAGCGTGACTCACGCTTCCAATATTTTGTTTTCTGTTTGCTGAGAACATGTGCTTTGCCTAAAAATACTGACCAATCAAATTCATGTCACTATGCTTATAGCAACGCCCAAACAAGTGCAGCAACAGTTTGACACTGGAGCGCTGTCCACGCTTTTTTTAAACGCACGAAATGCACGGGATTTGAGAGGAGTTTTGCGCTTGGCATTTTCCAAATAAGGATATCCTACTATGAGTACTACGCTGGAATACTACAATGCATTTTCAAACGCCTACACTGGCTTCGTCTTTCCTGATCGAAATGGGGTGTATTGTTGATATTTGTAGATAATAGACTCTGCATTTTAATGGTCAAATGGCGATTTCGGTATACAAATGTAGACAAGGACCTTTAAAGACTTCCTCGGGGGCGGGGATGTAGCTCAGTCGGTAGCGCGCTGGATTTGTATCCAGTTGGCCGCTGTCAGCGTGAGTTCGTCCCCATGTTCGGCGAGAGATTTATTTTTCAGAGTCAACTTTGTGTGCAGACTCTCCTCGGTGTCCGAACACCCCCGTGTGTACACGCAAGCACAAGACCAAGTACGCACGAAAAAGATCCTGTAATCCATGACAGAGTTCGGTGGGTTATAGAAACACAAAAATACCCAGCATGCTTTCTCCGAAAACGGCGTATGGCTGCCTAATTGGCGGGGTAAAAAACGGTCATACACGTAAAATTCCACTCGTGCAAAAAACACGAGTGTACGTGGGAGTTTCAGCCCACGAACGCAGAAGAAGAAGACTTCCTCGTTTTTTGAAGACAAAGATTTCGTTAGATTTATGGAGGTCTAGGGGGGCCCCACTGTATTTGGCAAAGATTTCGTTAGATTTATGGAGGTCTAGGGGGGCCCCACTGTATTTGGCAAAGATTTCGTTAGATTTATGGAGATCTAGGGGGGCCCCACTGTATTTGGCAAAGATTTTGTTAGATTTATGGAGGTCTAGGGGGGCCCCACTGTATTTGGCAAAGATTTCGTTAGATTTATGGAGGTCTATGGGGGCCCCACTGTATTTGGCAAAGATTTCGTTAGATTTATGGAGGTCTAGGGGGGCCCCACTGTATTTGGCAAAGATTTCGTTAGATTTATGGAGGTCTAGGGGGGCCCCACTGTATTTGGCAAAGATTTCGTTAGATTTATGGAGGTCTAGGGGGGCCCCACTGTATTTGGCAAAGATTTCGTTAGATTTATGGAGGTCAAGGGGGGCCCCACTGTATTTGGCAAAGATTTTGTTAGATATATGGAGGTCTAGGGTTGCCCCACTGTATTTGGCAAAGATTTCGTTAGATTTATGGAGGTCTAGGGGGGCCCCACCGTATTTGGCAAAGATTTCGTTAGATTTATGGAGGTCTATGGGGGCCCCACTGTATTTGGCAAAGATTTCGTTAGATTTATGGAGGTCTAGGGGGGCCCCTCTGTATTTGGCAAAGATTTCGTTAGATTTATGGAGGTCTAGGGGGGCCCCACTGTATTTGGCAAAGATTTCGTTAGATTTATGGAGGTCTAGGGGGGGCCCACTGTATTTGGCAAAGATTTCGCTGACAGGTTTGATTCGACTGATTTAGCTGTACACGGTTTGTTTGTTTGTTTGTTTGTTTGCTTAACGCCCAGCCGACCACGAAGGGCCATATCAGGGCGGTGCTGCTTTGACATATAACGTGCGCCACACACAAGACAGAAGTCGCAGCACAGGCTTCATGTCTCACCCAGTCACATTATTCTGACACCGGACCAACCAGTCCTAGCACTAACCCCACAATGCCAGACGCCAGGCGGAGCAGCCACTAGATTGCCAATTTTAAAGTCTTAGGTATGACCCGGCCGGGGTTCGAACCCACGACCCCCCGGATCACTTGGCGGACGCGCCTTACCACTAGCTGTAGACGGTAGGCATGTCTGCAACACCAATATTGAAATGTATTCAACGAAGCAAGCATATATTTTACGAGAGGGAAACAAGAAGAAAAACATCGTATTGACCATGTTCTCTTTCCAACAAATCTGTTGAATCGTACGCCGTTTGTCTTTTCTCACACAAAGTTCAATCCATTGTGTCACAGTCTCCGCCACCACAGTTATTTTTGTAGACAAGCAGTAATTACATGATGCAGTAGTAATTGAACTGAGAGCAGGACCGCTTTTGTGTATACTGACCTATTAAACAGAGGAATCAATGCTGGCGGCCGTTTCTGTGACCAAACGGCTAGAATGTTGCGAGCAAATCGTGGTTGAGAGCGTATATTCGGGACTGCTCGCGGTGAGCAAGGTGTGGATTTGGCTAGAAAATGCTTGAGCCTCTTTGGAAGATGGGCATAAAACTGGCACTCACTGGACTTTGTCCGTCTTCCAGAAGAAGCAGAGTAAAATCTTAAGAACCCTTATACCACACCACAGCTACGTACGATTGGACAAACTCGCGGGCGATAAGCCGTGATTTTTTGTAAAAGTTGGCAATCACGACTCAGCAGTTACAAGAGTTGTTTTACTTCTCATTTACCTGACAAAACAGGTTTTTCTCGTGGTAACAATTTTTTCTCTCTAGACAAATGTAACCATGTGCACAATAAAGAATTGAACGTTTCATGGCGCCGTTTTTGCTTGTGAGAAACGCAAGACTGGCAGTGGACAATTGCCACAAGTGGCCTCTCCTGTACTGTCGCAAAATCGGCCTGCCCAGTCGCAAAAAATACGACAATTGTACTCTGTTCTCTCTCAGCAAAACTGAATCTCGCCATGCGTGCTGGGCTGGAAGAAGAAAAAAACCGCAGTGAACAATAGCGACAAGTGGCCACCCCTGTACTGTCGCAAAATGGGCTCGCTCTAAAGAAAAACATACGACAATTGCCTTCCCTATACTCTGTTCTCTCGCAGCAAATACCTCGCCGTGCTGGGCTGGAAGAAACGCAGGTCTGGCCACAGAATATGTATTCTGTGGGTCTGGCCATGGCTCGTGCAGTGCCAGAAGGGTTTACGCAGATTGTGCCATTTGTCTTGTCTCCGCGGGTTGTGTTGTGGCGAAGGTGGTTCCAGACCCCAAACCTGCAGACGACAGGTGGCGCCACCACTGTATACACCGGCCGTTGCTGCTGTTGTTGCTGTTGCTGTCACACAGACGTTGTGGTGGTGGGGTGGTATTGGGGTGTGTGTGGTGGTGGAGGTGAGGATTGGGGTGCGTGGGGGGGGGGGGAGTGTGTGTCAGTGTGTGCCGGTGTGTGTGTGCAAGTACACCCCAACAAGGGAAATGAATAATAGTCATCTATAAATGATTATTCTCAATCGAGAAACAAGATGATGAGGAATGGGTTTGAATAGTTGTCCCCTGACAAGGCTACCTTTCTTTTTTTTTTTTTTCTTTTTTTTTGTGTGTGTGTTAAATCTCAGTTGCATGCAGGCTGCTTCAACCCTTTCTTTTTTGCCTTTTTTGTTTTTGTTTTTTGTTGTTGTTGGCGGGGAGCATCCTTCTTCATTAATTTTTTATTTATTTTTTATTTTTTTTTAAGTAATGTTTTTACTATAACATTAACATTACTATATCTAAATGTATTTTAAGCAACTTTTCTATATAACAATTCCCTCTCAAAAATGCATAAAATATCCAGAGGGGAGCCATATCTATAAATACCAACACACATTTTGGCTATCACAATCAAATAATTCACATAACTTATTAGTGCCTTGGAACTTTGTGAATTTTCAAATACGCCCAAAAAAACTTCCTTTACGGTAATTTTAATAATCATATTATATTTACAATTCACTTTATCCTCAACGCATTTCCAAATGGACATAATTTTCGGGCAAAAGTAAAAAAAAAAAGTTCAATATAATCAATTTCGTTCTCACAGTGAGTACAGCAATTACTCACGGAAATGCCTATTTTATACAATAAAATATTTGTGGGGTAAATATTGTGCAATATTTTCCAATGCAACATTCGCAATCTTGTTTCAGTGGTTACTTTGTTTACCATTAACCATTGCTCTTTTCCCGGCCTGAAATCAAATTTATGTTCCCAAAATTTAACTACAACCGGCTCCACATATTTTTCCTTTATAATTAATTTGCGAAATTGACAAGGCTTACTCAGGTTCTTTAAATCGTTGAATCCACATACATTTCCATTTGCAGAGCGTAGTGTTGCTGCTTTAACTGCTGTACAAATCACACTATATTCAAAGAATCTTGTGGGCTTACATCCAACCTTCTGCTGCATAATATTAAAGGGCACAATCTCATTACCAACATATACATCCTTTACTCGACAAACGCCTGCTTTAATCCAGTCGCTAAAAAACAGGGTTTGGCCGCAATAGATTATATCATTGCTGTTCCATAAACACGTATCACTTAATAACATGTCTCCACCTACTGCTCTCTGAATCATGTCCTTATTTTTCAACCAACAAATTAAAACTTGTTTCCAAAATACATTTTTAATTAATCCCAATCCTTTAAATTTTTTTACCGTGGTGTTAGATTGGAAGCAACACAACCTTTCACCAAGCTTCGAAAACATATGTATCGGTATCTGTTTCCATCTTTCCTGCTTTTCGTTCAATAAATTTGCCGCCCAGGACAACAAACAAGAGGACTAGTGCATATCAATGACATCAATCATTTTTAAACCCCCATCAGGAAACTCTTGACACATCACTTTTCTTTTAACTTTCTCAAATGCCTTAGTGTTTGAAAATCGTTTTTTCCAAATAAATCTGTAAAACATAGTATTTATCTCAGTCAATACCTTTTCGGGTATTACCAGTGCTTGCAACGGATAAATAATCTGCGATAACAAAAGAGATTTCACTATGCATATTTTCCCCATGATACTACAATTTCGTTTAAACCATTTTACAATGTTGCGTCGTATATTTTCAATACGGCTTGTCCAGTTTTCTTCAATCTCAGAGACCGATGAGGAGCTACTGAAATAAATTCCCAAAATCTTCACTTTTGTAGTCCACCTTAACCCGCACTCATTTTCATTACCATATTTATTACTGCCCAAGGCCATGATTTCAGTTTTTTGTCTATTCATTGCCAAACCAGAGAATTTGGAAAAATAGGTAACAAGGGTTAATGCGTTTTTTAACTCATCCATATCGTTCAGAAATAGGGTCACATCATCAGCATATAATAATATTTTAAAGAACATATCATAATTATCATTAGTTTCTTTTGGCAGAGGCAGACCCTTAATTGAACCATCATTTCGAATTTTCAAGGCCAACAATTCTAATGCAAGGATGAAGGCCATCGGTGAAAAAGAACAGCCCTGTCTGATACCTGCGTTCAATTCAATACATTCCGATAACCAGCCCATAAAATTGATACAACTTTCCGATTTATACAATAGAATCTCTACCCATCTTACAAAGACGGCACCAAAATTAAATCGTTTAAATGCATACACAATATACTCTTTGGAAATCGTGTCAAATGCAGCTTTATAGTCCAGTGCTACAAGGAACCCAGGTTTATTATATTCGTTTACATACGACACTAAATCGTCTATTTGCCGGATCGCTGAACTAATGGTTCGACCCTTCAAAAAACCATACTGATCTTCACCAATAATATCTAAAATAACTTTAGATAGGCGAACTGAAAGAGTCTTCGCCAATATTTTATAATCAGTGTTTAATAGTGAAATCGGTCGCCAATTATTAAGGTCGTCCCTTGGTAACTGTTTACCCTTATGAATTAATATCATTATTGCCCGTTTTTGTGTGACGGTTAATTCTCCCTTTAAAAAAGATGCATGAAAGGAATTCAATACCATGTGTTTTATTTTACACCAGAAGAACTTCATAAAGGAGGTTGTAATACCATCACATCCAGGGGAGGAACCGTTTTTCATATTTTTTAAGGATGTCGACAATTCTGTTAAAGTGATCGGACTATCAATTCCAGTCTTCTGCTGTTCTCAGTGTTAATTGAGGAACTTCAACACCATCCAAAAACTGTTCAACCAAATTTTCATCAAACTCAATATTTTTTTCGTATCTCCTTCTAAAAAACTGGACTTGTTCAGTCAAAATATCATCCTGATTTGTTATCACCTGACCATCTGCTTTAGCAAGACGATCCATAATTTTCGCGTTCGAGTGTGTTTTTTCCATATTGAGAAAATACTTTGTATTTTTTTCTCCTTCTTCAATAAATTTAATTCGGAACCTAGTTTGGGCTCCCTTAGCTTCCTGTATTGAATAAATTTCCAATTCAGCTTTTACTTTATCTTTTTCCATCAACAATTCGTTATTATCTTGATCTAAAACAAGGGCTTTGTCAATCCTATTCAAATTTTCCAACAATTCCCCATGTCTATTAAACTTACATCTATTTTTTTCCTTACTGTACCGAATACAAAATTCTCTTATTTTAATCTTACACAAGTCCCATTTTACGTGATCCTCCCTTATTTCATCTTGTATCTCAAATTCTTCCAACATTAAATTCAATTCATCAACAAAGATATGATCCTTTAACAAACTATCATTAAATTTCCAATATGATGGACCACGCTGAAATGAACATAATTTATATGTTATGTTAACCGACCTATGGTCGGATTGTGCAACGGAACATATATTACAGTCTCTAATATTATTTAGCACTGAGTCGGAAACAAAAATGTAATCCAATCTGCGAGCAATGAAAGGATTTTTTCTTGACCACGTAAATTCCCTTTCCTGTGGCCAGAATAACCTCCACATATCATTTAACTCACTATTTTCCAAGAACTTTTTAAAGCGATTACCTTTCAGTTTCCCCAAAAAACCTCTATAAAATCACATTTTCAAAGAAGTTGTCCTAACAGCTTGAAACTGTAAATCTTGCCGAAAAGTACCATCTTTGGGAGAGGTACTTAGGGATCTCTGGGCTGCCTACTGCATTTGCCGGGTTTGGCAGACCCTTGATTTTTACCCCCTGTGTGTGTGTGTGTGTGTGTGTGTGTGTGTGTGTGTGTGTGTGTGTGTATGTGTGTGTGTGTGTGTATGTGTGTTTGTGTGTGTGTGTGAGTGTATATATCTATATACTAGAGGAATAACCGGCTTCGCCGGGGTGAATCGCGAGACAGAGACAGACAGCGTGGCGGTTCACCACAATCACCTTTGAAGGCGAAGTCCTGTCAAACGGGATTGAGAATTTTAGAGCTTATTTCTAAGCCCTACATTATCTGTTATGGCTTCTCAAATGCCAGAACATACAGACAGTCAAAAGCTGCCAGACCCCATCACAAACAGAACTCTACAATCCACAGGTGTTGCCGCCTCACACACACACAAACACACACACGCACACACACACACACGCACACACACACACACACACACACACACACACACACACACACACACACACACACACACACACACACACACACACACAGACACACACACAGAAGCCGTATATATCTATCTATATATATAAATATATAGAGATAGATGACAGTGGATTTTTCGATAAATAGATTCGACCTTTTCACTTTTACAGTGAGGACAACTTACGGGTACATGCAAGAAAAGCCCACAACTTCTAAGGCGAACAACTCTGCAGAGTCTGCTGTGAAGGGCGACGGTAGTCTCCCTGTCACACTCGACCCCCTTTGAATGAACTTTGTCCCCAAAGTTCCGAACCATGGACCCGCCAAGCTTAGGTCCCTCCCAGGTGGAATGGGAACAGCACGAAAATGATTCAGTGGCCTGAACATTTCATGTCGAGTCCCATCGCTGTCGACGACGCCAAATGTAACCGAGTGCCGAAACACCACAATCACCTTTGAAGTCGAAGTCCACTCAAACGGGATTGAGAATAACTGTTATGGCTTCTCAAAGGAAGGCCTGGACATACAGACACACCAAAGCCGCCAGACCACATCACAAACAGAACTCTACAATCCACAGGTGTTGCCCACACACACACACACACACACACACACACACCGTCACACACACACACACACACACACACACACACACACACACACACACACACACACACACACACACACACACACACACACACACAGAAGCCGTATATAGATATGTATATCTATATCTATAAATATATAGAGAGATAGATGACAGTGTATTTTTCGCGTGGCTATAAATTGATTCGACCTTTTCACTTTTACTTTTACAGTAAGGACAACTGTGCCTAATTTTCACCATGTAATATATGCCTTGTATTACGTCATTCCATTTTTACTTCACTTCTGTTCCAGGGGAGTCCAGGCGCTCTTTTTGACAACACAGTTTACGAAGAATGAAGACGAAGGTGTGGCACGTGCGCATGTTGTGCTTATGCAGCAATTACATTTGGTGTTTTACAAACCAGTTCTACCTCAAAGTATTCGACAAAACCCGGTCATTTTATTACGGCAACCAGTGACAAATATGTCGTGAAAACATAGCCACATTTTTAGTTTGATGTGGAAAAAAAATCATCAGTTGCGATAAAAACTTGGAGGCTTAACCAGTTTGTTACGTCCCCCTACCCCCACGAGTTTTGTTTTTTCAACGTAAATCCAGATTAAAAAAACCACCCCCAAAAAACACCCAAAAACCACACACCCTGTCATGAGAACATCATGTATCAGAAAGTAAACATTCACGATATCAGGTGAGCGGTTTACTACGAGAGTTGGCTGACTGACATTCACGCTCAAAGTGGATGGGACCACTGGCTCTTAATCCGCCTATTTGTAGTATTCAGTATTCGCAGTATTTACAGTCACTGATTACAACAGCAGCGGCAGACTGACCATTATAAATGAGCAGAAGTTTCCAGTACACCTCTGTATTTACCTCTTCAGGCGCCGAGTCTATATCGCTGGAAGCTCGGAGCTTCCGCGTAGCAGATTATTGGAATAGATGGCTGGAAATAAATGTTGGGACTACTGACACGCACTCTCTGCTGGACAAACACTCGCGCTGTTTGGATCCATTCAAGTTAGTGTGCACGGCTATTTTGCTGCACGTCAGTGTTGTGTAGTGATTTGCAGACCTGTATGTATCTCGCACAGCCATTAATTTGCTTGCTGCTGTTCCAACTGAGATTGCTTTCCGCTGTGATGTTGTTAAAGGTGGTCGTCTACATTTTTCCTTGTTTTCAATAATCTTATGGTTAGATTTCACTAAAAAGTTATGTCAGATGATGAATGAACCATGGGGAAAAAAGTTATAGAAAAACAAATATGTAAAAAAAGATTTTATTTTTGGGTAGCGTGACTCACGCTTCCAATATTTTGTTTTCTGTTTGCTGAGAACATGTGCTTTGCCTAAAAATACTGACCAATCAAATCCATGTCACTATGCTTATAGCCACGCCCAAACAAGTGCAGCAACAGTTTGACAATGGAGCTGTCCACGCTTTTTTTTAAACGCACGAAATGCACGGGATTTGAGAGGAGTTTTGCGCTTGGCATTTTCCAAATAAGGATATCCTACTATGAGTACTACGCTGGAATGCTACAATGAATTTTCAAACGGCTACACTGGCTTTGTCTTTCCTGATCGAAAGGGGGTGTATTGTTGATAATTGTAGATAATAGACTCTGCATTGTAATGGTCAAATGGCGATTTCGGTATAAAAATGTAGACAAGGATCTTTAAGACAAAAGCTTACACATTTCAAGTGGGATATTTGTATTATCCTTGTGCCTATCTCGTCATTTGTGTCTCCTTATGTCTCTGCCTTTATTTTTCTCTGTCTCCGAGTCTTGTCTCTTTCACAGCATGTCTGTCTTAGTTACTGTCTCTCTCGCTCTCTGTCCTTTTGTCTGTCTCTCACTGTTTCTGTATGTTTGTCTGCCTGCCTGCCTGTTTGCTTGCCTGCCTGTCTGTTTGTCTGTCTCTCTAAGTCTTTGTCTCTTTGTCTCTGTCTGTCTGTCTGTCTGTCTGTCTGTCTGTCTGTCTGTCTGTCTGTCCTCCTCCTTCTTCTCCTCCTCCTCTACCTCCTCTTCGTTGTCTTGCTCAATTCTGCCACAATCATTCACCCGTCCCCTCCCTACTTGTCCGTTTCCTTCCTCTTGTCATTAATAACAGAGCGGCGCCTGAACCAAGCATGAAATAAACATCTTGACATGAGGTGAAGGCTTCCGTATCTTGCTGACAGGCGACTAAAGCCCAAAGATTGTGCCGACAACCTGATGCTTGAGACAACCAACCACCCACTGGTGGTATACGGTTTGTGCGTACGACGAAACATTGTACGTCAAAAGATCGGCGGAACAGAATATCGTCGCGACTGAAAATCAAACGCAACAGAAGATCGAATTTGACAAGAAGGTACCCGCATCCGCAAAACCCCATTTCTTCCAAGGATTTTACATGTGGTAGGAGCATCCATATTATCAGTGCCATCTACTTGGAACCATACCAAAAATCAACATCGTGTACATAGTAGATTTTTTTCTTTCCTAACTCATTTCGCATATTGACGTAGGCGACAGTTGACAAAATTAATTAAGCACGAACATTACCAGCCTACATTTGATTGTTAGTATGTGTCCAAGTGCAAGCGGACGCATTTATCCCATGTTAAAGTCTAGCCACCTAGCCACATTTGCAGCGGTGTACATTGCACGGGGGGTGGGGGGGTGGGGGGTAGGGGGGGGGATGGTACCTTTTAAGAGCACTGCCGCAGTGGAGCGTCGATTTTTAATTGTCCTTTTCTCTGGCCTCTAATCAAGTCGGAAAAAAAAATCCGAAACCAAATATGAAAAGGTTCATCCCGAGCGCAACACGCAAAAGGTCGAACTTCTTGTGAATGTTTCGTTTTGTCTATGATAAAACGTTATATGAACGCAACCTTTCTAGTGTGAATTTTTTAGTGTGACGAATGTATGTAGTATATGTAACATTAAATCTTAGCCGTCGGGACAGCAAATGTCAGTTCAGGGCAGAATATACCTGCGCAGTTTCAGCGGCACAGACGACGCACTGCATATTATTGATGCTGCGATAGGGATTAGGGGCTCCGCTCACAAATATATGTATATATATATATAGAAATAGTGAAAGAAACAATTGAAAGTCAGCAGAGACTTTCTTCCGAGATTTGTTAATATCTCTTAACAGAGTAAGAGAGAGAAATAAGTTAAGTATCCCTTCACAGACCCTCAGCATCAGACCCTCCTCAAGGGGGACCGAGACTATGATTTACAGAGCAAAGTCCCTTTGTGGGGGAAGTTTCACAAGGTAATTTAGTCCTGAGGAGGACCATTGTTTTTGTACCTATAGTCCTTACGGCAGGGCAATAACCCCTTGAAAAATACCTCGGAAAATGTTTTAATGGTTTTGGGTAGTTTAACTCCTGAAGTTTACAAATCCGCAGGATGACATCTTTAAATCCTTGGGCAAATTGAGACAAAATTAATTATAGGAAAATTAGCAAATGTTGATTTTTTTTGTTTAGACACAAAAGGCATTCCATAGAAAAAAGGGCTAGAATGGCGTCATAACTTCATGACGTCGGGAAAACGTAATGAGTAATATGACGACACGTACAGTATGGCCTGTAGTGTTGTCCGTGTCCGTACTTGAGCTCCTCTTCCAAGACAAAAAACAAAGGCATTTGACGTGTTTCATTCTGCTAAATGGAAACACTTTGCACATGAGTGTGTATGGAATTACATCCAGGCTGAGAATATGTGAAACCTGTGTTATTCGTGGACTTGTGATTAGTGCGTATGGTGTTCCAAAGCACAGGTTTCACTGTCGAAGATAAAACTTGTAAATTGATCTTACAAAATGGCGGGCGATGATCAAAGAACATCGTGAGAGACTAGTTTTCTCCGATTTGATTGTTTACCAGACTATAGAGCTATTTTAGATGGAAGCGTATGCCATCTGGTGACAGCTGTTCATTAACCAGTGTGTTCGTAGGAGTGCTTAATTTCTCTGCAGAAGATCCATGCGTGAAAATCGGTGAAGTCTTTCAGCAAATGTCGCAGTTTGTAAGCGAGTGCTACAGGTGCAAAATCTCAAACAACATATCATACCATATCAACATATATGAAACCTGGCTAGCTAGAACCTCCAAGCACCAGTCCACATAAATCAAAAACTACCGCCCACATCAGCCCATTGCTGAACGTCCATCTGAAAAGGGCTGTATTGCAATTCTACGGGGATCTTCCAAATCTTGATCCGGTTGACTCTGGGTGGTTGTAGGATGGGCAGAAAACCCCCTGGAGTAGAACCTACACCAACTGAAGTCATGCTAATTTTGAAGTGTGGCTGTGGAGAAATTTACCATGTGCAACAGCATGCTGTGGTTGCGCAGTCGGTCAATGTGCGTGTGCCATCTTATGTCGATGTCTACTCCTTGGAAATTGCACAAATCCGCACTGGTCATCCATCGTAGTCATCCGCACTGGGTATGTGCAACAGTCACCTTCACCGGTCACCAGCACTGGTCATCTGGATCGGTCATCCACACTGGTCATCATTTGCAGTCATCCGCACTGGTCATCCTTTTGTGATCATTCGCATCGGTCATCCGCACTATTCATCCTTCATGATCATCTGCACTGGTCATCCGCACAGGTCATCCTTCATGATCATCTGTACTGGTCATCTGCACTAGTCATCGTCCATGATAATCTGCACTAATCATCCGCACTCGTCATCCGCACTGGTCATGTTTCATGATCATCTGCACTGGACATCCGCACCGGTAATCCGCACTGGTCATCTGCACTGGTCATCCTTCATGGTCATCTGCACAGGTCATCCACACTGGTCATCCGCACTGGCAATTCTCACCGGTCACCCGTACTGGTAATCTACATGACATCCTGCGTAATCATCGGGCGTGGTCATTTATTGGTCATCAGGCATAGTCATCCGCTACCATTTCGGCAATTAAAAAAAGGATCGATGGTGGCTGCCCTCAAACTGGAAACTCACTGCATGACCATGTCATCTTGTGTGGTAAACCAGCGTGGTCATCCCGCCTGGTCATCTGGAGTGGTAAACTACACATCATCCTGTGTGGTCATCGGCGAGGTAAAGTGCATACTAACCAGTATCCCTGGTTCGTCGCCATGACCTTTACGTTATGAGATAGAGGTCTTTTGTATTTGAGACATGGTACATCAGGTTTAGCCTCTTGACATGACGCCTAATACACCTCCTCGGGGCGTCACTAACTGACACAACACTGTGTATATGGTGTCAATCGCTTGGCGCTGTGACACCTTACAAGGCCTTTCGTCTGATGTATACATTCCTCACCTGACTAGATCTTTTTTTTAAAAAGAGCACAAGATAACTTTAAGTTATTCTGGGTATTACAGCCACTTTTCCAGGATTAAGTTGTTATCTGCTTGCTCACCGACCAAGTCACGCATTGATTCTGGAACCCACCAGGATGGTAGGGTCACTTCAACGACGAGCGCTTCATAAGCTGTCTCCACCTCTGGCGGCTGTGAGCAATTTTGGGGAAGTTGCAAAACATTTCCCAATCCACTCTGTAATGATATCTGTCCCTCTGTTCATTTGTCTTCTCTATCTTCTCTTTCCGCGCACCATACCCTGTAAGATGGTCTTGGAGAGCCCGCCTGTTCTTGTTACATTGCCATACAATCTCAGCTTCGTCTTCTTGACAGTGATCTTTGTAGTGATGCACGTGCTAAGTGATGGTTTTGCAGACATTAAAATATATGACCTTGAAATTGTTTGACCTTGAAAACGTGTGACCTTCAGTGTTTGTGAACGTTTTTATTCATGGCAAGTTTTAAGAAGACATTTCGTCATTTTATCTTCAAAAATAGTATAATCCTTTATCATTTGAATGAACATTTGACATTCATATGACCTTGAAATGCGATGAAGGTCAAGCAAAGTGCAACAGTAATCAAAGCCCACAACACATATAAGCTTAAACCATTAGCTGTAACTGAAAAAATATATTGGTAAAACTAACTATATCATCCTGCTCCGTTAACCAGTTTTAACGGTCCCTCAACAGACCAGCCATTCGGGTTATAGTGTCTGCTAATCATGTAACTGTTGTTATGCATATTAACTCCCGTTTTATCTCCCGGAAAACATAAATAAATACAGTTCAGAGTTCTGCTAGTTTATAGCATGCAGTTTCGACTATTTTGCAGTCTGGAATCCATCTTGTCCGCCATCTTGAATACATCAAAATGCCCAAGGATGACAGAGTGTCATCCGTCGGATCTGTAATCTACAGACATCACAGAGTTCAAAACAGTCAAAACATTCTCCGAGGTATTTTTTGAGGGGTTAAGGTCAAAATCGGGAAATGACGACCTGACTACTAGTCTAGACACGTGTTTCGACACTATCGTGTCTCATCAGTGGTCAGGTGGTACTGATGGCGAGAGTTGTCAACCCATGGTATCCAACTAAGAAGCAAACCACTCTCTGAATGGTAGCTTCTGTTGGCATTGGAGACTACCCTCATCTGACAACCCCAAGGGGATATCTGTGAAGGGAAACACTTTGATTTAAGGCCAAAGTGTGGAATTGATATTTATTAAGAAAGAATTTAGAAATTTAGACAAGTTTTAACCAAGAAATTAGGTTAAAACAAGGGAAATTTGAAAAAGCCTAAAGGGAGGTAACTCTGTACGAGCCTGCAGATCCAGAAATGGATACGCGAACAAGTTAGATCTAATTTTGAAAAGGTTAAACAGGAAAAGCGGTCAACTTTTCACTGCTGTTCAACACAGGACTTGGTAAAGAAGAAGTTTTCTGCAAGACTTGTTCAATTGGATCGCTTTAAAGGCGATGCAACTTTCACGGTGACCACATTATAAAACATCAGAAATAGTGAAAGAAATATATAAATCTTAATCCGACTTAGGTCGACCAAAT
Organism: Littorina saxatilis; assembly: GCF_037325665.1. Taxonomy (NCBI): domain Eukaryota; kingdom Metazoa; phylum Mollusca; class Gastropoda; order Littorinimorpha; family Littorinidae; genus Littorina; species Littorina saxatilis. Next base: position 33,996,509 of record NC_090256.1, read on the forward strand.
GTCGCCCTAAAGCCCCCATTTTACAACACTTTCGATTTAGGGCGACAACATGCGCTATCGAGGAGACAGTGGCTAACGTATCTTGCTTGTAAATCGCATCAAGTTGGGATTTACCGTTTGAGCACAAAATTGAATAAGTAATTTTGAGACTTAAACCTTTGCAAAAAGGGGTCTTTAGACAACCGCGATACTTATACAAATATTTTTTTTTAACTGAGTGTAAACATATCATCATCATAAAGGCGACGATGTAAAACACCTATATCTTAATCTTGACTGATTTTCACAGTCAATTCATGACTGTTGGGTGTAGGTCACTTAGCAAATGTAATTACAAAATTTAGTTAATATTGCTTTAAAAACAACGGATATAGCACTGGTAGCCATAAAACCCCTTTTTACAATGGTCGCCCTATAGGCGGATTTATACTTATATATATAATATATATATATGTAACTTCAGCAGGACCGACGACGCGCTGCAGATTATCCCAGTCCGCTACACGTTGCATGAAAGGAAAACAGGCCAAGTACTCGTCATAATCCCTATCGCGGCAAAAATAATATGCAGTGCGTCATCTGTGCTGCTGTAACTGCGCAGGTACATTCTGCCCATTATAACGAGTACTTGGCCTGTCCTGCTGAAGTTACATAGGTGAGCGCCAGGCCTTATATATACAAGGCAAAAAAGAAATGCTCGTTAATCCTCCGTGTTCAATGTCTCTCTAAACATGGCGCCAGCGCTATATCTCTGCGCTGAAAGATCCTGTCCGTGAGACAAAATTGTGCCTGTCCTGCTGGTTAACATTTGTCGTCCTCGCCGTCGTCGTCGTTGTTACACCCCCGGTATAGGGGTGTGTATAGGATTCGGTCGATGTGTTTGTTTGTTTGTTTGTTTGTGTGTTTGTGTGTTTGTGTTCGCATATAGATCTCAAGAATGAACGGACCGATCGTCACCAAACTTGGTGAACAGGTTCTATACATTCCTGAGACGGTCCTTACAAAAATTGGGACCAGTCAAACACACGGTTAGGGAGTTATTGGTGGATTAAAATTATACAAGGACTTATACAAGGACATAATAATGGTCAAAGGGAAATAACCATTCTCACTGCCACCAACTGAGAAGGTTATTTCCCTTTGACGGGGGTGTTTTTCCTACCTCGGAGGAATTTCTTGTTGTTTTTGTTGTTGTTGGTGTCGTTTTTGTTGTTGTTGCGATATTTGCACATGTTAGGTTGAATCTTGCTAAGGAAGCAAAAGAGCTATGTATAGATTTAACGTGTGGCCTACGATAAGGATTGTAGTTCTTATTTTGTTTGTTTTTGGTGCAGTTTTGTCTTTTTCCGAGAAACGTTCCAGCATTTGACTATAGTTTCTCGGGACAGGATCAGTTGTCTGATCTCTCGCTTTTAAAAGGAAAACTTGTTGTTTAGACTGTACACGTATTACCTCGACATTCGTGCCTTTATTTAACACACGCACGCACGCGCGCACACACACACACACACACACACACACACACACACATACACACACGCGCGCGCGCACGCTCACACACACACACGCGCGCGCAGACACACACACAAACGCTCACACATACACACACAATCACACACACACACACACACACACACACACACACACACACACACACACACGCACGCACGCATAATCACACACACACACACACACACGTGTACACAAACACACACACACACACACACACCCAAACACACTAACACACACATATACACCCCCCCTCCCCCCACCGCCCCACACACACACACACCCACACACACACGCACACAGAAACAAAGACACAAACTAACAAACAAACTTACCAATTATCTAACAAACATGTTCTCAAGACGACCCTCACAAATTCATCCCGCACAAATTCGAAGATACGGAGCGGTGTAGGTGGCGGCCGATGCAGGTGCAACCTTTGATGTCAAATCAGGCACCGCTGAGCTAGCGGGGCCCCAGCTGATGATGAAATTCGCGATGTATTTGGCGTATCGTCAGAAGATGACCAGATTAACAATATGCCGTCCGGGGTATATGGCAGGGTCACGAGAATTTAATGAAATGAACTCACTTCTGAGGCTGATTCTGAGCTTTTCTTGGACTAATCTGATCTGATTTGATTTGTTCGGCAGGGGAAGCACTTGGTGAGGGGTATATATATATATGTGTGTGTGTGTGTGTGTGTGTGTGTGTGTGTGTGTGTGTGGGGGGGGGGTCAGTACACATAACACTCACCCTTTCTTTGCCTCTCGCAACAATTTTTTTTCTGTGACTGTTAGTAATAAGCAATATTTACATATAAATTGCAGAGCCACTATTTATGAAGATTGTAAGAAAACCATTTAACGCTTCATGTTTGCTGTCAGTATTCAAATTGTTCATTTCACATAACTTCGGTTCATTCTTTTGTTTGTCATTCTTTTACGATTAACAAACCTAGCTTTAATTGTGTGATGAGAATACGCACTGCGAAAATGTGTGAGGTGGGGCGCAAAAAAAGGTGCCCAACTTTGACAGTAATTTTGTTTTGTTTTGTAAAAGGCCTACATGTAATTGAATTTGGTTACAGTGGTCGAGTTGAACGATGCTATATGAAGGGATGTCATACGCATTGCAGAAATATGAATGCCTGTAGGACATTAATATATCCTGAAGAAGAAGAATTGCATGAGAAGCGCTTATACCTTGGCCTCCCTCACACCCTTTCTTGGAGAAGAAGAAATTTCATAGTTAGAGTGTAGACTACGTGTATGGTGCGTCACCTTTTAATCTTGATTATTAAACTTCAAAGCGCGTCTCTAACTAAACTCAAGCTCTAAATACACACATTCAAATCTACGAATTTGAGAATAGGTGGGATATTTTCCAGATCGATGTCATTTCTCTTTTCCATTCAACCTCTGCGCACAACACCGCCTTAAAAAAAAAAATCAAAAACAAATCGACATATAATTATATACAGAATTATAATACAGAATTAGATAAAGAATTAGATACAGAATTTGATACAGACTGAGCTTTTGAGCCCTGGCATGGAGAAATACCCACGTTTCACTCACTGGCTGACAATCACTCACTGCATCTGCGTCGGCCGCACAATATCTGCCGCTGTAGGATGATATTAAAAGATATCGCCCTCCATGCATGAGACGAGATTCTGGTGTTAAGCTGTTAGAAGATGTAGATCAAAAGCTAGCATTTCTTTTGACATGGGGTCTGCCCGAAAATGACTTGATAACTATCGCTCGTTTTCTCTGTGTGAAAGAGCCGAGGATGTGGCGCATACATGAAATCATTTTTCTCCGGACTTGTATGTATGGCGGCGGACAAACGCCAAAAGTGCTTCATGCGAACAAGACTAAAAATAACAGCGTAAGAGACCCCCCCCCCCCCCCCCCCGCCACTATTTTCAGTGTACTTTTCGTCATTCCAAACGCGATGCCCAGTGATAAGAAGTTGCAATATACGTTGAACAAAATATCTTATTGTCCCCGTCAGTATAAATGGACAGAGGTGTCAATTTACACAATTGATTCAAAAACACAGAATTCTTCTGCTCAGGCAGCAGTCAGGCAGTAGATTTTTTGAATTAGTCCACGTGGAGGAACGCTCTTATAAAGCATGTAAAAAAAACACAAAAGGGATCCGTGGAAGAAAGAAGTTACTTTGAACTGATAAAGCATTTGCAGCTTTTTTTTTCTTCTCAGAATTAAGTATGAATGAGAGAAACACATCAAAACGATCCAGATTCCAATTGCCTGTGTAAGTTGTCGGCAGGGGTCAGGGGAAAAAAAGGAACATTTTCCTTTCTGTGTAAACCTCCGTAGAAAGTGCCACAAGCCTGCCCAAGGTTTTCCTAAGGGTAAGAGCGTCTTTCCGTCAGGACACATACCAACAAATCTACAACCTGTCTGCATTCAGTTGAGATGGGATGCTTTTCTTCTAAATAAATAAATGTCAGTTACTGCCATGACCATCTCCGCACTTAATTCAGAAGAAAGGCAACACCGTTACATCTGACTGCATTCATTTGAGATGGGTTGCTTTTCTTCTGAATAAATACATGTCAGTTACAGCTATGACCATCTCCGCACTTAATTCAGAAGAAAGGCAACACCGTTACATCTGACTGCATTCATTTGAGATGGGTTGCTTTTCTTCTGAATGAATAAATGTCAGTTACAGCTATGACCATCTCCGCACTTAATTCGGAAGAAAGGCAACACCGTTACATCTGACTGCATTCATTTGAGATGGGACGCTTTTCTTCTGAATAAATACATGTCAGTTACAGCTATGACCATCTCCGCACTTAATTCGGAAGAAAGGCAACACCGTTACATCTGACTGCATTCATTTGAGATGGGACGCTTTTCTTCTGAATAAATAAATGTCAGTTACTGTCATGGCCATCTCCGCACTTAATTCAGAAGAAAGGCAACACCGTTACGTCTGACTGCATTCATTTGAGATGGGTTGCTTTTCTTCTGAATGAATAAATGTCATGCAGTTACAGCTATGACAATCTCCGCACTTAATTGAGAAGAACAGTAACACCAACAGTGTACAGAAACTAAGCCGTGAGGTTCTTGTATAGTATATGTCCAAGTGGATGGATAATCGTACCACATCACAAGCTTAGACATGCAGGTATTTCTTGATTAATAATATGTGATAGCTGTAGAGAGAAACTTGTATTATAAGTGCAAAGTATCAACTGTTGGCACTGGTGGTGCTACCATACGCATTCACGAAATCATTTTTCTTTGGACTCCCAGCGTGGTATAGGGAGGTTGTGGGCGGCTATATGAAAGATCTCATTCATTTCATTCTGTCGTGGCGATAAACTTTCTTCACGTCTTCTCCCCACCACCTTCCCCCCCTCCCCCCCCCCACCACCCCTCCGCCTCTGCTGCTGAGACCCAGACGATGATTATGAATGCATCCATTTTGTCATCACGTAATTTTAAGTTTTCTTTCCCCTCGTGGCTGTGAAGAGGGAAACGTGACTTGCTGTGGTTTGTGTATATACAGGGAGAAAACGGGGTTGGTTATCCTTTTCGCAAAGATGGAGAGATATGGGGTCTTATTTCAGTGGGGGGTCAATTGCTTGAACACCGTGTCTGTCGAAACGGCAGTTTAGAAGGTCAAGGTTGCGTCTGATACTTCAGTAGGGTGTGATATGATTATAATATACACTTACGACGAAAAAATATATAGTATAGAGAGTGTTGAGGTCGTTGACTCTTGAGAAAAAAAAGGGTAGCGTTCCGGAGAGGCAAAATTACTGCCAGAATAATTAGCAATCGGCAGCTGTTCGCTTGTCACTCAAGCATTTGAAGTCTTCTTCAATTATCATAAAAAGTGACCCAAAAAATCAAACTTCAATTTTTCCGAAACAGACAGGTTCAAGTCCGGAAGTTTAAAGCGTCTTGTCACGCACAGTCGATGCTAAACATATTTAGATAAGATCAGATAAGATATGATAAATAAACTTTATACGATCATCTTTAAGCCCCTTGCAACAAATACTATGATCTTTGAGAAACGAACACGTGACTACTAGTTCTGTTTGCCTACAGTGTAACTGTAAATAAGAAGACAGAAAGAAAACACACTAACTTTTTCACCCACTCTAAGTTTTGAGCCCTCCGCGACCATGTCTGGCTGATATAAGGCGACTACTCTTCAGGGCTCAGAAGGACAGAAAGCCTCATTTCCCCATCCCTAACACATAATTATTATGTCTGTGCCCAGAAATGTTGCTAGAATTGGCAGGTGCAATGGCCACTTGTGGATAAGACGTCAGCCTCCCATGTGCGAAGTTGAGTGTTCAAATCCCGCCTGGTGAGTTAAGGTTGGAGAATATACCGATCTCCCAGGTCACCTTATGTGCAGACCTGATACACCCTGGTTAGTGCCTTATCCGCCTTCGTGTGTACACGCAAGCACAAGGCCGAGTACGCACTGAAAATATCATTTCAGAGAAAGATGGGTTAGAGAAACACGAAAATATCAAGCATGCATATCCCGAAAACGGAGTTTGGCTGCCTAAATGGTGGAGCAAAAAACGGTCATACACGTACGAGGGACTTTAAGCCTACAAACGCAGAAGAAGAGAAGTTGCTAGACAGTTATTTGTGTGTGTCCATTACGGTATTGTTCAAAATCTTTAGGCATATCAGTCTTCGGCGTTTTCTTTCCCTCGCCGTTAAAAAATATGGCGGATCTGCCGAAATAAGGGCAAATGACATCCCCTGCCTCTGTGCCCCATCCTAACCCGATCCACTGACCTTGACTGACCTTGCAGCTCACGTGCATGCGCATATAGACGTCAAGTCTGTGGCGCCCCCCTGCTGTCATAAGGGGAGACAACTCGGTGTGATCCGGGACGAACTATGTGCACATCAAACGCCGCACTCGCAGCTTGGTAATTTGCCGTGTGATACATCTCACAGCTCGCTACCTCTGCCTTTCGCGCGGGCCAAGGGGCTCCTTTACGCCCGAGCTGCAGGGGGTTCGAATCTTTTTGACAAGGTGCGATGATTTATAGCGGTGTAATATTTGTGAACAAAATTCCGTACAGGTGTGTGTGTAGACTGGACTGGTGTGTGTATTTGATCATGTTCTCATTGGTGCATGTGCTCAGTGAAGAGAAAGGAATCTTAGTTTATTTTACTCCATGTGACTCCGCCTTTGTCTTCGTTTCACTTCCTGGCTGGCTCTCTCCCCCCTGCCGCCCTCCTTCATTCATTTGTATTCGTCCGTCTCTTCGGCGCCCGTCAGTCAGTTTCTGCATGACTGTGTGTGTGTGTGTGTGTGTGTGTGTGTGTGTGTATGTATGTGTGTGTGTGTGTGGGGGGGGGGGGGGGTGGGTGGGTGGGTGCGTGGATGTGCCTGCGTGCGTGCCTGTATGTGTAGTCTGTTCGTGCGCGCGCGCGTGTCAGTAGTGTGTGTGTTTTTGTGTGTATGTGTGTGTGTGTGTGTGTGTGTGTGGATGTGCGTGCGTGCGTGCGTGTGGATGTGTGTTTCTGTATTAGCGTATGTGTACGTGCGTGTTTGTACCTGTATGTGTCTATGCGTGCGTGCGTGTGGCTCCTCCTGTCAACTTTCATCTTTCTTCCACTTGAGAGCTGCCGCCCTCAATAGCAGGCCTCGCGGCGAGAATATGATAGGTGGCTGCTGTCTGTGTGTTTGGCAGTCTGTAGAAGGGTGACCCCGTCAAGTACCCGCAATACCCTTCTTTCCTCCCTCGCTTGGCCTCGGGTGCTTTCTTTCTCTCTCGTGCATCCCCCCCCCCCCACCCCATTCTCACCCAACAACCCGACATCTTTCCCACCCCCACCCCCTTACCCCATTCTATGCTATCCCTTCCCACTGCATTTCAGTTATGAAAAATTGAAATACGCCTGCGTTTGTGTTTCCATGAAGGCACATTTATGAGTATGCTATTAGTTGTGTTTCAGTTGGCATCGTTAATTATCATTCTCTTTTCTCTTAACCAAACCTGGGCGCTCTTGGAGGAGGTTTCGTACATAATCACGGTAATTAATATGTTCTTTGTTTTTGTTTTGGATTTTTTTCAAAATCTTGCATGACAGTTTCTTCAAATAACATTTTGCTTCTTTGAAGACTTACTATTGGGCTTTCATTTGAATTCGTTTCGAGTTGAAAATGTCTATTATTTTACATACTTTATTTGGTTCCTTTCTCGTCTCGCATCGTGAACAGGTTTGAGTGTATCTGCACGTGCCAGTGACTTTAAAGGCAAGCAAACTAATTAACAAAAATAAACCAAGAAGAATTTTTTTTAAGGAAATACACACAGAGACATAATCAACAAACAAACAAACAAACAAACAAGCAAACAAACAAGCAAACAAACAAACAAACAAACAAACAAACAAACAAACAAACAAACACACACACAAACAAACAAACAAACAAACAAACAAACAAACAAACAAACAAACAAACAAACAAACAATCAAATAAAAAACAAGCAAGTTAGCAACAAAAACTTACCATGGTCTTTCCTTTTTTTCTTCTTTTTTTTTAACTCTCTGTCTCTGTTTGTCTCCGTCTTTGTTTTGGTTTCTGTGATATGCACAAAAATCCCTTTCACAGTTTTTTTTAAATTTTTTATCTTTTATTTCTTATTTTCATTTTTATTTTTTTTAACCAAGCACATCTTCCAACATGTCTTCTGTGCCTTCATCTCATCATCTGTCCCCCAGCTGCCAGCAAAACTCCCAACCCAAGATATTTTTTCTTTTTTTCTTTCCCCCCTCTTCACTCTAAAGACACAGTGGAACGCTTCCCCCATTTTCGCTCGTGGCAATTTATTGTATGGTGAGCCATCGTTTACAAAGTGTTTACCTTATCCAGGGAATAAAAACGCAACGATGGTTCTTCCAGCAGAGCCACCCACAATCCTTTAGCAGCTCTGCACATGCGCACTACCGCAGGAAGTCGACGTCAGGTGCGGTATAACGAGAATAGCCGACGACCTCCGAAGGGGTAAGAAAACGGAGAGTGTGTTTAACTGATGAGAAAAACGAAACAGCGTGCATAAGAAATATGCAACCACCGGTCCTATCAAACGTTTCAATTTCACTTTGTTCGTCCGTGCATTTGCTTGTTTAGTTTTGCAGAATCCGATGAAAAAAATAAATAAATACCCCAACAATTCAGTCTTGGCGTAGGCTATGTAATTGTTTTGCAGATTAGAACGGATTGGGGTTAGATCGAAAGGTCTGTAAAATTGATCAACATTCATTTTCATTCAAGGCAAGTCTAAGGACCGGTTTGTCGTGGAGATTCAAACAGGGTGAGTATTTATTAAACAGTTAAACAATCAGGGATGCTGTTGGGATGTATTTTTGACGGCAGTTCTGCAGAAATGGACATAAAGCTTTGTTAATTTTCGGAAGTTTAGATTTAGCAGTCCTTCACTCGCTATCAACTAACCCGCCCCTCCTCCCCGCCTCCACCTCCCTTCTCTGTTCAAACGGCGATTTAGGCCGACAGAAATGATCAGAAGTCTGCCTGAAGTCGGTAGCAAATCGAACGTGTGGACACCCATTGACTGTCCGTAATGAACATATCGTTTTTTTGAAAACATGCAATCTTGCAAGCAACACAGGGTAACACACAGATCTTAACCATCCAGCCACAGAAAATATCTCCTCTCCGTCTAATTTGTCTGTTTGTTGGCTGTATCATACTAAAATCATCCAGCATCTACCCCTAGGCTCGGGCCTTGGAAAGCCTTTGGACACATTGTAGATAACTTGACGAGCGAGCGTCGACACACCTCGTCAGTGCTACAGCTGTGCGTTTCTAATGCCGATGGCCAGGCATCGAGCATTTGTAAAATCAATCACGTGACTGTGATTAGGATGTGGGATTTCACCTGGGTGGGCCGTGGCCCCTATTAAAATAAAATGAGCGACTGAAAAGACCGTGAGACCCCAGGGTTGTGAAGGGAAAAAAGACTAGAGGAAGAAAAAGAAGATGTCGAAAAAACGAGGATATGCAGTCTTTATGTTAAAGGTAGACAATTTGATAATTTACCTCAGTTGGTAGTGGCACTGGACTTGTGATCCTTGAGTCACGGGTTCGAATCCAGGCCGGGAGAGGGAAATTCAAGTTTTACGCCCTCACGGCAAAGCCATTAGGGGCATGTTCCCGGGTTTTAACCCGACTTTAGATGAGATACACAAGTGTATGCGTGTTTAGGTGGTATCAGCCATCTGCACGTATGGCAGAATGACCGAGGTCTTTTACGTGCCACTGTGGTGACACGGGGGTGGGAGATGGATACCGTCTCTGGGTCTGCACACAAAACAGTAATGGAAATGAAAAGAATTTTTAACTTTAATCCATACTATAACAATCTAAAGTCTGGCTGTTTTCTCTGCAGAATAGCAATGTTTTTGATAAATTAATTGTGTACATGACACTGATGTTAAAGGCATACTAACGCACTCCCGTGTTTACAAAGTGTAGTTTGCCCACAATCGATGTCAAACGCACCATAAGACCATATAATGACGATACGTCACCATGCGCGGACCATAATACATGCATTACAGCTTGTTCTAGCCTCTGAAAAAGTGAGGATGTCAACAAAGCCGCGGTGTTCTCTCCCTTGCATCAACGTTACATGTGTTGCCAAATCTATAAATAGGACGATCCAGATCAAAATGAAAATTCAAATATCTCAACATTTAAGGGGTCCTAGACCACAATATTTTGCAGGGAACTTAATTTAGTCTGTCTCCAGCTGTTGGTAAAGCAATTAGCGTGTATAGTCATCGAGTACATATGGCTTTAACCTGACTTTGCACGTACATCTTCCAGGCGGCATGACTGTTGATCTGTTTTCAAATGGAAAGATACTCTTATTCCATGTGGAAGCCTGGACATATTTATGAAGGCTTATATGATGATTCGAACGAGAAGGAAGGCATCTTTAAAAGTTAACACTGTTGTGTCTGGTGAAGCTCTGCAACGTTTAAATGTGGTTTTCAAAGCAATCTTGGCTGTGTGCATGTTATAAAGTTAAATCAACGCCGGGATGTTTGTTTTGTTTTGACTCGTTGGTTGAATGGATCAGATTCCAGTCTGCAGTGTGAGTCCTAAGAACGATACAGAGAGAGAGAGAGAGAGAGACAGAGAGAGACAGAGAGAGAGAGAGAGAGAGAGAGAGAGAGAGAGAGAGAGAGAGAGAGAGAGAGAGAGAGAGAGAGAGAGAGAGAGAGAGAGAGAGAGAGGCGAGAGAGAGAGAGAGAGAGAGAGAGAGAGAGAGAGAGAGAGAGAGAGAGAGAGAGAGAAAGAGAGAGAGTGTGTGTGTGTCTGTCGGTATGTCAAACAGACAATGAGACCGACAGGAACAGAGAATACACTTAAAAAAATCAAAACAAATCTACAAAACAATAAAACAATAAAACAAACAATAAAACAAATAAAACCCAAAACAAGCAAACCAATCAGAAAACAAGAACACAAACAAATCCACACAAAAAACAACTACAAACAAACTATTAAACAAACAAACAATTAAACAAGCAAACTATAACAAAAAAACACACACATTAGGACATACAAACTATGAAAAAAACACCAGCCAATAAAACGATTAAACAAACACACAGTGAAATAAATAAACGAACAATAAAACAAACAAACAATGAAAAAAAAAACACCACAAAAATCAACAAATCAACAGCAACAGCAACAACCGCAGGGGGGGGGGGGGGGGGGGAATGTGTGTGACATAAGAACAGAAAAACAATACACCCGGAGTTTAGGGGGCCCGGGTAACTCAGGTTGTAGAGCACTGGACTTGTGATCGAGAGGTCGCTGGTTCGAATCCGGGCCGGGACGAATTTGCGATTCCTAAACGCCCCACTGAACGACTGACGTCACAGCCGCTTCGGCCTTTTCCGGAGGAACACTGCGTGCCACTTCGATCGCGTTGCACTTGCAGTCATTCGGCGATGCCACCTTGATTATCAGTTGAGAAAGTTATTATTCAGGCAATATGAAAGAAATTAGTTTTTTCTTTTGTTACACTTACACATAGTTTTATGAAGATCAATTTCAGACTCGGCAAAAGAATGGTTGTATCATGAGCGACTGTCACAAGCGAGAGGTGCGGTTCGGTCAGTAGGTCAGTCACTGTCGAACTGTTCGGTGCGAAGCACGGTTTTGTTTCTGGTAACTATATTGATTTCTTCAAGTTGTATTAATGTTTACGCTTTGCGCTGCGGTTTAATATGTGTGCTTGTTATTGGCTAATACGGTGAGCCCACGCCGTTTACAGACTGTGCACATGTGAGCTTTGTGTAATCGCGTTTTCATCATAACATACCACCGTGCTAAACCGCTTTGGGGGAAATGGTTAAAAAACACACAAAAAAAACACGGAATGCATCAGGGTTGAAAAGATTGAAGGGTGGAGTTTAGGACACAAAATAGATGACAAAAATAAAGCAAACAAGAAAAAAAACAACCTGTAAGTCGAACCCGACTCAGCTGACCTTCAAGCTGGAGCACAAACCACAGTAGGCTACGACAGCAACTGACAGACAGGGCTACAAAAGTGAAGGCATTTCAGGGTTACTCCGTCGTATGTGGCGTTTCTCGCGCATGAAGGTTCTGTTACCAACTCTACGGCTAAGAAAGGTTGCATTTGAAGTTAAATGTCCACTAAAATATCAAAGGGAACACCATTTCTGAACAACACAACGGTTTGCGCTCGCCTCTCGCAGTCGTTCAGGTGAAACCAAATCGGCTTGCCTGATAGGCCTACAGCAGATATTTGAACACTTCCACGTCACACTGAAACACTGAGCTACAGTTTAGTAACGTGATATGTTTTCAATTGTTCGTTAACTTATATTGCTTTCAGATTTAACACACCAAGATGAATGAAACAGTGGCACGGTTTTCGTTGCGAAAATGTGCAATGGCAGTGCTACGCGATCGAAGTGTGTATTATGTACACGCGGTGTTCCTCCGGAAAAGACCGAAGCGACATGTGACGTCAGTCGTTCAGTGGGGCGTTTAGGAATCGCAAAGTGGCGGCCGGGACGGACACGGGTCAACTTTATGTGCAGACCCAGAGACGATATCCATCTCCCACCCCCGTGTCACCACAATGGCACGTTAAAGATCTTGGTCATTCTACTATAAGTGCAGATGGCTGATACCACCTAAACACACATACATCAAAAAGCCGTGAGGGCGTAAAACTCGAATCGTATAAACCAATTCATGTCCAATATAGGCAATTAAGACCTGACGGACAATAAGCCCCTTAAAATTTACTTTTTACCCGGAGTTGCCCGCCATTCGTTTCACAGAAAACAATCCGTCTGGAAACCTCCACGCGCAGTCACATACGACTTTGTTTTTCAGTTCACGCCATCTCTCATTCTTCTATCCTTGATGGCTGAACAGATAGACGTTATCTTTCCGCTTCAGCTCCGGAGCATTTTACTCCGGCACAGGATAGATACGTAACTAAAACAGCCATGAAATGGCTTCTCTCAACCCGGAACCGGAACTAAGAGGTCAGCTGTTGAAGGAACACATTATGCTCATGTCAAATCCGTTTGGGGTCATTTTGTGAACAAAAGGGTGAACATATTGTTGATAGCTCCGGCTGTTCTGGTTTTTGGGGGTATTTTTTTTGTATTTTTGTTGTCCATGTGGCAGACACAGGAACTAAAGCGACAATGGAGGGTTCTTGAAGATATCCATACAATTTTGTTTTAAAAGCGGCCCTTGGTAAAAAATAAAAAAAAATAAAAAAAAATCGTCAAGGGAATGAAAATGCATGACTGTAATATAAGGAATGCTACTTTTTCTTTGTTCAACGCTGTCTTGTTGGAACGCGGAACAAGGCTTAGTCTCACTCAGTGTGGGAACAACTGAAGAAAAAACATTCTTCTGAATTACGTCAAGCCGCTGTTGTTATAGTAACGGTCGCGTAACATAAGCGTAAGCCGCATTGAGTTTGTGCGATTGCTTTTCACCATGATTGTGTTGTCGTAATTAAAAGTCTGTTAAAACCAAAAGTCTATTGAAAGATAAATGACTCAAGAGTCAAGAGTTCACTCATAGCAAGTAACATTGTCAGCAATTAAGAGCCTTATCATTAAATTATAGTTATTTTGTAAAACAAAATTCTGTTCGAAATCATACTTGTCTTGCAAACTAGGTATGTGTTTCTTTGGAGAAAAAAAAGAAGACATCGTTTTCAATTGTTTGCTGAATGTGGTGGTTGGGATGTTGTTGGTAAAAATGATGGTGATGATGATGATGTCCTGATAATGATCCGCTATGATACTGGTTTGACTTCAGTTTCTTGAAGAGTAAAAACAGTATATGCGAAGTTATTTTCTCGAACAAGGATTCGAAGTGCTAAAAACACTCGGTGATATTCAAAACTAAACTTAGCACACACACGCACACACACACACACAAACACACTCACACCCACCCACACCCACACACACACACACACACACACACACACACACACACACACACACACACACACACACACACACACCATTATTGCAATAAATTTCGTACCCTAACTAAGCCATTAAAAGCACTTCAGTTCGCTATCTGGCACACCGTTCGGATTAAAGATTTCGTTTACTAGGGTCACTCGACCGCAGCTAAAATAAGTTTGACCCCAAAATGGACCTAAGGTACCAATAAATAAATTAAAAAAACGAGGAAAATTCAGGATAGGCACAACTTGGCAACTTTTACATACGAGGAGAAAGTCAACTATTTTATCTATCCAGAGCAGGTTGTTTTGTCTAACTATGTTGTGTAGTTATTGTGTTCGATAATTTCTATTACATGTACACACATTGTGAACAAGACTTTCTAAGGCCCTGTATGGCGGGAGGTACATAGGCGTAGTATTTAGTCAACAAACGAACAACACACGCTTTACCGCAAAGAGAGTATTCTAAATGACAACATTGTTTTATTGTAACGGACTAGGGGGGGGGGGGGGTTACAGGGGTTGTGCAACCCCCCCCCCTGGCTTAAGCATGTACCTCCCAAACGCTTTTTTTGTGTGTGGGGGAGGGAGGGGGGGGGGTTGTATCTGGATCATCATGAAATCCGAGGAGAAATCGCACCTCTCACCCCCTCCAATTTTTTTTTTAACCTTTTTCGTTCAAGGAGAGGCTTCCTTTCCCTCCAGAAACATCAAAAAACGTTCAGCTTCAAGGGGGCTTTGCCCCGTTGCAACACCCACCGAGGGGGCTTCGCCCCCTGGACCCCCACCAAGGGGCTTCGCCCCCTTGACCCACATCTGTAACCCCCACCACCCCTAGTACTTACCTAGTCCGGCCCTGGTAACTCACGTTGGGAATCTTTACGACTTTCTTTGTCAGTGAATAAGTGCCCCTCCGACTAAACAAAGAAAGCCGCGAGGGATTAGCAATGTTATAGTTAAAAAAAAGTAAAGAGTAGCCGTACGGTAATATCTATGCACATTATCTGTGGTGGTTTGCATGCTACCTTCCACGGGGAGGAAGGTAGGTAGCTTGAAAGGTGTCTGCCACAGAACGTGAATAATACACTTCCAGTCCATTGAGAGAACTCATTATTCGAGAAACTAACATTTAAACAACGAAGTCAAACCACTATTTAGATAAAAGCGGATGACTGCTCCTTTAAAACGCCTTGGAGGTCCCAACCCACACGCGCTGTGATGCAAAGCAGCGACCGTAGGCTCGCCGAGACTGATAGCTTCTGCTACAGCGGCGAGACAAACCCAAACTGGCAGGGCCCGCTACCGCCGTTTCGTCTGCCGGTGCACGAGTTATTTACCTTGATGATGACCCCGCCGACCTTTTACACGCAAAAGCAAAGATGCCGACATGGACCCTGTACTTAGATTGGAACTTCGGTCCAAGTCTCTGTATGTTTGTGTGTGTGGGGTGAGGCGGGAGTGGGGGAGGAGGGGGTTAAATTTGTGTGTGCGTGTGTGTGGGGAGGGAGGGAGAAAAAAAAGGTTGTTATTGTAATTGTTTAATATCAACAGAACAGTTCCCTTCGGGAAATTGGTATAAGCTTAATTACTATATTAAAAAAAGTCTCATAGATTCTATGATTCATCAAGCCATAACTTAAAAAAAAACCAGAGAAAAAAACCCAGATTAAATCAGGTATATTTGCATTTTTCTCCACTAAATACTTTACATGCTATGCTGATATTGATAATTGTGTGCCCCCAAAATAATTTTTATTTTTATTTTTTCAAATTGACAACTTCCAGTTTCTTTGTCCTCTAAGGAGTTGTTGAAAACATTCACAACTTTCATTCCTGCTGTTGCAAATAAAAACTTTTTTTTGAGCGGAAAATAATATTTTCAAGATTAAGAAATTTAATTCCAGAACTCATGTCCCTGATATTGTTGGATCATATGTTTTGTGTGTGTGTAGAAAAGTGTTCACTTTATGGCTGCTCAGTGTCCGTAAACTATAACTAGCTGTTGATTGTTGAATCAAACTTGATGAAGCGTCACCTATCTTCGTGGAAGAAAGCATTGATTTGATAGAAGAAAACAACTCACACACACTCAAGCTCAAACTCACACACGCACACACACACACACACACAGACACACACACACACACACACACACACACACACACACACAGACACACACGCGCGCGCGCACGCACACACACACACGCGCGCGCACACACACACATACACACAAACACGCGCGCGCACGCACACACACACACATACACACACACGCGCGCATGTGCACACATACACACACACACACACACACACGCAGGCACGCACGCACGCACGCTCGCGCGCAAGCACACGTATAAGGAAGGAAGTCATTGCCAGACAGAGAGAAAAAAAAGTAAGAAAGAAAGAAAGAGAGAGAAAGAAGGAGAGAAAGAAAGAAAGAAAGAAAGAAAGAGGAAAGAAGAAAAAAAGAAGAAAAAAAAAGAAAGAAAGCAAGAAAGAAAGAGAGAAAGAAGGAGAGAAAGAAAGAAAGAAAGAAAGAAAGAAAAGAAAGAAAGTAAACAAGAAAGAAAGAAACAGAGAGTGGAAGAAAAAGAAAGAAAGTAAAACAGAAATGAAGAAATAAGGAGAGAAAAACCCCACCCCATTTACACATGAATACGTAAACCATAGATAAATAAATAAATAAATACATAAATAAATAAATATACATACAACAAATTACAAAATACAGCAACACTGTCGACAACTTCAAAACATCATTTATTTCAGTTTTTACTGTTCAGCAAATATAGGCACAGAGTCTTCTTTCAGTGGCCTGAGGATTAATTAATAAAACCAGTGAACAATGGTAACTTCTGTACGACCAAAAGATGAACGGTGAATGACACATTTACACATTCACTGCAATACTGTGATCATGGTACGCAAAATAAAAATCATAATCAAGGCTGTCATCAGTCATATATAGATCATACAATCAAAGAAATGGAAAGGCTTTGTGTGGAAGACTTTGTACATCAAGTAGAAAACATATTATTAAAATATGATGGGCAAATTGCCGATGTCTTAAAATGTGCAACAACGCGCCAAACATTTTAAATAAATAACGTTGGTGTAAATGCTGGTAAAATTCGATATTTGCATAGATTTAAATTTTGGATAACAAACCAACAGCAGTATAAAGTAAACACGACACAAATAATGAATATCTTAAAACAATATAATTATGTAGCGTCTGAGGCAAACACACAATTCAATGAATAACAATGAATAATTGATACATAGAAAAAAATAACGAGTGTCAGAAATGGAGACATATAATATGAAGATGAAACTCTGCCGAAGAGCACAGTATTGGGGACATAACAAAAAAGTCTACATTTAGTCAAGCTGTGGAACTCACAGAATGAAACTGAACGCACTGCATTTTTTCACAATGACCGTAGTCCGCCGCTTGTGCAAAACGGAGTGAAACTGACGAGCCTGTTCAGCGCGGTAGTGGTTTCGCTGTGCTGCATAGCACGCTTTTCTGTACCTCTCTTCGTTTTAACTTTCTGAGCGTGTTTTTAATCCAAACATATCATATCTATATGTTTTTGGAATCAGGAACCGACAAGGAATAAGATGAAATTGTTTTTAAATCGATTTTGGAAATTTAATTTTGATCATAATTTTTATATTTTTAATTTTCAGAGCTTGTTTTTAATCCAAATATAACATATTTATATGTTTTTGGAATCAGGAAATGATGTAGAATAAGATGAACGTAAATTTGGATCGTTTTATATAAAAAAATTATTACAATTTTCAGATTTTTAATGACCAAAGTCATTGATTAATTTTTAAGCCACCAAGCTGAAATGCAATACCGAAGTCCGGCCTTCGTCGAAGATTGCTTGGCCAAAATTTCAATCAATTTGATTGAAAAATGAGGGTGTGACAGTGCCGCCTCAACTTTTACAAAAAGCCGGATATGACGTCATCAAAAGTATTTATCGAAAAAATGAAAAAAACCATCCAGGGATATCATTCCCAGGAACTCTCATGTCAAATTTCATAAAGATCGGTCGAGTAGTTTGGTCTGAATTGCTCTACACACACACACGCACAGACAGACAGACAGACACACACACATACACCACGACCCTCGTCTCGATTCCCCCTCTATGTTAAAAAATTTAGTCAAAACTTGACTAAATGTAAAAAGGAACAAGCAACGAAATAAACATAACAAACTTACAAACAAACAAACTAACGAATTCAAAAAAGAAAACCGACTAAAAAAATCCCAGCCCAACTAACAAATCATCATAAAAAAATATCAATAATTAAAAAAAAAACAACAAAAAACAAAACAAACAACAACACCAAAACAAACACACACCACCAAAGCAAGCAACAGAGAAAAAGCAAACAAACAAAGAAAATCAAACACAACGAAATCAAACAAGAATTTTTCAACTCGACAAAGCCCAGGAACAGTCACATTCCACGGACAATTTTCAACAAGAACAAGAAAGAAGGAGACGCCACAAGCCTCAGTCGGTAATTAAAATGCCGCCTCTTGTTTTACAAGCCAATCTTCGCACGCACTCACAGGTCAGGATCGGAATTAAGAAAACATCGTAAACCTTGATTACCCTGACTCGATTCTTCGCCTTACGTCCTCTTCGCGTAATCTACGCATCGCCGCTGCTATCAGCCGCCAATGGAGCGTAGTTCGTATCGCCGACACGCGTCGGTGGTGTCGCGCTCTTCCGGAAGACGCTCAACTTTTCACATGCTAGGATAACTGTTTGAAACACAGGCCCCTGAAAAACAACGATGGACACCCATCCTTTCTATACCCTCCGATTAAAGGCTTCCCCATCCCCTTTGAAGACCACGCTTTTTCAGATCTGAGAAACAAAGGGAAGTAAACGGACACAATACATACAACAGTAGTAGGAGTTATGCGGAATCAATCTCCTGGCACCTTACAAGCATTGAAATGAACAACATCATCTACTTCATCAGATTTTCTGTTCGTAACGTTTGTAAATTAATTTTCATTTCAAGCATTGAAATGAACAACATCATCTACTTCATCAGATTTTCTGTTCGTAACGTTGGTAAATTAATTTTCATTTCAAGCATTGAAATGAACAACATCATCTACTTCATCAGATTTTCTGTTCGTAACGTTTGTAAATTAATTTTCATTTCAAGCATTGAAATGAACAACATCATCTACTTCATCAGATTTTCTGTTCGTAACGTTTGTAAATTAATTTTCATTTCAAGCATTGAAATGAACATCATCTACTTTATCAGATTTTATGTTCGTAACGTTTGTAAATTAGTTTTCATTTCAAGCATTGAAATGAACAAGCGACTTTCATCCTGCAGCTTCATCAGATTTTTTGTTCGTAACGTTTGTAAATTAATTTTCATTTCAAGGTTCTCTCTTTCTCATAAGAACTTATTTTCGCAGATCAGTGGTGGTCTGTAAAAGGGAGTTAACAATGAAGTAAAACTGGTTTATACCCCTGTTAAAGATTTGTTTTAATGGATCAAAACATTCCTACAAGCAGCCATGTGACCGAGTGGGGTCTTATCCCATGTAATAGCCTGCAGGGGCGGATCACATCATTTGTAGGGGCGGGGGGGGGGGGGGGGTGGGGGGGTGGGGGGGATTCCAATTTGCATTTTTTTTTTAGAGACAATTCGACGACGCGAAACGATAAGTTGTGGACGTGAAGCGTTCGAACCTCCTCGGGGGGTCCGGGGGCTTGCCCCCCCCCCCCCCCGAACATTTTTGATAAAAACAAGGAAAATGGAGCAAACTGGTGCTATCTGAGCCAAGAAAATTCTCCTAAAACACCTTCCAAAATGTAAATGTAAGAAGACAAATTTAGATCAAAACAAGGACAATTGACCGATCTGGTGTAACCTGAGCCAACAAATTACCCAACTACTTTCTAAAAATCGCAACTTAGAAAAGAAAGTCCGGCTACTAGGGGGGTCCAGGGGCATTCCCCTTCGGACAATTTTTGATAAAAATCAAGGAAAATACTTAAATAGAGCAATGTGGTGCTATCTGAGGCATAAGTTTTTCTGGTCAGATCTGAGACGGTGATCCAAACAAGGAGTGTGTCTTCTTAGTACCTGAAAATACGGAGTGGTAAACCAAGTCAACCTTGTCGTTTACTGAGGACTCTATATTATCTCGGTATAGAAACTGAACAACTGGGCATCAACATTATTTGATGGATTCAAGTGCCTGTGATTTCAGTCATCATTTAGTGGGAGAGCGAGCGCTGTGGCATACAGAATTCAGGCGCTCAGGGCGACCCCGATATGCTCTGGTGCCAGAGAAAGTTTTACTCTGGCACCGGCTTTTATTGGGAATGGCATGTGAACGTTTCTTTTCCCGTAACTTCCTTTACACCTTGCGCCGCCCCAACAACGCTGCAGATTTTTTTAATTTACAAAATAAACCGTAGATCAATGATTCGTGCGTAAAGTAATATGTCTTTGTCTCTTGGGAAATAAAAGCAACAACAACAAAAGAAAACATCAAAAACCACAAAACACAGAGCAAAACAAAACAAACAAAAACGCATACGGGAACAGGGAATATAATCTAGCGCCCTAACAAGGAGATAACAACAAAAGATCGCTGCATGGCTTTTGTAAAAGAAAAATCAGGAAAATACAATACAAAAGTAGAACATGCATGCCGTGTTTCAGGCTTTCAACACACACAAAATGTCTTTTCATGCAGCCACTTTTGGAAGAATACTGGAACGGAAACTGATATTGAATTTTAAATTAATATAATCAATATTATGCGCACACTTCATGATAAACACGCCCTGTTTCTCTGCACCAAGTAACTAGACATTCACGACGCTAATTAAGCTAGGGTGCCGATACAATGTTTTATAGCAGGTTAAGATCAAGCGGATTTGAAACATTTGATAGAAGTCAGACTAGAAACAAGAAAAAAAAATCAGATTGAATGAAGGAATGAATACAAGAAAAAGAGACAGAAAGGATTACAAAAAATGAATTAAAGTAAAATAAATTAAAATAAAAGACAGACAGACAGAAATCAAGAAAGACAGGAAGGAAGTAATAAGTGCGCGCACTTCGTATCATGTTATCGAGACAAGTGATACTTAAAAAAAACAAAAACAAATTAAAAAACAAACAAACACACAAACAAGAACACGAAGAGTGAGGGAGATGAAGCTTTTGTCAGAAAAAAATGCAACCACGAGGAAATGTAAAACAAGTTTTACCCTTCGATTGAGAAAAAAGCTGAATAGTAGAAGAAATTAAAGGAAACCAGAAGGAAAGGGAATGAACAAAAACAAGAAGAAGAAAAAGAAGAGAAGAATAAAGAGGAGGAGGAGGAGGAGGAGGAGGAGGAGGAGGAGGAGGAGGAGGAGGAGGTGCTTGAGAAAGAAGATGAAGAGGATGCTACCCAAAATTAAATTCCTATCCAGACATTTGAGACTCTTGGCCACAATCAACGTTCAAAGTGAAGATTTCTTAGTACCATATTCTGACCACATTAACATATAAATATAGGCTTATACTAAGGGTGATGTCGACATAAGAGCAAAGAAAAAGAAAGCAAGAATGGAAAGAAAGGAAAACAATATAAAGGGAGAGCGGAGTGGAAGGTGCCGTGAAAACTATATTTTTGAATGGAAAATATTGTGCGCAAGAGAGAGTGGAAAATCAAGAGGAAAAAACACCACCCCAAAAAACCAAAACACCCAGCAACAACAACATAGAGATTGCAATGATATCATCTTATCCTTTGTTCTCATATACACATCAAACCAACAAAACTACCGGAAAAAACCCAAAAACAGGAATATTGTCAGCAAGGCACTTGAAGGACAAAACAACAAAGAAACAAACAAACAAACAACAACAACAACAACAACAACAACAACAACAACAACAACAACAACAACAACAACAACAACAACAACAACATATAGAATCGCAATCATGTCATCTTAATATCCTTTGTTCTACTATACACATCGAACCAACACAATTACGAGAAAGAAATACAAGGAATAGGTTATTGTCAGTAAGGCACTTCATTGAGGGTTAACAAAATGCACTATTGCAGTTTCTGGTATCTACATTGCCATAAAATATGTCTTGCTGGTTGCCAATAAAAAAAATAACTTGCCTCAGTGTAATACATTGTCATGGTAACTGTCTTTTATTGATAAAGTATATATACTGCACCTCCAAAGTATCTTTGACAGTCTTTGTTTTGTACAAGTATATGGGAACAAACAATAGTTACCAACATCAATATCGTTCTTTACAACGTGTGTAAGTCCTTTCTGTGATACTTTTGATCCACACTTGGAGAGACGACACAATGTGAATATAATTAATCTTGGTGGCTTCTTGTCCCAGGAAGTCAGAAGTTAATGAACGAGCCCGAAGAGTGTTTTTTTTTAAACCCTGCAGGGATTTCATGGGACACTGCAGACATACACGTCCTTGGAACGTTGCAGGCTTTTCTTAGAAACACTGCAGGTTCTTCTTAGGAATACTGCATACATTTCTGTGTAACGCATCAGACATTTCATAGGAAGTACCTTTGGAACACGGTAGACATGTTTTGCAAACACTGCAGATATTGGAAGGGAACTTCTTGGGAACACCTCATACACAGCAGAACTCGACAGACACTTGTTGGGTACACTGCAGACCGCACACAAAAAACGACAACAACATTAACATGCAACAATTAAGGCCATCATTGTCTTCATCTTCTGCTGGAGTTTTGCACTTCGATGCGTTCTGATACTCATTGTAACAAAGGACTCATCTAGACCGAAGCAATACGTTGACGGCCTTGAAATGTCTTCCCCGTTCCAAGGCATCGATGTGTGGAAACTAAAGTCCTCTCTCCTTTTTTTTTAATCAAAGATGCTTCAATAGTCAACCGAATGTTGTTGATTCTCCAAGTCCGTTTGGTCTTTCGTTCAACAAACTGTGTTTTTCCCAGTTTCAAGCTCTGTGTCTGCTTGCATAAAACCACAAGGTCACCTTTGGAGATACCAAAATCTTACTGTAATCAAGTCCTGATTCGCATTTCATGGAGGCACAATGTCTTTCCAATCCTTTACTAAAAGGCCTGCCTATGGTTGTGTGAAAACGCAAGGTTATCGTCTGGATACCCGAAACTCAGACTTTCCGTTTCCAAGCCGGCCCTCATTCTCCTTGCAGGGAAAACCAACTTCATCAGCGCT
Organism: Littorina saxatilis; assembly: GCF_037325665.1. Taxonomy (NCBI): domain Eukaryota; kingdom Metazoa; phylum Mollusca; class Gastropoda; order Littorinimorpha; family Littorinidae; genus Littorina; species Littorina saxatilis. The sequence goes on from NC_090256.1 coordinate 34,019,852, forward strand.
CCGTTATCAAGCCCTGATTCTTCTTCAACGAAAACGCATGTACATCTCCCGCTTTGCAAAACAAAGTCATCTTCGGTGTATTCGAACTGAAGGCTTGTTGTTCCCCTTGCAGGAACACTCCTCTGCTACCCTGCTTTATACCAAGCCCTAACCCTTGTTGCATGAAAGGCCAACTTCTTTCATCCACCCCGCTATACGAGTGTTACCAAGCCCTGATGCTCTGAGCGTGAAGATGAGGCTGCACCGGGTAGTTGCCCTGCTGAAGCTGGTTGACGGTGGGGCCCATGTGGTGGGTCGCCACACCGTTGTAGGCTGCCTGGGAATAATTGGTGAAGGGGTTGACGTTGTACGGGGCCGTAGCGTATCCTGTGTGGCCCATAGTCTGGCTGAGACACGGGCGGCCATCTTTGACCAAGACGGGAACTGCCACGCGACGAGCTGGCATGGCGCTGAGCTCCAGGTTCTTGTCCTGTCTCTGTCGCTTGCATTTGTAGCGTCGGTTTTGGAACCAGATCTTCACCTGTTATGGAAAAGAGAGAAAACTTAAAATAAGTTCTAGGTTCTTGTCTTGTCTCTGTCGCTTGCATTTGTAGCGTCGTTTTGAAATCAGATCTTCACCTGTTATGGGAAAGAGAGAAAACATGAAATAAGTTCCAGGTTCTTGTTCCGCCTCTGTCGTTTGCATATTTTTAGTGTCGGTTTTGGCACCAGATCGTCACTTGTGATGGAAAAGACAGAAAACAAAACACAAGTTCCAGGTTCTTGCCCCGTCTATCTGTCGTTTGCATTTGTAGCGTCGACTTTGGAACCAGATCTTAAACCTATTATGAGAAAAGAGTGAAAACAGTCATGTACGCTTGTGTGACTGAATAACTGATGGTTTAAAGTAGCGCTTTTGCTCAGGATTCATCCTTTTCGGCGCCGTGAATCATGTGTTCATCACAGCAGAAGCACAACACACGCATCTTGTGAAGAATAAACTGTTCGTTGTGTAACTGCATGGTTATGCGTTTTCCTCTTAATTTGTTTTCTTGTTTGGATTAGAGGTCCGCTGTTAGGCTAATTATGTATTGCTTGTCATGACAAAGGTGATAATTGTAATTCGAACGGCATAAATAAATCCCTGCGCCTTGAATATGTGCGCGATATAAATTGCATAAAAATAAAAAATAAAATAAAAAATAAAAAAATCCCTGCGCTTAATCAATCAATCAATCAATGAAGCTTATATCGCGCATATTCCGTGGGTACAGTTCTAGGCGCTCTGCAATGATGCCGTGGGAGATGAAATTTTATACGGCCAGTAGATTGCAGCCATTTCGGCGCATATTTACCTTTCGCGGCCTATTATTCCAAGTCACACGGGTATAGGTAGACAATTATTAACTGTGCCTAGGCAATTTTGCCAGGAAAGACCCTTTTGTCAATCGTGGGATCTTTAACGTGCACACCCAATGTAGTGTACACGGGGGGGGGGGGGGGGGGGGGTGGTTTCGGACACCGAAGAGAGTCTGCACACAACGTTGACTCTGTGAAATAAATTTCCGCCGAACCTGGGATCGAACTCACGCTGACAGCGGCCAACTGAATACAAATCCAGCGCGCTACCAACTGAGCTATATCCCCGCCGCTTAGAACTGTACCCACGGAATACGCGCGATATAAGCCTCATATTGATTGATTGAATATTTCTACAGACTGGCGTTCTCCGGTCGTATGAACTTTTTTTGTACACATCAGTGTATTAAAAAAAAAATCAGCGATGAAACAAGCAAACCGATACATTGAAAGACACACTGCCAGCCAACTAAACAAAGAAAGAATCCACTTTCATCGTCACCATGCACCCCAATCCATTGTCCCGTCCCTTCTTTCAATGTTGTCATATGTTCTTGTACGTAGATATACTTTTTGTACATTTGTATGCAAATGAAACTATAATAACCAAAAAGAGAATAAAAAGAAAAGAATCCAACAGACCTGGCAGGGCGTGAGTTTGAGCATGTTGGCCATCTGCTCACGCTCGGGGGCGGAGAGGTAGCGTTGCTGTTTGAAGCGTCGTTCCAGCTCGTACACCTGGGCCTGTGAGAACAGCACGCGCGGCTTTCTCTTCTGTCTCTGCTTCAACAGCTGACCCTCTGCCCCACCTGTACAAAACGGCAAAAACGTTGATGATTGTCATTATAATTGTCATTTTCATCGTCCTTTTTGCGGTCGTCGTTGATCGTCTTAGTCTACGTTGTCGTCGTCTGGTTTATCGGCATTATCGTCATCATCATCGTCGTCATCATCAAAATCATATTTGCAGTCATAAAGTGATCGTGTATCGTTCATCTTTACTCAAATCGGACGTCATTGGGGAATTGTAGCATTCTAAAAGCCAAATTGAGAGCCCCCCCCCCGTCCCACGAATTCGCTTCAATCCATTGAGCTTCGATTTGACTTTGACCTGCGTTAATCTTCCATGATGAACTCGATCGCGGCTTGAAATGGAAGTGGGAATGAATGTCCGTTACGTAATAAAGACATTAACGTGGAGAATAACTATAAATTGTATTTGTACAGTTAGTAGTAATCGGGTTGCTGGCTATATTATATGAGAACCTATGCATTTTATGCATATTTGTCGTATTGAATGTTCCAATAATCATGATTAAATGTGTGTCTTATGATCGTTTACCGGTAGGTCGGGTTCGTCATGCAAAGAAAAATAAATCTTGTAAAATATATGCTAACATGTGCAATCTGGAGAGCTCAAGAATCATCCCTGGGGATTCTACATACCTGAAAATGTTCACGCGGGCAATGTATAACTAGAATCAACCTTAACCAAACTTACCTGAGTTGGAACTCGTGGTCGATCCTTCTGACGTCTGGGAGCTACAAGATGGCGTCTTGCTCTTCTCGCCGCCAGCAGAGGGCGCTTTCGTCACACCGGCTTCCGTTTTGACGACCGTCGGTGTTGTTGGTGTTCGCTGCTGGCTTTTCTGTTGTTGCGGCTGTTGGTGTGACGATGGTGGTGTTGTGTGTTGCTGTTGTTGCTGGTGATGATGATGTTGGTGTAGCTGGTGATCAGACTGGTGTTGCTGGGGAAGACACAGTGGCTTGGATTCTGCACACAGTAAAACAGCGTAGTGTGATTAATTCTAATCGTCGTTATTTAGGCATAGGAATTTGGGTATGCATGATTGAGACAAAGTGTGTGCGTGTGTGTGTGTGTGTGTGTGTGTGTGTGTGTGTGTGTGTGTCTGTATGTGTGTGTGTGTGTTTGTGTGTGTGTGTGTGCAGTGTATGTGTGTATGTGTGTGTGTGTGTATGTGTGTGTGTGTGTGTATGTGTGTGTTGTGTGTGTGTTGTGTGTGTGTGTGTGTGTGTTCTTTCCAGGTCTTCTCTCATTACGTTTAACACCAGGGGACGTTGGTAAAAATAAACTCGCTAGTCATGCACGTACACCCCTGGGTAGCACGAATTATCCAGCCATTGGACAATAAAGAAATGAAAATAAAAATGAAAAAAAAGCCTGTGTGTGTAGTACTGTTAACCTTTTTTGAGACAGTGGTTATATTGATGCATTTACTTTTTCATTGACGGCACATATGTTTTTGTTGGTCGGTTTAGGGTAAAGTGTGTAGTGATCATCGGCAATGTGTCAACACCAATCAAGAACCTATGCTCTGTCTTAGTGATATAGCGATACTACAACGATATGTATTTCCCATTTATGATAAACTCCTCAGCTAGTACTAGCATGCAGATCTTATTATTGACAACATCGAGAGAAAAACCATGTCACACAGTTTTGACTCTCTGTGCGACCCCCTCCCCCCCCCCCCCCCTCCTCTTCATCCATAAGGAAATGAAAGACGTTGAGAGAGAGAGAGAGAGAGAGAGAGAGAGAGAGAGAGAGAGAGAGAGTGAGAGAGAGAGAGAGAGAGAGAGAGAGAGAAAGAGAATGTGTGTGTGTATGTGTGTGTGTGTGTGTGTGTGTGTATGTGTGTGTGTGTGTGTGTGTGTGTGTGTGTGTGTGTGTGTGTCTGTGTGTGTGCGGCGTGAGCGCGCACCTGTGCGAGTGTTTGTGTGTGCATGAGTGTGCGCCTGCGTTCGTGCTTGCGTGCGTGTCAACGTGCGTGCTTGCGTGCGTGCGTGTGTGTGTGTGTGTGTGTGTGTGTGTGTCTGTGTGTCTGTGTTTGTTTGTTTGTTGTTGTTGGGTGTCTGTGTCTGTGTGTGTGTGTCTGTGTGTCTGTGTGTCTGTGTGTCTGTGTGTCTGTGTGTCAGTGTGTGAGTGTGACAGGAGATAAGAGGGCACGATAAGGTACCGGAAGGAAGTTGGAACCTGGCACTAGTGTCGACACTTCCGGTCTGAGGCAAGGCGAGGCCACTCTCTCTCCAAAACAAACGAGAGCCATCACAGAGTAATATTACAGAATTCCCCGCAATGACTGAATCTCTGCCGCAAGTCCACAGAGCTGCATCGTTAACTATTCTCTGCGCTTACGTGACACAAGCCTAGTCCGTCGTTCCTGATACCATCGTTGATAGAAATCTACATTTTCTAATGAACTCGAACAGGACTGGATACTCCTCCCTTCCATTTCTGGCTGCATGGTACACGTGGTTTAATCAGTTGTCGATGACCTGGTTTTTCTTGTTTCTCGTGATGTTTTGTTAGTCATGCGTGCAAATCGGGCACTGAAATGAGTGGAAATGGGTGAACAGAGAAATAAAGGAATAACACTCACAGAAAGTCTTACTTTCAACCCAAATTGTGTAATGTACATTTAACGTAGGAAACTTGAAACTGAGAGTAAACTGCTTCGTGTAAAGCTAATGAAGACTAACATCCTGTTATATTTTTGGAGGTCTGAGACACAGAAGAAAGTACGCGATAAGGCCGGGCGGTAATAACTATTACTACTCAACGGATATGAAATCATATCCATTTTACGTACCACACTCATTACAGTTTACTTCCCGCAGCTTTGACTTCATTGAGAAATGTGATTCACAGTAAGGCTCCTAAAGCTCAAATGTGTTGTTATAATGTTAACTATGAGAAAACAAAAATATCATTCACTGGACGCATTGTTCAAAGTAAAACAAAGACAAGCCTTTTCCGCGTCCGTTGTGGAAAAAATTATGCCTCAGCACAACTGTGACACACAAAAGAGATATATACAGTGGACGCCGCTTAATAAAACCGCGGTTAATAGAGCCAGCCGCTTATAAAAGCCGATTTCAGACGGTCCGGATTTATCACTATATCTTATGTATTAGAAAAAGCCGGTTAATAAACCCAACCCGCCGCTTATTAAAGCCAGTTTTCTCAGAGAAATCACGTAGTTTGTGACTAAAACTCACATGATCTTGTTCTGATGTGGAAGACGACCAACAAACAAACACTCATAAAATCGTTCTTTTCTGCCGAGTAATGATTCGTGACGGTGACAGTGAAATTATTGATGTACCGAAGTGATCAAAGTACACGTACATGTACATAACTAAAACAAAAGTTCAACATCCTTCGTGAAGTTTTGTTTAGATTCAAACAAGTGTAAATGACGAAAGAAAGTGACTGAGTGACGTAAACTAAAGAGAAGATTTTTTTTCTTCTCGAAAATGATGTATTCCTGGACCGCCGGTTAATAAATCCGCCGCTTATTAAAGCCATTTTTCGTCGGTCCAGAAGTGGTTTTATTAAGCGGCGACCACTGTAGTACTATAACGACCGTGGGATATAACTTTATATCCACACAACATGGCGGCCAGTGTTAATTGCTTTCAAGTCGCTCTCTCCGCACAGGACCTATTGGGACAAGGGCGTCCTTGAGTATTCTCTGGTCATTAAGTCAATGACGAACTACAGACATTAAGAGGCAGCACCTTAAGGTGCTCAACTACAGCGCAATTGACTTGACCCTCCTGACCCCTTGATTGGCATTTTGCAGCTTGGATAATTACACAGCATACGTGACAGCCGACAAAAACAACGACGACAACGACGACGAAGAAGAATTAACGGTATTTCAACACAACATGGTAAAGATGGGGTTTGTACACAGATGAAATATACAAATGAACTTCTTTTTTATTTATTTTTTAGATAGATTAATAAATTAAAAGAGAGAGAGAGAGAGAGACAGAGACAGAGAGACAGAGACAGAGAGAGAGATAGAGAGATAGAGAGATAGAGAGACAGACAAACAGACAGACAGACAGAGAGAGACAGAGACAGAGAGAGACAGAAATAGAGAAAGATAGATGTAAAGGTAAGGACAGAGACAGAAGCATATATAGTTACTTCTTGATCGTTACTGGGCAATAAACGACACCAAAGCAATACTATATGAGTACACAATATGCAGTAAAAGCATCAGCAAGAGAGCAAAAAGAAGAAGAAAACAACAACACACAGAGGAAAACATAAACACATAACAAAACAAACAAACAGACGACAACAACACACACAAAAGAAACACTCCCCTAAAAAAAATGGTAACCGGATGATCACAAACGATTTTGTTCGTAAAGAGTATATATGATTGTGACTGTCTCAACTGACCGCAATCAGTAACCGCTCGCATATTATCATTCACTGTAAAAACGGAGAAGGTGTGAACGTTAATTTGTGTCATAAACACAATCCCACCCAACAAATTGCTCTTCTTTGACCCTGAAATCCACCAAAACCACACACACCAAATGACCCAAACCCCTAACCTGTTTCCAAGTCACCCGACTCCTAATGATAAAACACACACACAAACTCCTCGGAGTGAGAGAAAGAGGACAAACGGCGCCCTTTTCTGAGCTTTTGTCGTCATTTTTGAAACTGACCCAGTATACCAGCGGTCAACAAATGACAGACACGGTGTGTTTGTTTAACCAGCAAAGGGGAGAGAGGAGATGTGTGTTGGTCACATAAGGGGGCCTGACGCCATAATGGCGTTACACAGAGGAGGAGTTGACGCCACAATGGACTGTGGACATTAGGTTAACAAAGACACCAGCTGGTGCCGTCCGCATTAAGGATTAACCGGACACTCGCACGACTGACCTTCTTCTCACGAAAATCAACGGCGCGCGACTATATAGACTGAAGACCCTTCAAGACAAGATCCCACAAACTGTTGCTAGAGCAACAAATTTGATCGCTTGTTAGGCCAAAAAAAAAAAATTGTCTGTTTAGGGTAACCCGACCAACCCTATCGATTTGGCGCCGACCCAAAAACTTTTTTTTGATTTCAAAATAAAAAAATAAAAAAAGAGGTAAAAATGCTAAAAAGAGACATTTGGCGTTTCTTTCTCTCCCTTTCTCTCTGTTTTATTTATACGTTAGTTTTGAAACATGTATTCATCAAAATATAAGAAGTGAATGTTCAGCCAACATAGCATTTACACACACAAAAAAAAAAAAAAAAAAAAAAAAAAAAAAAAAAAAAACAACTACCTACCTACCGACCCTACTTTTTTGGTCATGTTACCCTAAACAGACAATTTTTTTTTTTTGGCCTTAAGTATGTGCAAGGTGCTTCACCGGTACACCGAGAAAGGATTATATGAAAGAAAGAATGATAAGAAAGGAAGAAAGATTGGTTGGTTATTATTGTTTAGCGTTTCTTCATCATTGTAATGCTATTCGATTTAATAAAAAAAAAAGAAAAAAAAGAAAGGAGACAAAAAGTGAATAGAAGACAACACATTAAAAAAAGAAAGACAAATAAAAGAAGGAATGAGTAAAGAAAAGCCTGCAATAGAATCTTTCTTTGGAATTTGAGGTGAACGAGGCGCTACATGAGCACAGGGAAATGACTAATACAAGAAAACTCATAACTCATAACTCATAACTCATAACATTTTATTGATCCAACAAAGGAAATTAATTTAGTCATCAGCACACATAGGTCACCAATTAATAACTATAAAAGAATAAAAGAAGAAAATTCATAAAACCCATGATATAAAAATACCCTTAGACTTAGACTTAGAACATTTTATTCACATAAAGGGTAGACATTTTAGGCCATAGGCTTAATCTTACAATGTGCCCTTTACATTCACACAAACACATATTCACGCGTGCGCCCGACTAGAATCATAGAAACATCAAACATACAGTAATAATAAATGAGAAAAGTAGTAGAAAATACATGAATGGAACATCAATAAAGCAATTACAGAATGGAACATTAATTACGCAATCACACTTGCGCACTCACACGCAGACGCACAAGGAGGAACACATATAGTACTAATAATAATATACACACAACTAAGTGCCATTCAACAAGCACAGAGAGAGAGAGAGAGAGAGAGAGAGAGAGAGAGAGAGAGAGAGAGAGAGAGAGAGAGAGAGAGAGAGAGAGAGAGAGAGAGAGAGAGAGAGAGAGAGAGAGAGAGAGACTGACACTGACACTGACACTGACACAGTTTAATTAAATATGGGCCTACAGCCCCTTTCAATGGGGGGGTACACATGAATCACAGGAAAAAATAGATAGCATGATATTTAAACGTATGCAATAATCTATGAATAATCTTGCACATCAATGCTGCCTAATATATACATACAACCGAACAATAAATACAGCAACAACAAAACCTTCAGCGACAATTAATCCTCATTATTATTCAACATTGACAATCTTAACAACTGAAATCCAAAAAACAAAAACTTTGCTAAATCTACAATTGTTTTTGTTTCTTGTTTTTTAAACATGGTAATCATACTGCCCAACTGATCCCCAACACTTAAAAACTGTGCTAAATACTTTCTTCTTAACTCACAATATGTTTGGCATTCAAACAAAAAATGGATTTCGGTCTCTAATTTATCTTCACAAAAGGGGCAACACTTGTTTTCTGTTGAATTTTGGAAGCGATATCTGTGGATATTTATCTGTGAAACACCCATTCTAAATTGAGCGATGACATTTCTGTACACATCTTTCCATAAAATGTCCACATAACGTTCTTTTTCAAAACAGGCTTTATATTTTCCATACAGTGATAGGCGCTCACTCGAGTCCAAATGATTACGCCAATCATAACAGAAGGAACTGCAGAGCCTCTCCTTCAGTTCTGCAAAAAACACCCTCTCGTTTCCACATCCAAACATGGTAAAATCCATTTTCACACAAAACTGCCTTTACATGCGTTACCCATGTGATACCACCTTTTTCGTGGAGGTTGAACAACATTTTGTATGCCTTCTTTGAATAAAAATTGTCTGGCTGTCTCAATAACCGTAACCAATATTTAATCAACCTTGTGACTGTTGTCACCCAAAGAGGATACCTACCAAATTCACCATACACAACATCATTGGGAGTTTTATCTACTACGTGCAGAAACCGTTTACATGCAAATAAATGAACACGTTCCAATTGGTCATACTTCTCATTACCCCAAATTTCGGCTCCATATGATAATATTGGCAATACTTGCGCATCAAATAACTTAAAAAATACATCAAATGAGTTACAACCCATGTTCTTTAAAGTATTCAAAATTTCGATCGTGCTTCGCTTTGCTCTTGTTGCTGCGTCTTCAATTGCGACGCCATAACTATGTCTTGTTGAAAAGAGAGAGAGAGAGAGAGAGAGAGAGAGAGAGAGAGAGAGAGAGAGAGAGAGAGAGAGAGAGAGAGAGAGAGAGAGAGAGAGAGAGAGAGAGAGAGAGAGAGAGAGAGAGAGAGAGAAGAAACACACAAAGAAAAGAATCAAAGAAACAAAACAAGAGAAAACCACAACCAACTAAAAATCATCTTCAGTGAGATGTCTCTGAAAGCCAGCGCTATGATAAAAACGGATTATCTTTCTAGCTAAATCCCACCAGCCGTTTATTACCAGTACACCGATAATCCTATATTTGCTGTACCCGCTTCAACCTAACTAAAACCATATCACCGTGACCTATGATCTAACAAGGATTCCTTCTTGTCCAACCTTAGTTGACACGGCTTTCAGCGCCGCGAATTTTCTCCCCGCGAAAATCCTGACAGCCACGACAGAAAGGCACCAGTCCGCAGCCATCACCTGTTTCAAGACAGCTCGTCGACTTAACCGGGTAGGATTGCCAGGAGAACGGGTGGGATGGGAAGGAATGCTTAAAACGGGTGTCGGGTAGTACCACGTACGTCTCTGGCCGTCTGTTGAGCTTTGCTGCTGCGGCGTCGGTGCGAATGTGGACTTTTCCGCTGTTCTCCGATAGCTGGGACGACTTGTTCAAGTGGATTAGAGGGTTGACACTGTGTGTTCTCAAGGCGCTCACTAGGCGGAGCTGCTGACAGGGTGGGATATTTTTGTGTATCTTACTGCGGGGTGGAATAGTCTGCCTGTCAGTTGACAGGGGTGTGATATCTTTGTGTGTTTACTGACTCTGCGTGGTGGGATGATTTTTTGACGGTTTTGACTGCTTGGAGGGCGGGATAATGCTGCGTGATTGACTTTCTGTCTGCAAACAGATCTAAATACTTGCTTTGTCACAGCTACTCACGACCTTGTGAACGCGTGTGTCTCAATATGAAATTAATGTTAACTTGTTACCGGCTTTGAGTTTAATTGTTTGAGGAGAAGGGTGCCCTCCCACAGACTGGTTGTCAACCAAAACTTGTTTAATTAATGTACGGATCGTTTCCGGCGGTGTGTGATTTCATATGATTGTGTGTTCCCTCTATACGTGTTTTGTCTGTTTCCGGCTTTACTTTCTTTTGTGTGACTAAAAGAGGTTAATCCTTATTTCTATAAGACTAAGTCCTTTTGCTGAGACT
>NC_090256.1:34035619-34048119 GCF_037325665.1 Littorina saxatilis
AACCAAACAAACAAAAATAAAAGAAGAAGAAAAAAAGAGGAAAGAAGGCAATTAAAAACCGGGAGGTTAAATCAAAGCAAGAAACAAGGGAATGAAGGAAAAACGAAGAAGAAAAAAATCACAAAAATCACATCCAATAACAAAAGGCGGAGAAGAAACGGAAGAAATAATAATTCCGTGACGAGGAATAATTTAAACTGCAAGTGGTTAGTGCATCGGGCTGTGGGCCGGGAGGTCGTGGGTTCGAATCCCATCAGGGTCATGTGGGTTTTTCGGGCTACGGTCGGCTCCTACCCAGAGTGGAAGTGCTATGGTTCCTATGGGAAGGCTGGAATCACACAGCCGAGTGTCATTCACTTAACGAATGCGACTTTGAGGGTGCTCAGGTTCTGTTTACCTGACCAACACCGCAGGTGCGGCAGTTCTCGGGCCTGGTTGACACCAGGATATATTATGACAGTAAGCGTAGAGTGCTGCCCTGTCACGTAGTCTCAAACCAAAATGGAAATCCATAGCATCATCATTATAATCATCCTCATCTCATTAATCATCCAAAATTATAAAGTGTCCTTGCTCTTGTGGCCCTTCATGCCCGGAGCTCTCATGGTGACCTTGGTCTCAGTGTTCCTGTTCGATCCTTCCCTGAATAGTACTTCTGCTGTCAGTCCTCAACGTGTGACGTTCTGGGGGGTCGACGGAGGGACGTGGTGGCGGTCTGCTCCGCGACTTAGCTGTCAATGTCGTTAGTAGGGGGCATAGTAGGTAGTGGGCTGCGTCCGTTAGCTCGGGACAGACCCACTACTGAACACCGTCGAAGTGACTCAGCAGAAGCGCAGTGTGCATCTTCCGAGGGTAGCCTACCGCAACGACCCGACATCCTTCCCTGGAGCGTCTGTAAAATCGACAAGTCTGGCAGCGGAACGAAATTCAGATGTGGATGGAACAGTGAGTGCAGGGACGGGGCGGCGTGAGTGCACACCGGGACAAGGAACAGGTGTAAGGGAAAAAAAAACAAACAAAAAAAAAAACAAAAAAAAAAAAAAACGTAAAAAAAAAAAAAAAAAAAAAAAAGAAACAAGGGAATGAAGGAAAAACGAAGAAGAAAAAAATCACAAAAATCACATCCAATAACAAAAGGCGGAGAAGAAACGGAAGAAATAATAATTCCGTGACGAGGAATAATTTAAACTGCAAGAAAGAAAGACAGAAAGCACAAAGAAAGAAAGAAAGAAAGAAAGAAAGAAAGAAAGAACGAAAGTAAGAAAGAATGAAAGAAAGAAAGAAAGAACGAAAGTAAGAAAGAATGAAAGAAAGAAAGAAAGAAAGAAAGAAAGAACAAAAATAAAGAAAGAAAGTACAAAAAAGAAAGAAAGAAAGAAAGAAAGAAAGAAAGAAAGAAAGAAAGAAAGAAAGAATAGATAAAAAGAAAAACGAATAAATGAAAAGATGTGAGAGGTTAAATATTTGTCAATATTCTGAATAGCATTTGATGTAGAAGTAAAAAATCGCAGCAATAGAATTATCTTTCGTAACAGAAACCTAAACTTTCTGTCCAAAAAATAATACCCCCCCCCACCCCACCCCATTCGGAATCCCTTCCCTGAAATTTCTGACTTTTAATGTTGTTTGTGTTGTCTGTAGTCACGGTGTCTACGTCGCACGGTTGTAACGGGTACTTACGCCGTTCGCAAATCGATATATGGTCTGATTTAACTTGTCAGGTACCCATCTCTTTGGGCTGTTCTCTTTCCCAGCATTTTAACAAATAAAATGTAATAGAACATCACAGATATATATATATAATCTATTTATCTGTACTGTATATGAAAATGGATGTAAGTGTGTGTGTGTGTGTGTGTGTGTGTGTGTGTGTGTGTGTGTGTGTGTGTGTGTGTGTGTGTGTGTGTTTGTGTGTGTGTCTGTCTGTGGTCGCCATACCTCAGAGATGGCAACAGATAAGCACAAGATATTGTGCATGCACACTGCCTTGGAGCCACAGATGTGCACCTGGGTTTTTAGTTTCTCGAGACATTGTTTCATACATGTCTTCTCAAGTTTTTAAATTTTACACTGTGTTTGCTTCTAACTAGAAAAAAACACAAAAACTTGTGAAATCTTGAATCGAATAACAAAGACAAAATAACGAATGAGGGAGAAGAAGAAGAAGAATGAGAAAAGAAAATATACATTATTTTAAACGCCAACTCAGGAGAGAGCGTATAAACTGCAATGCATCGTGAAAGCCCTATATAGACAGACTGAAGGTTGGCGGCAAAAAGCTGTCATCAGGTTTGGAGCAGGTGTTGACAGAACCAAGTCTGGAGTATGTCAGGGTTATCTCCCCTACGTCATTTATCAGACACAATCATCTCCCTTTTCTTCCTCGCCTTTTATTTACCTCCCTTTGCTCGGCTTGTCGCCATCTTGTTTGGTCAAAGTTTTGCATCAGTTCAGATCAAGCCGTCAATGAATGATAAGTTCTGAAGTCGCGCGCGGGGAAATTTCAGAGAATATTTTGTTTATGGCGGTTTATTGGGTGGTCTTTGGAAGACTTGTTATAAACTAGAATACACTAACAAAAAATAATCAGGAAAAACAGTTTTAAGCCGCGTTGACAGTTCAGAAATTTCTCTCGCCTATATTATTAGGTTGGCTTTGATAGACTTAATACAAAGTAGAAAACTAATATAGGTGGAATTTTATCAATTTAAAAAAAAATTAGAAACAGTATTCCTACTTTCTCATAAAACGAAATTTTATATCTTAATTTGCGAAAGCTAAGACATGAAACGATGAAAATTATTGCCATCATCGAACCGTTGTAAGAACAGTTATAATCAACAAATTCATTGCAAACGATGACTTTTTTTTATGAGTACATAATTATACAAGCCATTTGGTTTCCATTTAGTGTCCTTCGTTTATTAGATTCATGACCTAGGAATCAACGTGGCCTTAAAGTTGTCAATTGTGCCTAATAATAATTATCTTACTGTCGTCTTTGAAGAATTCCATACAGGCTCATAAAGTAAGTATTAATCTAACCACACAAAGGCGCCAGCTCCACGACACAAAACAAAAATGTGTACCAATGAAATTAACCACACCAACTAAAAGCAAAGACACATTTGATGCACTTAGAAAAAAGTTATAAAAAAGGCGTTAACATTTTTTTTTAAATCTAAAATTCAACAATGTGCGAGTATTTTTGTCTGATTGAGTTATGAACTAAATCAAACGTTTCATAAAATAGTCTTTTGTTTTTGAATTCCTGTTGCTTTAACTTTAAGAAATTCTTGTCAAGCATAAGCAGGGCAGTCAAACTGAAGTAACCAAGTCCAGGTTTTGATTTAAATAAAAGTAACAGAGCAACAAAAAAAAATAAAAAAAAAATAAAAAAAATAAAGGTGATTGGTGCTTTTTTAATATTTATTTTCTACCGTTGAATTTTTGTTCTGCCGTAGAATCATATACTGACCACGATCCTATATGGCGACAACCCTAAGCAAGCGAATGCACCAACGTGGACTCGTATAATATACAAGGTTACTTGTGAGGTTCTTGGAATGAGAGACAACCTGCGTATAGGGGACATTATCCTTTGTCCCTTATAGTCATCATTGACTTTAGTAAAACATGTAAATGCAGCAAGCTCACTTGCAGTACCGAATTTGGGTTGGTCCATATTATTCAGGCATCACCAGGTTTGAAAGCGTCAAAATCGGCGCAAAACTTCCCTCTTAAAAGGGATATTCTTTTAGTAAAACATCTGTTTAATATTGCGAATAAGTAAAATGGTCATGCCGTAATGTTAAAAGTCTGTCGGGTTTGAAAAGTTGGAATTACACGACTTTCCTTTAAAAAAAATTTTTTTTTTATACCGGGCGGGCATAGAAGAAAATTCGGATGTAGACATTTTGGTAGCAAACAAATGTTAACGCTGAGCCGCCATTTTCTTCACTTAATTCAAAGGAAGTCTCTCAGGCTCATGTATATAACAGTACTTCAAATCTAAGTGTTCGTAAAATATTTGTGACGGTTTCCAAGTTGAAATAGCCGTCTGATTTTGCCGCTAATACTGACAATACTATAATAACATGATTATATACAAATGAGGAAGGAACATGTGTAATAACGGCACAATCAGAACTGATCCTTATGCAAGCATAACCGTAATTGTTAAATTCTAAATCGTCAATACTAGTGACAGAGATTCTGTAAATTTTGGAGAAAAACAAACAAACAAACATTTACTGACTCTAAAAATAACATTTGCCCCCTTGTCAATAGAAGAATTAAGAAAATAACTCTGCCGGGTTGGCATGGGATGTGAAAGAGTGGATTCTCTTGGGAACTTTTGGGCAAGCTTTTCCACGTGACATTATAGGCCAATCACTAGCGGGGGGCGTACGTGTCTCCACGCATGCACGGACAACGTCAACGACTGGAGACACTGAAGCCGCTCGCGAGTGATTGATCTATGATTCTAATGTCTATGTTGCATGAAAGCTTGCCTCAATGTTTCTGAGAGAAACAGCTTTCACAGCCCATATGCATCGTCGAATTTAAAGAGTCAAAACTGATGACAGAGCCTCTCCCTTTAAAGGTCGGAGAAAAAAAAACTTCTCACTGTCCCTCAACGCAACTACACCCCCCCCCCCCACCCCCCTCCGCCCTCCCCACCCTAACCCTTTTAATGATGATAAATATCACCTACACTTTTTCAAGCCAGTATACTCAGGAGCATTCATTCCCTCGTGGGGGTATATCCATACATCTCGCTGTGGAAGAAATATTGGGCCCAAAACAGTTCTCAACGACCACCTGCAGGGCGCATGGCCTCAGCTTTATCCCAGACTCACAGAAACCTCTGGAATTCGGCGTCGTAAAAACAGAAAGGGTAATAGCGGTTGACGCGAATCGTTGGGTCTAAAATATTACCCTTCGTGAGCGCAGACATAAATCCGAGGCCTCGACGTGGCCTCGAAATGTGGGAGAAATTATACGACCCTGACGGATGAGATGAAATGTGTTTTCTTCCTTCTGACGGGTGTTATGTGTTGAGAAAGGGGAGGAGATGGGGTTATGGGTATGGGATGTCTTTTATTTTCACATTATTCTCTGCTTTGCCCTTCTGGTTCTCCTTTTCTTCCTCCTGCTTCTGCTGCTTTTGTTTTTTCTTCAATTCCAAACGTTTTCATGGCATCCAGTTTCCATTTTGCAATACCGACTTTACATGCTTTGCAAACGATTATAATGAGTGTGTTTTAAGGCGTAAATCTTAGGCGTAAAGTTGCAGGCGCCTTACAAAAATGAATACTGTCAAATGAAAGACATGCGTGACGATTCATCTGCAATAGAGCGAAGATTATAGGGGGAGTTTTCAGTTTAAAACGATAAACTGCGATGCGATTAAGAAATCACTGTTTTAGAAAAACAAAACAAAAACAACGTTTTAATTTCCTTTCGGTTATTTTCGTAACCATCCAAATAGGAAAATAACCTTACGTATATAATGCTAGTGATTAATTCCACTGTGTAAATCGCTCTCTATTATGCAACTTTTTTAAGCGTAAAATAATGATTTATTTTTAGCTTGTTCTCAACAATATCTCAACGGACAAAAACTAAGACTGATTTTTGTTCTGGTTATACCATATTCAAGCCCTAGAAGTTCCACGACCCCCACACCATAGCCTCCATTCCCACACCTTGAAAAACGTAACTTTTTTCTTTTTCTTGTTTTTTTCACTGTCTCAGTCTTACATTTTCCACACACGTAGCGAGAGATTGCAGGAACGCTAGGACTGAGATTCTGCGACTCTGTTCTATCAAAAAGTCTAGAGGGCAGGCTGCTTTGGCGCTCTTGGGATGACACCATGTTAAATGTGTTTACATTCAGTGTCGCCATGCTAACGATACATAGAGCTGCGCCGAGTCTGAGTCTCGGCGAGCCCATGCATGAACGAAGAGGAAACGGAAAACGGTTTCTAGTCTCGGCCAGCCCAAGAGCGAAGAGGAAACGAAAGAAGTTTCTGGTTCAGTTTGCATAGTGAGCGTGTTTGAAATTGGTTCAGAATTTGCCGAGTTAGAAGAATGATCCGAGAGAGAGAGAGAGAGAGAGAGAGAGAGAGAGAGAGAGAGAGAGAGAGAGAGAGAGAGAGAGAGAGAGAGAGAGAGAGAGAACTTTGAACTTTGAACTTTATTTATTTATTTAGAGAGAGAAAGAGAGAGAGAGAACGAGGGAGAGAGAGAGAGAAAGAGAAAGAGAGAGAGAACGAGGGAGAGAGAGAGAGACATTCAGACAGACGGACGGACGGACAGACAGACAGACAGACAGACAGACAGACAGACAGACAGACAGATCGTGTTTATCACTGAATCCAGCCTTGCATTATTCACTGAAAACAAACAAATGCTGAACTCAGCTTTGTTACTTTTCCCGCCATGTCCGGTTTTTGCCTTCACCAGAGGATACAGTTACGACTGAGCAACACGAGACTCATTGTACTAGTCAACAATAATGTCAAACGTGTATCACTGTAATTTAGGTCATTTTCCGCGCTCGCTGTTTTGGCGCTAATATGTGAAGCTTCCCTCCCCCTTCCCCTTTTCTTTGGTTAGGGGCTCCGCACAGCAGGACCGACGACGCACTGCAGATTATCCCAGCCCGCTACACGTTGCATGAAAGAGAAACAGGCCAAGTACTCGTCATAATCCCTATTGCGGCATCTTTATATATATATACGACTAGTGTCTGTCTGTCTGTCTGTTCGCGATGCACGGCCAAAGTTCTCGGTGGATCTTTTTCAAATTTGGACACCGTATTCAGCTACACCCCGGACACAACCTCATCGATGAGATATTTCAACACGTGCTCTCAGCGCGCAGCGCTGTGCGCGCTGAACCGATTTTGGTTTTTTTTGGTCTGGATCCACTACCAGTAACTCTTCCTTATCTTCTCCAGTGTTTTCAGCCGCGATTATCTCCCTTCCTCCGTGTGGCGTCAATCCATATTCCCGTTACTACGTTACTATTTTTAGAAGGTCACTGCACGTTACTATTTTTAGAAGGTCTCCAGTGTTTTGCGCGTTTATCTCCTTTCCTTCGTGCAAAGCCGGGTCCCAGGCGCAGCCTGGTATTCGGCTCTACTTCTTCCCGGCGAAGCCGGTACCCGGCGAAGCGGGTAATCATCTAGTCAATAATATGCAGTGCGTCGTCTGTGCCGCTGAAACTGCGCAGGTATATTCTGCCCATTAGCATTTTGACAGAGGCTGCGTCGGCATAAACATTTCTGTTTTGATTCTCTGAAGAAACATCTTGCATCATTTGAAGATATTTATATATAAACCTGCATAGAGGAATCTTGAAATGTTATCAATTCATGCGCAACCATATAAAGAAAAATATCCGAAATGAATGAAAAATACATCGAAGATACTGGGCACAAACAATGCGAGAAATTGTAACATCATTATCAATTGAAGAAACAAACCATGCAACAAGACCTGTGTTGCCATAAGAATAGTAATTCCACAGCGCCGACCCACACTTTTTGAAATACAACCACAAACGCTCCAATGATGTTGAGTATAGAACATCCTTTTGAACCGATAATTCGACGTACTTTCATTGAATGCAGAGTCCAGAAAGTGAACAATTATTTTTAATTTTTTTTAAAAGCAGTTGAGTTTTTGACATTATTGCCACGCAGTAATGCCATTCACATCCGAAAAGTACAGAAAGGGAGCATCGATACATGTGTAGACACTGTGAAAACAGTTTAAGCTGAATGATACCACTTTACAAAGACGCACTCATGCATGTTTCAATTTTTCACTTGCACAGGTGATCTGGAGATATTCCGTTTTACGCCATTCACACAAGCACATGTAAGTGGTGGCCTAAATTAATTCAAGAGGTTTTGATATACACATGTGAGCATTGTGACAGCAATCACGTGCTGTTTGAGACTTGTACACGGTAATTTAATCACTCTGCGTCATCATGTGCATGTGAAGTGACACTTCCACATGTAAACTGGAACATTCCGACTCTATCACCGAATAGAGTTTAAAGGCACACCCCTTCCCGTGAAAACAGATCTGGCCGAACTTTTACATGGGATAAGACCATCCCTCTACTTTGCCACATACCAAAAAATCAACACCCTGAGTCCTTGCTGAGGTGAGTTTCATTTTTTTAAGATATTTAAAACCTGCAGCAGTTGAAACTGTTAGAGACTTTTACACAATCGTACATTCACACTGACTCTCATTTCCACGGGTGAACTCGAAATATTCCAACTCAACAGTGTACATACACGAACCCCAGGAAGACAGAACTCGTAATAACCGGGACCCTCGGATTGCAAGAGGTTTTGTTAAAACTCCCAGGACCAACGCTACTTAGAAACCAAAAGCTGGGGCACTTATGAGGATGAAGGGTCCGTCGATTTTTATCCCGCAGTTGGGACGTTGGGTTGCCTTGGTTACCAGAGACCGGGACACTTAGCTGTTCTTGAGGTTTGCAGGAGGAGGCTTGGAGAGGTCTGGCACCATGGTTTTGATATTACACGGTGCTTGGAGACCACTTCAGGCCCCCTCCACTCGCGACTCTTACCAGACAGGAGAAAGGCTCATTCGCGTACGGGATTCTCCCTTATTTTTGTCGTTTTGAAAAATTGGGTCCACTTAATACTTGCGTACACTGGAGTTTACCTTGACAAGGCTCTGGAGGAAGTCATTGCCGGCTTTGATGGCGATCCGTTTTCCTGCACTCGTCGTGGCCTTTCCAATTTTACTTTACTTATCCGTTCTCCATCTCCCCCCCCCGCCCCACCCCCTATTTAGGCAGCCATACTCCGTTTTCGGAAGATGGATGATAATATAATAATAATAAATGAGCATTTATATGGCGCAACATCATAACTTTACAATTTTGCTCTTTGCGCTTGACACATTTAAATTTAAATTAAAACACAGTTATACAAGCATTTACATCTACATTCATAGTCAACAACGCTTAATTAAAAGCATACACCATCAGACATACATTACAAAATATTCTTCCACTAACTAAGTAATAAAAACATGAATAAAATAGGTAGTGAAAACAAGGAAATACCAGCTGAATACCCTCAAACAAAGTTAAACAGAACATGTTATCAACAATACTGAAAACAGCCCTAGATGTTTATATACATTATCACATTATCACTAGGATGCCGGGTATTTCGTGTTTCTATAACCCATCGAACTCTGACATAGATTACAGGATCTTTTCAGGGCGTACTTGGTCTTGTGTTTGTGTGTGCACACAAAGAGGTTTAAGGCATTTATAGGTCTGCATGTAAATTGACCTGGCAGTTGGGAACATTCTCCACCCTTTGCCCACCAGGCGCGGCAGGGATTTGAACACTTAACCATCCGGGTAGACGTCTTATTCACTAGGCTATTGTGCCCATCGCCCCCATCTTCACTCCCCTCTTTATGACTTGGTGTCTTTGTCTCTGATTCCTTCTTCTACTGTATTTTTTTTAATGTTTATTTCTAATCAACGTCTGTGAGTTTGTCTTAATACGTATAAGCTCAGCCTGACTCCAAATAAAGTCACAGATGTCAAAACTTAAAAATATCTATAACTTTGGAATGATTTCAAATCTGTTAAACTGCGTCATGCATAAAAAAAACACACCACCATTTTGAAGTTATCTATGGCCTATTATATATGTGACGTCATATATACGCATATAATTATTGTCAGTACAAACGGATGAGCCCATCTTTAAGCAGAAGAAACACTGATCTTTAAATCCACATATGTTTCTGACCGAAACACTGCTTTGGACGATACCCCTAAAAAATAACGTGTATTCTGAACGTGTTTTGGCCTATTTTGGTCCAGTTAAACAGGAGTCTGTGATTGAACTTAAAACATAATCTGATAAAATACCAGAAAATACCGGCTAACGCCATCTCGGAGTATAGTACCTACAGCATGCGCCCCTTATTCATTCTGCATGTCCAGTTTAAGTTTCAACAACTCGCATATCTTTCCAACTTCTCTGAGAGTTAAAAAAAAACAAAAAACAGCTCCTCCCATCCTTTCCGAACACCCCAACTACCAACTCCATCGCCCTCCAAGCCACACACATGCATATCTGCTGGCAAATCTTGCTACTTGACCTTGAAATTGGCCGGAAAATTATTAATTATTTTTGCACTAGTCTACATGATTATGAAAGCTGTTTACCGGGGAAGGTTCCTTGTGATTTTTTTTGGGCCTCCATCTGACCCTTCTCATATTACAGTGATGCTGATAATTATATATATATAGAGAGAGAGAGAATCGTTTATGTCTCACCTATCCCCCCCCCCTCCCCCAACACACACAAACAGAGACATACACATACACTCACACAAACACACACACACACACGCACACACGCACACACACACACACACACACACACACACACACACACACACACACACACACAGAGCACGTCCACACCTTTTTTCGATTTACCATCCCTCTATACACACACCGAGGGTACACCCAGTTCTCGATTTTCCATACATAGCGCATGTTTATGTCATAGCCACAAAATCTAGACAACTGCATGGATGGAAGGTGTAATTCTTGCACTATCGGGACCACAGGTTTCACATAGCCCCCTCCCGTCCACCGATCCAGTGAAACAGGGGGTGGGCGGGAGAGCGAAGGGGTGGCAATGGCAATCAAAAGTTCAGGCAATATTCCAGACCACACCTGCAGCATACATACGATGATAACAGATACACCAAATTTCCGCTGGATGGTAAATTACGCGAAGTTCTTGCAGCTAGCTCGAGAGTATGGATACATTTTCCAAAGAAAACATTGACGCATTTGACAATCGTAAAAATCGTTGTTGTTTTTAGTTGTGCCAACCACATTCTCAAACATTAAACAAAACGTTAAATGATTTCGCTGTTGTTGTGTTTTGGTCAAAGATATAATTTATATACTGATTTTTCTAGTACGAGTATACAAGTTCCGTACAAACATGAATTTAATCACTCAACAAAAACAAATCTTTAACTGCTTTTGAAAATCCTGCATATTCATGTTATATTCATTCATATACACGAGGCAGACATTTAAATTTCAAGAAAAGTCTCGGCAACTCTGCAGTGCTCATTTTAAGTCACCTGTATAGGCTTATATACCGTTTGAATGGAGGAATCTGTGTATGAATGCATATATACAAAATTGGATTCAAAGAAAGAACGGAAGAAAGTAGGCCTAAAGACAGAAAGAAAGACAGAAAGACAGAAAGAAAGAATGAAAGAAAGAAAGAAATAAAGAAAGAAAGAAAGAAAGAAAGAAAAAAAGAAAAAAAGAAAAAAAAGAAAAAAAGAAACAAATTAAAGAGGGAAATAAGGAACTAAAAATAGAAAGAACGAAAGAAAGAAAGAAAGAAAGAAAGAAGGCAGCAAACCCTAAAGCAACGAAACACGAACAGTCAACAAAAAACCCAAAAATTAAAACAACAAACAAAACGAAACAGTGAGAAAAAGTACTTTATAGAAGCCATCGAGTCCTCAGTTTCACAAAAGTTACAATTTTATTGTAACAAGACAAAATGTAGGTCAGCGAACTCAAATTCAATGTCAATGAATTAAAACCGCGGGCAACACTGACAGATTCGGAATGATGACTCAGGCGCATAGCTGCGTGTTTGTTTTTGAAAATTTCACCATTGTTAATTGTAATCACAAACTAACGTCAAAACAAGGAAAACCCAAAGGAAGTGTAGAGACATTGTGTGGTGGGGTTACACCCTAGTTCGAACGAAAACAACTGTCGGTCATTGTGCACCAACTCATGCAAAATAAATCTATGTTTGCTTTTAGGCCTTGACCTTGATTTATCATACATGTACATTTACTCATGTTTATCCGTTGACAGCTTTTCAGAACTCCCGGTTCTGTCTCCTGTTTGTCTCTCGGTTTTGGTGCTGCGCATGCATGCAAAATTATATATATAATTATGTGCATGTTATAATATTAACAGCTATTGTGTTTTCAGCGTAGCAATAGGGTCCGATATTTAGACGAGACATATAATGCCGACGAGTCGAAGACGAGTCGCATTATACTTGTTCGAGTCTAAATATCGGACCCTATTGCTACGCTGAAAATACAATAGCGATTATATAGCTGTTCTGACCTTTATTTGTTGTTCCAAACTTACAAAATGACAGTTTTTGCGTCGATGCGTTGATCTCAGGTTTTGATAGCAGACGCCGTTTCTTATGCGCATTAGTTTTGCGCAGGCGCCACACTGACTTTGGAGAAAAAAAACACCTCGATTTGACAACACAGCTGTTAAACAGCTTTTTTATTAGTTCATTCGTATACAACAAAAATAAGTTTGAGTTTTTTTAATTTTGAACAAGACTACTTATGAAGAAGACCAAAACACAACATCAACGGAAAACTAGAAACAACTGA